>NW_027187460.1:4487317-4511722 GCF_028583685.1 Petaurus breviceps papuanus | reverse complement strand
ACAGAGAGACAGAGACAGAGACACAGAGAGAGAGACAGAGAGAGAGACAGAGAAAGAGAGTAAGAGGGAGGAGGACAGAAAGGGAAAAAAAGACAGGGAAGGAGCAGGGAGGGAGAATAAGAGAGGGAGAGAGTAAAAGGAAGAGAGGTGGTAGGGAGGAAGAGGGGGGAAAGTGATGGAGTGGGGGAAAATAGTGAAAAAGACAGAGATTGAGAGAGAGATAGAGGGGGATGGAAGAGAGAATGAGAGACTCAGGCAGGTTGAGAAACAGAACCAGAGGGAAGGGAGGGAGATGAGAGGGAGCAACGAGGATGGCAGAGGAAGGAATCTGGGGAAAGAGTTTTGAGGAGAGAGGATCCCATACTGAGAGAGATTGAGAGAAGGAGATTATATTGGAGGGGCTTTGGAAGTCTTCTTATTGGATCCCCTATTTTCTTGATAAAGGAGCTAAGACCCTGAGAGGTGAGCACATATCCTGGGAGATACAGGAGTGGGAGACATAGACAGCTAGAGGAGGGGTGCTTAGGGATAAAGCCTTCCAAGGACTGCATGTGGTAGTCTCAGCAGAATTGGGTTTGATTATCTTTATGCAAATGACTCCCAGCTCTAGACTTCTAACCAGCTCTTACTGTCCCATAAGCATCTTAAAATAGACACGTACAAAGCTTCAAGGAGGTGAGACTGGAGCTTATCTTTGAAAGGAGCATGGGAATTAGATAGCAGAGGAGGGGCAGCAGAAGGGATTTCAGGTCCGGCAGGTGGCCTGAGCAAGAAGAGGTAGGGAAGAACAAAAAATAACCACTAAGATTTCTATTAAAACTTTCAAAGTACTATCCTCTCAGATTAGCCCTCGGAGATAGGCAGAACAGTTATCCCCATTTTACAGGGGCAGAAATTGAGGTGTAGAGAGAAGTGACTAGTTTAGGATCACACAGCCAGGAAGAAGTGGAAATTAGTCTCAAGTCTATGTCTTCTGACTCCCAGACCGGGTCTCTTACTGAATATGGGGGCAGGGTGGGACGAGGAGCAGCATTTGGGGGATGGTGGCCAGAGTTCTGAGTTGATTTAGTTGAAATCAAAGGAGAAAGAAGTGGGGAGCAAAATGAAAGGGGTAGGAAGGAAGGAAACAAACATTTCTTTTTTTGGAGGGCAATTGTGGTTAAGTGACTTGCCCAAGGTCACATGGCTAGTTTTTGTATTAAGTGCCTAAGGCCGAATTTGAACTCAGGTCCTCTATTCACTGCGCCACCTAGCCACCCTGGAAACAAACATTATTAAGCCCTGACTATGGGCCAGGCACTGTGCTATGTGCTTTACAGATATTATTTCATTTGCTCTTCACAACAGCTTTGTAAGGTAGGTATTATGATCCCCATTTTATAGGTGAGAAAACTTAGGCTGAGAGAGGTAAAGTGACTTGTCCAAGGTCACAGAGCTAGTAAGTGTCTAAAGCCGGATTTGAACTCAGGTCTTCCTGATTCCAAGCTCATGCCACCTAGATGGACTGGGCCAGAAACCAAGAGGCTTGAGTTCAAAACTCAATCCTGCCACTGATTCAGTCTTAGACCTTAGATGATCATTTCATTTGGTATCAGAGATTTAGGGGAGGAAGGCACTTTAGATATCTTCTTACCTGATCTCCTTATTTTCTGGGCAACGAAGCTAAGCCCCTAAGAGGTAAGCTTCTTGCCTATGTTTTCACTTCCTAGTATAAGAGTTGGGATTCTGACCCCAGCTTCTCTGATTCCAGATCTAGTGTTATTTCTACTTCCTAGCATTCTTATCTGTAAAATGGCACTAGCAGTTATTTCCTGAAGCAGTTGTGAAGATCAAAGGAGAGAGTGGATGGAAATGCTTTGGAGTGTTCAGAATGGTCTTTCCAGGTAAGGTAGGAGAAATGATATGGCCAGGAGGGACCTTACTTAACTTCTCTTTCTCCCCAAGCATTTATTAAGCACCACTCTGTGTCCAGCTCTGTAGTTGGAACTGTGGGGCATATGAAGATGTATTAGACCTGGCTCCTGCTCTTAGGTGCTTTTAGTCTAGGGGGGATAGACAACATACACAAGAGGTGGAGAGTTGGGTATAAGCATGTTAGATATTATAAATGCTGACCCAGAAAAACAGAAAGGAAAGTAATGGCCAGCTTGGCAGCCTCAGTGATCTGTTTTGTTTGCAGAGAGAGTGACTTTCAACTCCCCTCCTGCTGAGAATCTCTCTCCTGTTGCTAATCCTTGCCCTTTCTCCATCTCTGTGCCATTTGTATCCAGCTCCTCTATTTGGGGGCCAGTCTTTGTTTTAGTCTCTTTCTCTCTGTCTCTGTCTCTCTTTCCTTGGGTCTTCTCTGTGTTTCTGTGTTTGTGCTTCACTTTATGTCCCTTTCTCTCTTTTTGAATCTGTTCTTCTCTTGTCTTCTTCTTATGTTCTTTCTGCCTTTCATTTTCTGTTTCTTTGTCTTTCTGTTTTTCAGGCCTTTCCCTGTGATACCTTGTGTTTTTGCATATGTCTCTTTCTTTGTCTCTAGGTTTTAGGTTCTTTCCACTTCTACTGGAAATGTGACTAACCAAGTCCTTGGGAGAGCCCCTGGCCTGTAATGGCCTAGGGTAGAGAGGAGAAGAGGACTGAGTGACTTCAATTCTTGATGTTCACCATGGAGGGAATGGTGTCCCTGAGGGAGAAGGTAGAATTTCAAAGTTAGGAGACAGCTTTTGCAAGGAAGGTGACAGTAAATGTGAAGAGGCTGAGTGTCCCAACTGGTTGGAGTTGTGGTCCTACCCAGAGGGAAAGGGATAAATACTGAGGACTTGGGAGGGAAAGCTCTGTTCCTCTTCCCTCTTCCATCTTACTGTAAGGGTGGAGATTGATTGATTAATCAACAAAATTTCCCCAACCTACTTTAAGTGATAACATCTATTTATCAGGTGAGAACACATCTGGATTGTTCACTAGGTTTGAACAAGACCTGAATAGTTCTTGACTCAGTCAAAGACATTTCCACTAGATAAGATAGAAAATCTGTTTTGATTGGATGAGGGACTTGGTAATAGCCCTTTGGGACTTATTCAGAACCTTGGAGATTTGAAAAGAGAAAGGGAGAGAACTTTCCAGCTAAACCCCTGAGAAAAAATTGATTTGCCACTATTGTACTCCTTTGACTAGAGGAGGATCATTGGTGAATTTTGGGTGATATTCTATCTTCCCATCTCCACCATCCCTGGAACAGTTCAGCAGTGTGTGTGTGTGCATCAGGAGATGGGAAGAGACATTATTCTGCGTTAAGAAAAGCCTAGGGACAGGTAGGTGGTGCAGTGAATAGAGCATCAACCCTGGAGTCAGGAGGGCCTGAGTTCAAATTCGGCCTCAGATACTTGATACTTACTAGGTGTGTGACCTTAGGTAAGTCACTTAACCCCAATCACCCTGCTTTCCCCCCTCCAAAAAGACCAGAAAAAAAGAGAAAAGTCTAGTATTCAGAATGAGGAAGGTGATAGCTCTGTTCAACAGTGCCCAGGTCAGACTGCATCTTGAGCATGGTGTTTGGTTCTGGGTACCACATTTTAGGAAGGTAATTAACAAACCAGTGATTCTCCAGTGGAGGTGTGCCTTCAGTTCCTATACCCTTCAGTACTCTCCCAGGTTAGTATTCCTGCTCTGGCTTCAGTTTCCTTCTCTAACCCCAGCCTAGGAGGTAGCTATTTCAGCTCCCCTTTTCCCTCGAATTCTTTGCCCTTTATCTTATTGCTGCTTTTCTCTTGACAAACTCAGCTCTGTGTTATTCTCATCATTCACTTTCTGTGCTCCTACTAAGAAATCACTGTGGTATGTTTTGGGCGAAGAGTGAAGCGGTGTTCAAGCCCAGGACATCAGAAGCAGAGATGAAAGGGAGTGGAGGTCGGTAGGCAAACAGAACTTATTCCCTTGCTGCTCATGTCTAAACTATATGTGCCTCATTCTGCACCCAAGTCCACGACTTCTTTGTTCGAAGGCGAGTGGCATGCTTCAGCATCAGGCCTCTGAAGTCATGGCTAGTGCCTGGGCTGATTAGAGATATATGTATCCTGTTTGTACGTGGTTGTGTGTTGTCTCCTCCCATTAGACTGTGAGCCCCTTGAGGGCAGGGACTGTGTTTAGTTTTACTTTGTATGTCTAGTGCTTAGCATAGTGCCTGGAACATAGTAGGAACTTAACATTTGACTGACTGTTGTCTACCCATCCCTAATCATTTCATATACATATATACATATATATAGTGTGTCAGTGTATGTATACACACATAATACATATATGTAATATATACATACACACATATATGTGTGTGATTAAATATATAACTTGTTTCTGACTCTTCATGACCCTGTGGACCATGACATTCCAATACTGACCATGAGGTTTTCTTTACAAAGATACTTGAGTGGTTTGCTGTTTCCTTCTCCACTGGATTAAGGCAAATAGAGGTTTAGTGGCTTGCCCAATAAGTGTTTGAGGCTGGATTTGAACTCAGGTCTTCCTGACTTCAGGCTTAGTGCTCTATCCACTGAGCCACCTAGCTGCCTATGTGATTAAATATACACATGTATATATGATAAATTGGAGATAACTAGCAGGAAGAAGGCATTCGCATTAAGAGGGATTAGTAAAGCCGTCTGTAGAAGATAGATTTTAGTTGGGACTTGAAGGCATCCAGGGAATGGTCTGCATGAAAACTTGGGGGTTTAGTGGATTGTAAACTCAGTATGTGTCACCATTGTGACATGGCAGCCAAAATCATTCATGGGATCTTGGGTTCCATTGAGCAAAATAGTGTCTAGAATAAGGGAGATGGTGTTGGTTAGACAGCATCTGCAACATGATGTGCCACGTTATAAGGAAGATATTGACCAGTTGCCCAAAAGTTCTGCTGTGATTCATCACTGGGGCAGTCAGTGTGGTGTAGAAGCTCATCTTCCAGATCTTCAGGAAGAGGCTAGCAGCACCATGTCAAGAAATAGTGAAGGGCAATGCATCTGCAGAAAGCCTGAAAGGAGAGCAAACAAAGTCATATATATCATCCCTTGGGAATAGATGGATGAAAGAACAAATAGATGGAAAATGGAACAGATTTGCCAGTCGTTGCTTCTCGTCTTGGATGTTTGGACTCAGTACTTCATGTGCTCTTTAAGGAAGTGGAAATGGTGCCTTAGAAGAAAAATTAAGGAAGAAAAGCTATAGCAGACCAACTGCATGCAGAAGAAAGGTGTACTGCAGGTAGCAACAGTTTTGAAAAACATTGAGGGATTGATTTTCAAGGTATCTAATGGATGGAAAGACGTTGTTGTTCAATAATTTTGGTTGTGTCCGACTCTTTGTGACCCCATTTAAGGTTTTCTTGGCAGATACCGGAGTGGTTTGCCATTTCCTTCTCCAGCTCATTTTACAGATGAGGAAACTGAGGCAAGCAAGATTATGTGACTTGTCCAGGAACACAGGTAATAAGATGTGATGTTAGAGCAGGCTCATTGTTGTCTTGAGATTTGCCCACATGGAGACAATTCAAAGTACAGCCTCTGGTCTCTGAGACTTATTCAAATGAGTTAACATATATAAAACACTATATATATTCTAGTTATGGTTATGAGGCAGCTAGATGGATAGAGATCTGGACTTGCATTCAGGAGGACCCAAATTCCAATTTGACCTTGGACCCTGACCTTACTAGCTCCGTGACCCTGGACAAGTCCCATGACTGCTTTTTGTTTTAGTTTCCTTATCTGTAAAATGGGGATAATAATAGCACCTACTTTACAGGGTTGTGAAGGTAAAATGAGATAACATATGTAAAGTGCTTTGCAAACCTTAAAGCATTATATAAATGCTAGCAGTTATTTTTAACTGTTGTTATTATCATTATTACTGTTCCTGCAGAATTGTTCCCATCCCAGCTGCTGGCAGTGTTGGGTGAGTCACAGTCACAAAGAAAGCTTGGGGGCAGTTAGGTGGTGCAGTGAATAGAACGCTGGCCCTGGAGTCAGGAGGACCTGGGTTCAAGTCTGGCCTCAGACACTTGACACGCTTACTAGTTGTATGACTTTGGGCAAGTCACTAAACTCCAATTGCCTTGCCTTTCTCCCCTCCAAAAAAGAAAAAGAAAAAAAAAAGAAGGCTTGGGTATGCTTCCTTCTTGATTATTGGAAGGAACCACATGCAGATGATCATGGCTCCATTGAAGGATTCTGTAGCCAAATTAGATGATGTCCAGGGGGAAGGTATTGAGGAGAGAATTAAGAGGATTAGAAAGGATGCTGGATTGTGATTTGTTGAAAAAGGTGTATGTACACTATATAGAGTGCTGAGCCTGGAGTCAGGAAGACTCAAATCTGAGTTCAAATCTGGCCTCAGACACTTACTAACTGCTTGACCCTGGATTAGTCACTTAACCTTCTTTGCGTCAGTTTCCTCATCTGTAAAATGAACTGGAGAAGGAAATGACAAACTACTCCAGTTTCTTTGCCCAGAAAATCCCTAGTGGGGTCATAAAGAGTCAGACATGACTAAAAGATGGACGATAATAACC
Source organism: Petaurus breviceps papuanus (assembly GCF_028583685.1). NCBI lineage: Eukaryota > Metazoa > Chordata > Mammalia > Diprotodontia > Petauridae > Petaurus > Petaurus breviceps. The sequence continues at coordinate 4,505,172 of NW_027187460.1, read as the reverse complement.
TTCTATAACCTCCAGGAGAGAAGACTCAGGGTGAATATGATAATAGATAACTATCTTCCTGAATTTGAAGGACTCTTCTGGGGAAGAGAGCTTTAGCTTGTCCTGCTTGGTCCTGGATGGACAGAACCAGGAGCAGTGGATGGATGGTGGAAGCTGGAGAAGAGCCAGAGCTCTCCCAGAGCAGAGTGGGCAGTTTCCAGGGGCAAAGACTTCATCCTCAATGCTCGGCTTCAGGTGGAGGGTATAGGACCATTTGTTTGTCAGAGATATTGTAGATGGGGTTCCTGTCTAAGTAGGGACTGGGCTCTGTGATTCCAGTGAAAGGTATTCCTACTGTGTTCTGCCTTGACCAGAGTCCGTGGGAATATTGTGTTCAGTTCTGGGTGCCCCAGTGAGGGAAGGCCATTGATCACTTAGAGACTATCCAGAAGAAAATGGGGTGGGGAGGGTCATCAGTCTGTGGTTCATCACTGTCCTTTAGTCCCTTCCTTTCTAAACTTATCTTCCATCTACCCTCTACTGTCTTGTAAGCTTTACAGATTCACACCCTCGAGGCCGCAGGTTCCCCACCCCTGGCCCAGCACTTAGCACAGTGTCTGGCAGCATAGTAAGCGTTAATAAATATTTGCTGTTTGATTGACTGTGGGTCGGATTCAGGGAGGAAGGTTTCCCCTTTCCCCCACCCCCACCCCATCCCCACACTAAATTTCCTGCCAGGACTCTGAGCTGGGAAAGTCATGTATGTATTGGGATATTTAGACTTGAGGGGTACATGGTCAGGGAGCCATGGGGTGTCTTCCTTAGGAATCTGTGGCTTTTGTGAGCCTCTAAGGGATCTGGGCACTTTATGGAGCCCATGTGGCATAAGAAATCTGCCCTTTAGAAGAGAAGTCAGGACAGGGGGCAAGACATGAGTTATCGTTTCCGCTCCCAGCTGCTGCATTACAGCAGGGGAAAACATTAAAAAGAAGAAAAGAAAACGTTTGTGTTTGGGGGCAGCGGGCCAGGAGCTGTGGGAACCGTGTTTCCCAGCTCTCCCCTGAAGGATGGCTGGCGGGGGTTGGGGAAGGCCAGGACTGAGGCTGCGTCACAGCTCCCGCTGCCCCAGCTTGCGTCATGTCTAGGAATCATTCAGAGTTTGCTGTTCTCTGCTAGTACTGACCCCTGGCCATCCATCTGGGTGCTAGAATCATCCAGGAGAGGAGCCTCATGGAGACCCAGAATGGCTCAGGAGTGGCATTAGATGTTGCTCCCTGTGCCTATTCCCCAAGTGACCCTGGGCAGGACAGTCAACAAGCATTTATTTAGTGCCTTCTGCATGCCAGGAACTGCACTGGGGATACAAAGAGGCAAAAGACAGTCCCTGACCTCAAGGAGCTTCCAGTCTAATGGGGGAGGCAGCATGCAAACAACTATGTACAAAAAGGATATATACAGGATTAAATGGAGATAATCAACAGAAGGGAGGGAGATAGGGAAAGGTGGAATTTGAGCTGGGAGCTGAAAGAAGCCAGCAGGTAGAGTCAGGGAAGGAGAGAATTTAATGAAAAAGTCCAGTCAGGAGATAGTGTTTTCTGAGAAGAACAGTAAGGAGGCTAGTATCTCTGGATCATTTGTCCTCTTTGAGGGGAAAGTTTTCCCATCTGTAAAATGGGGATACATGTACCTATTTTGTGTGGTGGTTATAAACCTCAGATGACAGGGTAATAATGTGTGTCAAAGTGCTTTCTTTACGTATAACTGTACCCTGAACTCTTCCACGTACTTCCTATGTGACCTTGGGCAAGTGACGACCTCTCCAGGCCTCAGTTTCCTCATTTGTAAAATGAGAAGGTTAAAGTTCCATCCTTCAGGACCAAACAGAACAGAACATCTGGTCTGTTCTCTTCATTGTGTGGCCCTTCTGATATTTGGACATGGTGCTCTGGAAAGACTTGCATCTGGCATCAGATGACTGGGGTTGAAGTCCCTGCTTTGACACTTTGACTTTGGAGAGTGACTTATTCTTTCTGGGCTTTTGGTAACTTCATCTATAAAATGAAAGTGCTCAGCTAGATGGCTCAAGATCCCTTAGGGGCAATGAGCAGTAGCGACCGGATTGCTGGACTTGGGGGCAGGGAGACCCGGGTTGCAATGTTGCCCGAGAGATTTACTTATTACAGATTAGTGACCCTGGCTGGGCAGGTGCTCTCAGAGAGCCTCAGTTTTCTCATCCATAAAATGGAAGAGTTTGGACTCAGTGATCTCTGAGGTCCCTTCTATCCCTAATTATGATACAATGATAACAGTACTAACAACCAGCATTTCTGTAAGTGTTTTAAGGTCTGCAAAATGCTTTACAAATATAGTGTTCCTCACAATCACCCTAGGAAGTTAGTGTTATTATTATCCTCATTTGACAGATGAAGAAACTGAGGCAGAGGATAAGTGATTTGCCCAGGGTGACACAGCTGGTAAATATTTGAGGCCAGATTTGAATTCTGGTCTTCCTGAAGTCAGGTCTAGCACTCCAGTTCTAGCACAGGTTGATACCTGTCTTTTTTTTTCTTTTTGGAGGGGGGAAGGCAGGGCAATTGGGGGTAAGTGACTTGCCCAAGGTTACACGGCCAGCAAGTGTTAAGTGTCTGAGGCTGGATTTGAATTCAGGTCCTCCTGACTTCAGGGCCGGTGCTGTATTCACTGTGCCACCTAGCTGCCCTGATACCTGTTTATGATCCTTCAGCTTTAAATCTATCTATGATTCTGTGATAAGGTGATCCTATTTCTCCCAGTTCCAAGTTTGGTGACTTTTTTTAAACCTACTCTATGACCTTGAGCAAGTTATTTAACTGGCCTTCTGGTATACCTTTCTTCTCCTCAGCTTTCCTCCTGTGCTTCCCTCCCTCTCCCAAGCATGTGCCCTCATAACCATGACTTGCCATATGGTCAGTAAGAGCACAAAGGTCTTGGCATCAGAAGATCTTGGTTCAGCTTATGCCTCTGACACTTACCAGGTGTGTGATGCTGAGCATGTTCTTTCCTCTCTTAGTAACTCAGTTTTCTCATATTTCAAAATAAACAATATCGTCATTTCATGATTAACCTCCCTGGGTAGTTGTGAGTCAAGTGCTTTGTATAAGCATATAATCATTCCACGACACAGGTCAGCTCACATCACACTCTTCCTCAGAAATCATCAGTGGCTCCCTATTGCCTCTAAGGCAAGTCTTCTTAACCTGGGGTCTGTGAACTTGGTTAAAAAATTTTTTTTGATTATGGAATTTCAGTAGGATTGCTTTGCTTTGTAATTTTATATATTTCGTTTTATGCATTTAAGAGCACTAGAACAGAGTCTCAAGGTGGTGCTATGGATAGAGTGCCAGGGCTGAAGTCAGAAAGACCAAATTTGACCTTAAATACAGAATAGCTGTATGACTCTGGGCAGGTCACTTAACCTCTACTGACCTCAGTTTACTCATCTGTAAAATTGAAGAAACAATAGCACCTACCTTATAGGGTTTTTGAGGGGATAAAAAGATATTATGCTTGTAAAGTAAGTCAGTAAACATTTACTTATCTCTGTGTATATCACTTATTGCTTCAACATTTTCAGTAGCCTTCTAAGTGGTCTTCGGGTAGGGAGGTGGTGAAGTGGATACAGGACAGGGCCTGGAGTCAGAAAGATTCATCTTTGTGAGTTCAAGTTTAGCCCCAGACACTACCTGTGTGTGTGACCCTGGGGAAATCACTTAGACCTGTTTACCTCATTTTCCTCATTTGTAAAATGAGCTGGAGAAGGAAATGGCAAACTACTCCAGGGTCTTTGTCAAGAAAACCCCAAATGGGGTCACAAGGAATTGGACACAACTGGAAATCAGCTAAACAATAGCAACACCTAATTGGTTGACCTTCTTCTGTTCTCTTCCCAACTCCAGTCTATCCTCCATACAGCTACAAATTTAACATTTGGTCTGCAGATGCCACTCTCCTGCTCCAGAAGCTGCAAGGGATCCCTGCATCATAGGTTCAATTATAATTGTGTTGGCCATTTCAAGTCCTTCACAGTTTGACTTGAGTCTGTCTGTCCAGGCTTGTTACACTCACCACTCCTTTCCCCAAACTCTCCAATTCAACCAAACTGACCTTTCTGCTGTCGCATCTGACCTTCCAGCTCCCATCTCTTTCTGTGCCTTTGCAAAGATAACTGTTCCCCGGGAAGCCTCTTCTCTCTCCTTCCCCTGGAGATTTCCCCAGCCTCCTTCAAAACTCTGCTAAAGCACCAGCCCCTACAGAGATCTTTCCTGCCCCTTCCTCCTCAGCTGCTGGTGCCTTCCCATCCCTGACTACCCTGTATTGGCCAGCTTGCATTGACCAGAGTCTTTGCATTTATTTTGTGTGATATGTATATATGTTCTTTCCCCAGCAGGATGTAAACTCTTGAGAGAAGGAGTCCACAAACATTGTTTAAAAATTTATTTTGCCTTTGTATCTTGTGTCTAGCATGGACCAGGTACATAATAAGCCTTTAATAAATGTTCTTTGATTAATATTGTGTCCCTCAATTCCTTGAGGGAAGAGACTGGTTAGCATTTGTCACTATCTGCAAGAATCCTTTCTCAGTCCCCAGTAAAAAGTCTTTTTCTCCTCTGAATTATCTCTAATTAATCCTGTCTCTATTTTCTTTCTATGTAGTTGTTTCTCTGTCATCTCCCTATTAGATTGTGAGCTCTTTGAGGTCAAGCACAGCTTTTGCTTGTCTCCAGTGCTTAGTACAGTGTCCAGTAGGGCACATTTTTTGGTTGTCCATTTGTTTCAGTCATGTCCAAGACTTATTTTTTTTTTAATTTCACAAAGATACTGGGGGAGGTTTGCCTTTTCCTTCTCCAGCTCATTTCCCAGATGAGGAAAGTGAGATAAAGGAGGTTAAGTGACTTGCCCATGGCCACACAACTAGTGAGTGCCTGGGGTCAGATTTGAACTCTGGAAGATAAGTCTTCCTTACTCCCAGGCCTGGCACTCTATCCACCGTGCCACTTAGCTGAGTTAATGAATGTTGATATCCTTTGTCAGCAAGGCTGTGCTCCCAGACCAAGCCAGGATGATTGGGATGTAGGGAGGGAGTCCTTTAAAGGCTTCCTCTGGGACCCCTTTGGTTGTGACAGTAGCTGACAGCATGGAGTAGTGAAGCGAGAGCTGACCCTGGACTCATGGCCCTGGATTCAGGCCCCTGGCCTCACCTCTCAGCTCCGATGACAGACTTGCTGTGTGATTGGGGGTGAATTCCCTCGCCTGTCAAGGCCTTAGTCTCCGTGTCTGGAGAAGAGGACTAACATTTGCAGGATCTGCTTCACGACATTTTTGCAAGAGAAGGGCTGTGTAAATTTTAAAGCTCAACAAAAATGTGTCATTTTAATCTTCAAATCATCTTCTCCACTTACACAAACAGTACCCAGATACAGGCCCTCATCTCCTCTGCCTGGATGGTTGAGATTGTCTGTCTGCTGATCTCCCTGCCTCAGGGCTCTCCCCACTCCTGCCTATTCTCCACTCAGCTGTCACAGTGATTTTGCTAAAGCTTGGGTTTGACTATGTTACTCCCCCTACCCTATAAACTTCAGTGGCTCCCTATTACTCCATGATTAAAAAAAATAAAATATCAAGCAAAAAAAAAAACAAACCCCAAAAAACAAAAACCCACATCTGACATTTAAAGTTCTTAAAATATGACATTTTTGTATTTTCCCAGTCTGCTTTCACTGACTTCTTTTTATCCAGTCATACTGGCCTTCTAGCTATTCTTTACCTCACACACCATCTTTTGACTGTGCATTTGCCCTAGCTGTCGCTATGCCTGGAATGCTCTTCTTCCTCACATCTGACCCATAGCCTTTTGGACTTCTTGAAGACTTAGCTCAGATCTTATCATCTACAAGATGCACCCCTCTCTCTGCCTCCCCAGGCCCTTCCTTCTGAATTTATTTTCTTTTTATACTGTAACCATCTTGTCTGTACAGCCTTGCTTTCATAGTTCTCTCATTTATGATGTGAGCACACGGAGGGCCGTGCTTTTGGTTTTCATTGTCTCCCCTGAGTTCAAATCCTACTTCAGACGCTTACTAGCTGTGTGACCCCAGGCAATGCATTTAATCTCTATCTGCCTTAGTTTTCTTATCTGTAAAAATGGGAATAGTACCAGGATTGTAGTGAGAGTATAATGAGAGAATATTTGTAAAGTGCTTTGCAAACCTTAAAGAGCTATAAAAATGCTGGCTGCTATTATCACTGGTGGAGGTGTTCATCTTTGATCTAGTCAAAGCCAAATCTAGGGCTTAGCACAGTGCTATTAAACATAGCGCTTCATAAATGCTTGCTGACTGCCTTTTTCTTCAGAGGTAAGGGAATGAAACTTTAATAGTGGAATTTTAGGCATAGAAAGGGAGGTAGTTTGGGGGATGGCTCCTCTCCCCTCCCTCCCAGATCTCACTACATGGATGGCTTCTTACTTTGCCTACATATGCCCTCCACCTTTGGAGTCACCCTCTCCATAGGCCTAAGTTTTCATCATTACTTTCCCCTTCTCTCCCTCACACCCAATCCTCATTTGCATGGTGGAATCACAATAATAATTCAATGCTTTCCTCCCTTAAGCAGATAAGCAGAGCATTGCTATCTCCTTTTTATAGATGACAGTTGGTTAGCTGACTTGCTCATGAGGGTAAGTGATGGAGGCAGGATTCCAACCCAAGTTCAAGTTCTCTGCCTGCCTAGCCACTGGTTCTAGCTAGCCAGTGTTTTTTGAGGACCTGCTAGAGTGCAAGAGCCTGTGTTATGGACTGGGAAGATGAGACTAGTCAGTGGGCAAGCATTCATTAAACCCCAGGCACTGTGTTAAGTGTTGGGGATGCCCAAAATAACAGTGTGCTCTCAGGAGAGTGCAAAGTCTGATGGGGTGGGGAGGGGGCAACGGACAAACAGCTATGTCCAAATAACATAGAGACAGGCTGAATTGGAGATAATCCCCAGAGAGAAGACCTGGCATCAAGGGGTCTCTGTCCTCAAGCAGTTTATACCTTCTCTTTGGTTGGTGAGTGAGTGACATAGACACACATATCTATAATACAAGGTAGTGAAGAATCAGAGGAGTAGACTTCAGAGTTATAGATTCTTGGCTCTGGGAGTTGAGGGGAAGAAGAGATTCACTTTGACTGGGGGATAAATCAAGGAAGATTTAAGGAAGATTCAAAGAAGAAGCATTCAGTAGAAGAAGCATTCAGTAAATAATGAGCGACTTTTGCATAACTGGACTCAGTTTGTGCTCAGTGCTTGGAGGTGGGGACAAAAGGAATGTTTGGGGGCTCATTTCCTGTGGGTCCCATCCCTATGCCTTCACAATAAGACTCCCTTTCCCTTTTCACTGGTCTCTCTTTTCTTTTGCCTTGTGTCCTGTCCCTTGTTAGGGCCTCAGGCCTGGGGAGTTGAGTCCTGAACCTAGGCTCACTGAAGCCTATCTAAGGACAGGGTTATGACTCCCTGGGGAATTAGCTTTGCTTCTTCCTTTTCTTTCTCTTTTCTTCCTTTAACATCTCTCTCTCTCTCTTTCTCTCTCTCTCCCTCTCTCTTTCCTTCTCTCTCCCTCTATCTTTTGACTCTTCCTCTGTATCTCTATCACTTTTTTTCTGTATATATATGTCTGTCTGTCTGTCTATCTCTCTCTCTTTCTCACTCCTCATCTTTCTTTTCCTGTCTCTGTTTTCTTACCTATTTGTCTCTGGCTCTGACTGTGTTTGCCCTTTTCTCTCTCTCTTAGCATATCTTTTTCCCTTTCTTCTTCTCTTTAGTTCTTCCTTTCTCTTCATCTCTTTCCTTTCTTCCTTTTTCCCCCTCCATCTTTGTCCATCTCCCTCTGTCTCTATCTCCTTTCTCTCTCCCTTTTTCTGCCCTTTTCAACGTCTCCCTCTTCCCCTCCAAATTGAAACAGAAGGACAGCAATAATTCCTTAGATTCTATTTCCACTCCCTCCTTTCTCCCCAGAGGATCTGGGTCCAATTTTTTCTTTCTTGAAAAGGAGAGGAGGAATTGGAAGTTGAAGGGAAGGGGGAGAGAGCATAGCCCTGTCTTAAGCAAGGTAATTAAGTGTGGGGGGGGGGGAGAGGGGCTACCCCTTTGCCCAGGCAGGGCTTCACTTCAGAATTGTCAGAATGATGTTCAAAGATAAGGTCGTTGGCAAAGGGTGGGAGTAGAAGGGTGTTTACGAGCTCCATTCCATTCCTCTCTTCTTCGGGAAAGATTGATGAGACCTGCTCAGAGTCCAAGCCTAGAGAGGGCTTTTGACGTGGGTGCGACGTTTGCAGACTCCCAGCTGTTGATAGGGGAGGGCCAACGAAGAAGGAGGGGGTGATCTTCCAGAAAATAAAAACCGGATTTCACTTTCCTCTGCTCCACCAGGGTTACCTCCCCCAGGAGGCATTCCTTTCTAGAAGCCTGGGAGCGTGAGGGCCATCGAGATGCCATCAGTGAGTATGGGTCTGGGCCAGCTTTGGGGCACTGGCCCTTCCCTCCAGGGGCCAGCCTGCAACCCTAAGAGTGTGCCTGAAGTCATAGGGGTAGGGGCTGGTGTACCTTCTGGCCCAAGTTTGGGGGTGAAACATCTGCCCTGAGGAGGGCAAGGGACAAATATAAGAATGTAATATGAAAGATAGTAGACTTGGAGTCAGGAGACCTGGGTTCAAATCATATTTTCAGTGCTTAGCACGTGGCTTTGGGCAGGTCAATTAATTTTTCTGTGTATCAATTTCCTCATCAGAAAATTTTTTTATCTTTGTATTTCCTATGTTACCAGGTTGTGATGAGGAAAGTCCTTTGTAAATCTTAAAGTGCTATAGAAATATGAATAGCCATTATTATTGTTGTTATTATTAACAGTAGAAACATGAATTGATGCCTTTGGCCTTGGTTACTGTGTTTGGTAGCTGCTAGATTCTGAGGCTGGACCCTGTGGGGGAGTGGGACCTGGCCCCATGACTGGCTTATTGTGTCACCTTTGACTAGTCATAACCTGGGCCTTGGTGGTTTCCTCTGTGAAATGGGGAGATGACTTCCTGGCCTTGTGGGCATTGCAGGGATTTGTTGAAGACAGAAGAGACACGAATATTCTTTAAAAGCATTTGAATTCTGAGGAGCAAAGATAATATGGAAATCTCAGTTTTGTATGTTGCTATTGGAGCCACAGAGAAGAGAGGCTGTGCTTGTGTTGAATGAGCCCTGAACAGAGTTTGTTGACCTTGGTCTAGTCCCCACCCTGCTGGTAGTGTAGCTGGATGGTCACTAGATCCCTTTCCAACTCTGGCATCCTGTATTTTATGTCATCTCATGGTCTATGTTCTAAGATCTAAGGTACCTAGATTGTATGAGGCAGCTAGGTAACTGGATGGGCTCGAGTTCAGACCTGGTCTCAGGCACTTACTAGGTCTATGGCCCTGGGAAAGTCACCCAATTTCTGTCTGCCTTAGTTTCCTCATCTGAAAAATGGGGATAATAGCAGCACCCATTTCACCAGGTTTGGTGAGGATAAAAAGAAATAATATGTGTAAAGCACTTAGCACAGTGCCTAGAACGTAGTAGGTGCTATATAAAGTGCTTATTTCCCCCTTTCTTCCCTTCCTTTTTCCTGCTTAGATAGTCTGTGTTGTGTCCTAAGGTCCATCGCCCTGATAATTGTGATTTTGTGAGATCATTTATCTTTGCCCTGAAGAAACAAGGATGGGAGGGGGGGTGCCAAGCTTTTTTTTGCCTTCAGGGATCCAAGAGAGCTTTGGAAAAAGGCGAAGTTCTGGTCTGGATCATTGTAGATGGCCACAATAGGAGGAGGAAGGGAAAGAGAGAGACAGAGCAAACCCAAGGCAGAATTTCACATTCCACTAGGATTGTAGAGATTCCTTCTAGCTCCAGACCTCTGATTTCATCATCCTCTAAGTAAGAGTCAGAAAGAAGACTTTAGCTTTAGAGTGACCAATCCATTTAGAGGGCAACCAGTTTGGGTTGTAAAGACATCTTTTTAGACAGTCTCTCATACTGTCCCTGCCCTCTTAAGATGAGGAAACTGAACATATTTTAGACCTGGCTGTCTCCAGTTCATTATGAATTCTTCTAAGAACTCAAGGTGTCTGTAATGCTGTGCAGTTTGAGAAAGCTCTTCCAAGTCTGTAGAACCAGGAATACTGTTCTCATTTTACAGAAGAGGGAATCAAGGCTCAGAGGTAGTCCAAGGTCACCTAGAGCTAGTAAGTGGCAGAGGGAGGCTTTGAAACTGTTTCTTAGTTCTCAGTCTTATAGCCTTGTTCCTTCCCATGCATCCCCATTCTGGCCTGAGAGGCCGTGTGTACTGCTGCCCTCTGGAGGTGGGCAGAGCTGATTTTCCCCTACACACAGTGACTCTACCATTGTCTTTGTTAAATTATTTTGTTGGCTGCTGGTGGAGCACCTCTTCTCTCTGTGTAAAGCTCTCAGTCATCTGACTTATCTTTATGAGTTCAAATCTGGACTCAGACATTTACAAGCTGTGTGACCCAGGGTAAGTTTCCTTATCTGTAAAATGACTTGGAGAAGAAAATAATCACTCCAGTGTCTTTGTCAAGAAAACCCCAAAAGGAGTCATGCAGAGTCAAACACGACAGAAAAATGACTCAAAAAAAAAAAAGTCAACAGGCTCTACATGTGGAACTCCGCTCTGGATAAGAGGTATGATTCTATGGTGTATGTGGACCTCATGAGAAGTGTAGCAGGCATACGGTGGCACCGGATGCAGGAGAGCTGGGTTCCAATACTGAATCTGGTTTTTACTGAGTGAACATGGGCAAGTCACTTAATCCATGCCTCGTTTGGAGAAGATGGTGATAATAATAATTGTATCCCTGCTTTATGGTGTTGTTGTGGCATATGTGCTTTCTTTCAAATGTGGGTAGTTGTTGCTGTTATTATAATTCCTTTGTGGTTTTGGTGAGATGAGGAGCTGGGGAGCTGTGCCCTAGGATAGGTGAACCATTTTTGTATTAGCAGGCTCCTGGGAGGGTTGGAGTCAGGAAGGCATTGGCTTCCAATTTTTCCTCTGCCAATATCTCATGTGATCATAGGCAGATTCTGTGAGCTCTCTGAAGTGCAGTTTCCTCATCTGTAAAATGGGGATGATCATACTTCAACACTACCTCCCTCGCAAGGTCATTATGATCAAAGGAGAGTGTGTATGTAAACTGTTTTGTAAACCTGAGGTGCTCTATAAATGCTGACTTATCATCATTAGCTGGCCTGTTATTTTGGCCTTTCTGGCTGTGTTTCTGATGTACATTACCACGGGGATCAGGAAAGGCCTGCTGGAGGAGTGGGTACCTGAGCAGAGCATTGAAGGAGGTGAGGGGGGAGGCAGGAGAACATTTCAGTCGTGGTGAACTACTTGGATAAAGGAGGGAGATGGAGTGCCCTTTTTAATGCAGTCTAAGATTCTGTTAGTTTTTTTTTTTTTGCCTTCTGGGTCACTCTGCTGACCCATATTGAATTTGCAGTCCACTAAAACATTAAGATTTTGAGGAAGTTAAGCTTGAAGTCCATTAATGATGCCCTCCCCCTCCCTGATCTTTTCCAGATGAACTTCTCTCTGAATTTGAAGATGGGGGGTGGGAGGGGAGAGAGAGGGTATATTCAGTGGAGTGAGGTCCCAGAGGAGGAAGGAGCATGTGAAATTGAGGCTATAATCGGAGTGGTGTTTAGCATTGACAGAGAGGAAAGGCCATCTCTTTCTTAGCTTGTAGCAGAGAGGAAAGGCTGGATGTGGATAAAGAATGGTTTTCAGGGATGGGAAGGGAGAGATGTTTTACCATAAAATGATGGAGTCCAAGATCTCTTCCATTTTGGACATCCTTTAACTCTCTTCCTCTGGCTCTTATGGAAGTGCATGTTCCCTTTCTGTTTCTGTAGGATTTCCTATTTTTAATATAGTCAAACTGTTGGAAAGCCAGCATGGTTTTGGGGAGAGAGTGCTGGCCTGGGACCGGGGAAACTAGGCTTCGAGTCTTAGCTCTCATATTTATAGGCTGTGTAGTTTGGGGAAGGTCCATTACCACCTTTGAACTTTGGCTACTTCATCTCTGTAACTATGAAGATAATACTTGTATTCCTTACTTCACAGGACTGTTAGGAAGAAAGAATTCTGGAAGCAGGAAGGCAAAAGTGCCCAGCCCTTGTCTTTTGTTCTCTCTCTCTCTCTGCCAGGGAGAATGATTGCTGTATTGGACAGCACAGAACAAATATGGCTAATAGAGAATTGATAGCTAAGATAATTAGGAAGGTAGTAAGAGATGCATGCACAGATGAATTTAAGTCACCTGGACCAAATAAAGTAAATCCTCAGGTTCTGAGAGAATTGGCAGGTGTCATTGCTAAGCCACTGTCAGAGATCTTTGGAAGGTCATGGAAGTAGAAGGGGAGAAGTCTCATAGGACTGGGAAAGGGAAAGTATTACTTTGATTTTCAAAAAGGAAAGATAGTAGAGCATGGAAACTCTAGGCCAGGGAGCTTGATGTTGATTCTTGGAAAAAGATATTATTAAAGGGATTTGAGATTGAAGGGATTCCCCACTCCAGTTCATTCTTCACTCAGCTGCCAAAGTATCTATGTCACTCCCATGCTCAATAGACTCCAATAGCTCCCTATTACCTCCAGGATCAAACATAGAATCTTCTGTTGTAATTTTAAAGTCCTTCACAATCTGGCCCCTGGGACAGCTAGGTGATGAGATGGATAGAGTGGACCTGGAGTCAGGAAGACTCTTCTTCCTGAGTTCAAATCTGGCCTCAGATACTTCCTAGCTGTGTGATCCTGGGCAAGTCACTTCATCCTGTTTGCCTCAGTTTACTCAACTGTGAATGAGCTGGGGGAGGAATGGCAAACCACTACAGTATCTTTGCCAAGAAGACCCAAATGGGATCATGGAGAGTCAGACATGACTGAAACGACTGACCAACACCTTACTTCTCCCCTTCATATACTCTATAACTCAGTGTCTTTTTGATGACTTTCCACCTTGCTTGGAAAGCTCTCCCTCCCTCCCTCCCATGACTTTCTTGACTTTCTTCAAGTCTAAGCTGAGACACTACCTTCTGTTAGATGCTTTCCCAAGTCTCCCTCAATCCTAGTGCCTTCTCTCTAGATTACTTCCATTTAACCCTGTATGTCTCTTATATGTTGTTGTTGTTCAGTTATTTTTCGGTCATGTCCAACTCTTTGTGACTCCTTTTGGGGTTTTCTTGGCAAAGATATTAGAGTGATTTGCTATTTCCTTCTCTAGCTCTTTTCCCAGAGGAGGAAACTGAGGCAAACAGGGTGAAGTGACTTGCCCAGGGTCACACAGCTAAATAAGTGTCTGAGGCTGGATTTGTTTGAACTCAGATGTTCTTAACTCCAGACTTGGCCCTCTATCCACTGTGCCACCTAGCTGCCCATCTCTTGTGCATACATAGTTGTTTACATGCTTCCCCATTAGAAGGTGAGCTTTTTGAGGAGCAGGAACTGTTTTGGTCTTTGTATCCCTAGTGCTCACAGTGCCTGGGAGATAGTGTTTACAAATGTCCATTAACTTGTTGACTTGAGAGGTGTGAGGCTTGGTGGATAGAGAGCTTGCCTTGGAGTTAGGAAGGCCTAGGTTTAAGTCCTGCCCCTGATGTTGCTAGTTCTCTGAATCTGGGCCAGTCATTAACCTGGTACTGCCCCTGCCTATCTAAATAATTTTCTGTGATGATAAGTTGCAGAAAAAGTGCTAATCTTAATTGACAGAGGGAATTTCCTTATCTAGAAGATCCCTATGTTAGTGAAATCTCAGGCCTGGTCCCTCCCTCTCTTTGTCCCTATTCCTGTCTTATTAAAGGGAAGGTTAGTGAACAAGGAAGCAATGAAAAAGAAACAGTGCCACTTCTTCAAAGACAGGTCTTGACACACTAACCTCCTTTTCTTTTTTGATGTTGTTACTAGACTTGGAGAGATTGGGGTGAGTGGTGGATGTTTTAGATGCAGTTCACCTAGATGTAAGCAAAGTATTTAACAGAATCTGTCTTTGGCTGTCCTTGTGGGCAAGACAGAGTGACCTGGACTGGATAATTGTCTTTTTAAGTAGATTCAGAAATAGTTGAATGACCAGACCCAGATAGAAGTCATTCATGATTTCCTGTCCTTCTTGAAGGAGGGCTGTAAGAAGGTTTTAGTTGATTACTCTGATAAAGGCAAAGATGACTTGATTTTTCATATTTGCAGAGGACCCCAAACTGAGAGAGAGAGAGCTAATGCACTGGATGCTAGGATTGGAAAAGACTAGACTCTTGGACAGACCCTAAAAAGGTGGAATTTAATAGAGATAAATCTAAAGCCACACATGGGTTGAAAAAAATGCATTTTCACAAATCCAAGGTAGGTGAAACATGGCTAGACAGAAAGTCTAGAAAAAGATGTAGGCTTTTTGATGGATTGCAGCCTCAACATGTATCAATAGCATGATGATTTTTTTCCCCTTGGATCTTTGATTTCAGTGTTGCAGCAAGCTTCTGGTAAGGGAAGGCCCAAGGCAGGTTGGCAACTGTTTTAGACAGTAGGTACTTTGTGGCTAGGTGACTTATCCCAGAGTCACATAGATGGTATATGTCTGAGGTGGGGATCGAACCTGGACATTCTTGACTCTGAGGCCTGATCTCTATCCATTGTACTATGATGCTTTTGGATGGTTGCTTTTCATCCCTCCAGGTTGTACTGACCTTGGGAACACACTCTGTCAGCCTGTTGAAGCCTTCCTTCAAGGCACAGTACACACACACACAGACATATAAGGTGGCATGTATATATACACGTATACATGCATGCATACATACATACAAACATACAGATACCTACCTACATATACATACACACATGCATGCATGCATGCATATGCCACCTTATACATTAAGCCTTTCCTTACTGAGAAAGTGGCTTCTCCCTCCTTGGGTTTTCTGTTGCTCCTCATTTGCCCCTCTCCCATTAACTTATTTGTCAGGTGATAAGCAATTGGCTTCTTCCACATATTACGCTATAAGTTTCTGGAGGGCGTCAGTTATTTCATTTTTCATCTTGTTATCTCCAGCATGTGCAAGGCTTTGCAAATAATAGGTGCTTAGGAAATGTTTGCCGAATTAAATGGAATTCTTGTTTAGGGATGGATCATATTGGTTGATCTTTGAAAAGCCTTCTGACTCTGAGATTCGGAATTAGGTGAATGTAATTGAATCAGCATAGAATGTTGTGAAGAGAATTCTTTGATTCAGAGTTAGAAGACCTGAGTTGGAATACCAGTCTGCGCCTAACCTTTGGGACCTCATACATGCCAATTCCGGCTCTTCCCTCTGGGAAATGAGGGAGGTTTACTGTTTTTTAGGCAATTAGGGTTAAATGACTTGCCTAATTTCCCAAAGCCAGTAAGTGTCTGAGGTCAGATTTGAACTCAGGTATTCCTGACTTCATTGGTGGTAGTCTATACACCATGCTACCTAGCTGATCTTTAAGGATTCTTCTTGCTCTAAATACTCTGACCCTCATGCTTTGGGAAAATCTACATTCACCAGGGAAAGATTTCATTATGGCCACAAGGCTGGATTGTCCAGGTTAGGAATGAGGTTTGGGGTAGGTTTATATGGTTTCTAGGCTTGGGGTCTAAAACAGAAATGCATTTCTGCCTCATCTTTACTTTCTCAGAAAAAAATAATTCTAACAGATTTTTTAGGTCCTCAGCATTTCAATCAGCTGACTGTGAGTTGATGTAAGAGGGGTCCTGATTACAAAGGAGCAATACTGCTTATTAAAAAGACAAGCCAGGACTTCTAGATCCAAATGATGCTGCCCCTTCAAAGCAGCAGCCTCAGGAGCCTCTGTGTGGGATTTCAGAGCAGCTACTGCTGCTGACAGCATCATGGAAAAGGCCTTCAGTGTTAAGTGTTGTGGTACAGGTTCCCAGTACTATCTTAGGCACACCTTGTTTGTGATCTAAAATGGGAGTCCTTAGTCTGATCTCCTGCTTCATTTGTCAGTCCTGTCTCTGAATGAATGACTTTGGGCCCTTTCCAAAAATTCACCCCATCCTTCAAATGTGAGGATTTGCCTCTACTGAGGACTTGTAAAATATGTTCTATAGGTGGTCCCCATAGAGGAGACGGGACATAGTTTGAGTGATGGCAGCCTCATGGCAAGGCTTCATTTCAATTCAACAAGCATTTTATTCAATAAGCATTAAAAAAACCCCAAAACTGGGGCAGGTAGGTGGCGCAGTGAGTAGAGCACCGGCCCTGGAGTCAGGAGGACCTGCGGCCTCAGACACTTAACACTTACTAGCTGTGTGACCTTGGGCAAGTCACTTAACCCCAATTGCCCTGCCTTCCCCCATCCAAAAAGCTAAAAAACCCCAAACAAACCCCCAAACTACCTACTGTGGATAAGATGTTGTGCTAAGTGCTGGGGATATAAAGGGAAAGAGAAACAGCCTTGCATATTCTTCTCGAGTACAGAACCAATATGTAGCCAAAAGGTATAAAAATATGTCAATATGTATAAAGTAAAACAATTTGGGGTGGCTAGGGGGTGCAATGAGTAAGAGTGCTGGCCCCGGAGACGGGAGGACCTTGGGAGGACAGGCCTCAGATACTTAACACCCACACAAAAAAAAACTGGCCGTGTAACCTTGGGCAAGTTACTTAACCCCAGTTGCTTAAAATAAATAAATAAATAAAGTAAAACAATTTAATTTGAAGAGGGAAGAATTAGTAATGATGGGGGTGGGATCGGTCCAGGAAAGACTTAACACTGAGACCCTTAATCTTTTGTATGTGTTTACTTCCCTGGGCAGTCTGTTGAAGCATTTGGGCCCTTCTTGAAATAATGTTTTTAAATGCATAAAATAAAATATAAAGGATTGCAAGGGAAACCAGTTATATTGAAATACAGTTATAATTTTTTTCCCATCCAAGTTCATGGACTCCCTGAAATCTACTCCGTGGGTACCAAGTTAAGAACCCCTTCAGTGAAGAATCTTTGCCTGACAATCTTACTTGTCCTGGAAAATGTCCCCTTCTTTTTTAGGGGAATGTAGAAAGGGAGAAAAGGACATGGGCTGCTATTAATCAGCAGCATTTATTAAGCTGTGACACCCAAGCTGTGTTTTGAAGGAAGTTAAAGATTCTTAGAGTGTGGAAGTGAGAAAGAAACATTATTTTAGACACGGCAATCCTTTGTACAAAGGTGTGAAAGTGGGAGGTGGACTGTCATTAGAGAGAATGGCTAATGTTCCACTTAATTAGAATAGAGGGTGTGTGGAGCGGAGTAATAGAGATATGACTGCAGAGGTAGGTGGGAACCAGCTTGAGGAGAGCTTTGAATAACAGTGTTTAGAATAGAATAGCCCAGGGAGACATTTTGGAACCAGAAGACACTCATTCAGATGATGAAGTCAGAATTCTACCATGTCAGAGATGGAAGGGGCCTTAGAACATGGAATGTTAGAGCCAGAAGGGGGCTTAGAATGTAGAATATAGAACATAAGTGCTAGAAGAGATGATAAGAGACAATATAGTCCAACCCCTTTGTTTTACAGAGGAGGAAACTGAGGCCAAGAGATGGGAATTGACTTGCCTAGGATTATACAGGTAATGAGCTGAGAAGGTAAGACTGTTGCTGAAAGAAGAGAGGGAATGTCAGCTGGATCCTGTAGTTAGCATAAAAGCCTGAGTTAACCAGAGACGATCTGAAAAGTCTGATAGACAAGGGCATTAGGACAAAAATGAGACCCTTTAGACTCTTCCCTGGAGGTTGATAGGATG
>NW_027187460.1:4477100-4487217 GCF_028583685.1 Petaurus breviceps papuanus | reverse complement strand
CTCTGTCTCTGTCTCTCTGTCTCTGTCTCTCTCTCTCCCTCCCTCCCTTCCTCTCTGTCTCTCTCCCTCTCTCCAGAAAGAGGGAGATAGAGACACTGTCTCTTTCTCCACCTCTACCTCTTGGAGTTCCCAATTTCCTCAAACACTAACTTCTGCAGGAGACCTTTTCTGACCTCCTCAGCTTCTAGTACCTTTTCATCCAAGGTTATTGGATAGTCATGTACGATTCTTCATGACCCCATTTGGGGTTTTCTTGACAAAAAGACTGGAGTGCTTTGCCATTTCCTTCTCCAGCTCATTTTACAGATGAGGAAAGTGAGGCAAACAGGGCTAAGTGACTTTCCCAGAGTCACACAACTAGTAAGGGTCTGAGGACAGATTTGAACTTAGATCTTCCTGACTCTAGGCCTGGGTTTCTATCCTTTGTGCCATCTAGCTGCCCTCATCCTAGGTTGCCTTGTATCTACTAATAACTGCTTCTGTAAGCTTATATATTAGATGTTCCTGTTTGCCTCTCTGATAGAATTAATCTCCCTAAGTTCAGGAACTGTAATTTTTTGTCTTTGTACCCCCTAACTGGCACAATGCCTGGCACGTAACGTCATAAATGCTGTTGGTTATTAGCAGCCTATGCCTTCTCTCCCTTTCTGTTTTTCCCTAAAAAGAAGGGGAAAATTTCCAGGACAGGTAAGATTGTCAGTCAAGGAGTCTTCACCAAACACCTTTGGTCCAGTTGTCGGCCAGGTCTTATAAGGTGGACGGAGGAAGGAATTAATGTCAGGGGCTTTCTGTCTGTTTGGATAGAGAGGACTTATTCACATATAGGGAATTATGACAGAGCAAGTCAGTTCATGTGTGGTTTAGACCGTATGTGCTGTACAAGAGAGATCTCACCATGTGCTGGGGTGGTCAGAGAAGGATTCCCAGAAGAGACAAGCTTTGGGCTGAGTCCCAAGGCACTGGTAAGATTTGGGCACCATAATTCTACAAAACTGAAAAGTGCCTTAAACTCCCCAGTTAATGGTGTCCTGTGTGAATTAAAGACATCATCATTGAAGGTCAGAACTGAAAGGTGGGACCAGACGGGACCTCAAGTGTTCATCTCATGAAGCGCTTCCATATTACAGGTGAGAAGACTGAAGCTTGGAGAGGGGAAGGGTTCTCCCCACGGATGTCAGTGTCGCGTTCCTTCTGATAAGTGTATCACCATTTTCATCGTTTTCATCCTCTGGTGCATGGTTGGGAAATCCCTCTCCATGCACAGAGCTTCATGTATAGTGTGAGGGAGCCACAGAGAGGTCTGATAACAGGAGAGAAAGATGTGTAAATAAACAAGTGTGATAAAGGCAGAGAAGGAGGTCAGACAAAGAGTCAGGATAAATCTGAGGCATGGAGACGTCACTTTGATTTGATCAGTAAGGCAGTATTAAAAATCATAGTAACCAACCTTCATCTAGCTTTTCAAAACTGACAGATGTATTTTGTATGCATTTTCATTTCATTCCATCTTCATAACAACCTTCTGAGTCAGGCACTATAGGTATGGTCCCCTTTTCACAGATGGGGAAACTGAGGCTCAGGGAGATTGTGATTTCCTTGAGAGGCAGCATGCCGTATTGGATCAGCACTGGACTTGAAAGCATCAGACACTTACTGTCTTTGTGACCCTGGACAAGTCACTTAACTTTTTGGTTCCTCAATCTCCTCTGTAAAAGGAAGGGATCAGATTGATGATATCTACTCCAAGGTCCCTTCTAGGTGTATATCTATGATTGGGTTGCCTGTGGTCCACAAAACTAACTTAAGACCTGAGATTTGAACCTAGGTTCTTTTTACTTCTAGTCCAACACTCTTTATGACCCCATGCTGCCTTCTCATAAGAAGGTTTCAAGGAGGAGGTAGCATCTGAATTAGCCCTTAAAGCAAGAGAGGAGCTTGAGTCTATGAAGGATGGGGGAGGGGGATTCCATTCTAAAGATGGAAATTGGAGGGAGGGCAGTGAGAATGAGGGAAAAGAAAGGAGTACAGATTGGTTGGAATGTATGAAATAAAACCAGAATTGGGGAGAGCCTTGAATTCATTCATTCAACAAGCATTTATTAAGTGCTTTCTGTGTGCAAGGCACAGGGGTAAGCTCTGGGTATGCAAAGACAAAACAGAGAACAGCCCACAAGGAGCTTATATTCTGATACTCTTGGATGCCAAGAATTTAGTTTCTTTTGTGTGGGCAATGGGCAACTACTGAAGGTTTTTGAGTGAAATGATGATGGGAATGATTGCTAGCATTTATGTACTGTTTTAAGGTTTGCAAAGTCTTTCAAAGATCATTTCCTTTGATTCTCACAACAGTCCTGGGAGGTAGGCTCTATTATTGTCCCCAGTTTATAGAGGAAGCAGACTTAATAGAGGTTAAGTGACTTGCCTAGGGTGATGTGCCTAAATAAGTATCTGAGTCTAGATTTGAACTCGTCTTCCTGACTCCAAAATGGTGTGATCAGAGAAGTACTCAGGTACAGAAGATTACTCAGGTAGTGACATCAAGCATGATTTAGGAATGGGGAAGATTAGAAGCAAAAAAACCAGTTAGGAGCCTATTCCAGTCATTTGAAGTGGAGGGATGGTCTCTATCACCTAGTCTTGGATGAAGATAAGAAGGCAGGTTTGTAGATAACAGGAAGCACAGAGGGAAAGCTAGCACACAGGATGACAGAATCAGGCCCCAAAAGACCTTGACAGGTTGGAAAGAGCAGGGTTTGGCAAATTATGGCCTAAGGACTGGCAGCCTGTTTTTGCATGGCCCCTGAGCTGACTGCTTTTTGCATTTTAAAATATAATATAATAAAACTTTATTTAAAAATATGAAAATCATTCTTAGCTTGGGCTGTGCAAAAACAGGCACAGCCTATAGGTTGCAGTTTGCCTGCCCTTAGGATTAAAGTGATGGACTGAATTTACTAAGATGGAATGCAGTAGGGATAAATGTAACGTCTTGTATTTGGGATCAAAAAATCAATTTAACAAGTATAACATATCAGTCAACAAACGTTCTTGAGTAGGGCCAGAGATATTTTTTTGAAGAGACAAAAAAAAAAAAGTTTGACATTGTTTGCAAAAGATCTAGGGTTTTTAGTGGACCACAAAATCAGTGCGAGTCAGTTCTGTAGTTGTAACCAGAAAAAGCCAAAACGCTAATGTGTTCTTGGGCTGCAGTGGGAGAGACATAACTCAGAAATAAGGAGGCAATGACCCCTCTGTGCCCTGCTCCTGTCTGATGTCACCTTGACCATTGTGTTCCATCCTGGTTGCCAAAGAAGCATGTCAGTAAGGCTGGAGAACATCCAGGTGAGAGCCTCTGCTTGGGATGGTGAAAGTCCTTGAGTACATGTCATAGGAAGATCATTCGAAGGCATGGACGTGTTTGGCCAGGTTTAGGCTTAGATGTAGCTGTGTCCAAGTATTTGATGGCTTCTTCTGGGGACATCTTGTTCTATTTGCCCAATTTCCAAGCCCCACTCCTCCCAGGGCAGAACCAGGAGCAGTGAGTAGAAGTTATCCAGAGGTGGATGTCAGAGATGTTAATTTATAAAGCACTTAGCTCAGTGTTCGGCACATATAGGTGCCATATAAGTGTCAGCTAATATGATTATTAAATAGCTGCCTGCCAATGAGAGCAGTCCCCCAGTAGAAAGGGCTTCCTCAGGAGGCACTAGAGTCTTTTTCCTTGGAGGTCTTCAAGCAGAGGTGGATGACCATTTGTCAAGAGATTAGTTATCATGAAGATCGATTTTTGAGTCTGGGTCAGACTTGTTGGCTGCTGAGGTCCTGTCCTACTCTCAGATTCTATGAATTAGGTCTAAAATAGGGTGGTTGCATTTAGGAGCAAAAGGGGAAAAATGGGTATTGTGAGCTGGGTTTGGTAGTACTTGTTAACTGATTGGGGGTCACAGGAGAGAGGAGTCAGAGATGATTTGGGGTGGCTGAATTTGGGCCCATCTCAGCTAGAGATGGCATTTGTTTTTTTTCTGTACGGATTCTGGAATTTGATGTCTCTGTGTGAAGGGATCAGGGCAGGTGAATAGATTACTTTGCAGGGGTTCCTAACCCGCTAATAACATCTGTCTGGGCAAACCTCAGAGCCATACAGACCTGTCTGGAGCAAAGTAGTGGTTTTGTACTCTGCTCTAAGTGGGCGGCCCTCTCCCTCACACCTGTAATCACCACCCCTTTCCTGCCCAGGTGGTTGGGTGTGGGTTCCAGACCTCCCACAGATGGCAGACAAGGCAGGTGCCTTCCTTGTTAGCCAGCCTGGGGCCCAGGATGGTGGGAAGGTAAAGGCAGCACATTTGGGCTAGTATCATAAAGGAGGCAAGTAGGCATGGTCTCACAGGCTGGTGGAACTCAGGAGAGTATGAGGCATGGTTTAGTCAGAAGGACCAAAGTAGTCTTGCCCATTCCCCTTTTTCAGCCATATTTTAAATTTTAAGCCCAAAGAAAGATTCCTCAATCAGAGTTTAGGAGATTTAGGTTGTTGTGTGACTCTTAACATTTTCTCACCATGTGACATTTGGTCACCTCCCTTTTTGACCTTCAGTTTTCTCCTCTATAAAATGAGGGAATTTGACTAGATGAGTTAGGAGGACCTGCCTCAAGCATTTACTAGCTGTGGACAAGTCACCTAACTTTCCCTGGCCTTATTCTTCATCTGTAAAATGAGGGGACTGGACAAGTTAGTCCCTTCCAGTTTGAAATTTATATTTTGTTCTGTGTTCTAATTTTCTAAGGCTCTTTCCGGCTCTGACATTCCTTTTTCTATTCTAAAGGTCCTTCAGTGTCTAAGTTGACTTGATTTCCAGATTTTAAGATTCTTTGATTCTGGTGTGCTTTGGAACACTTCCTTCCTTTGTTCCTCTCTTCTTTTCTCCTAGGGCTCACTTCTCTTTGACCTGCTGACTCTGAACTACCTTTCACCTTTCCTCTTCTGCTTAAGCTCATGTTGCCAGTGAGAGACATCCGAAAGCTTCTTGTTGTAGTTCTCACATGCCTCTCTTTTGGAATTGCCCTCTTGCCCTAGGCTCCTTCAGCCCACAGGTTCACTGGGGCCAGGTGTGATAGGCTGTGTCCTTACTTATTGTGAGGAATTTTAGGTCCCTTCTTTCCCTGAAGGTCATGGAAAACCCTCAGACCTGTTACTCTCTGTTCCCACCTGATGCAGATCTCCCTGTTCAAGAGTCCCAGAACCAACACCCATTCATTCTTCTGTAAGCCACAGCATCCTATGACTCAGGCACGGGGGCAGGTCTGAGCTCGTAGATGTGGGCTCTGTGTGACCCTTGGGGTTTGAGGGAGCTTGGAAAAAAACTGACACCAGCCTTCTTCCAGGGAAACCTCAGTTTCCTGCCTTGGCCTAGGATTTGGCCAGGAAGCAACACCTTTGCACCCAGTTAAAATATACGTGTTTTGAATTGTCTTCCTCTTCTGAAGTCATTGACAAATCTACCCTAAGGCAGAGGGATGGCTGAGATGGTCTGAAGAGGCTACTTGTAGTCCTATGGCTCCATGATCTCATAGTAAATGTTTAATAAATGTTGAATGAATGAATGAATAATAGAGACAATGTAGTGAACAGGGAAGAAGATTGGATTTGGAGTCAGTGAATCTGGGCTTGAATCAAAATTCTGACACTTAAGACCTATGTGATGCCATTCAAGTTCTTTAACTGCTTTCTGCCTCAGTTTCCCCCATCTGTATCAGAATTGGATTGCATGACCTCTGAGGCAAGGTTTATTAATTTTTTTTTCTTGTGCCACGGACCCTGTTGGCAGTCTTGGGAAGACTATGGACCTCTTCTTACAGCAAGGTTTTTAAATACATAAAAGAAAATAAATAGAATTGCAGAGGAAACCAATTATTTTGAAATATACTTATCAAAAAAAATTTCTTTTGATTCACAGATTCCAAATTAAGAACCCCGGCTCTTAGGATTCTCCTGACTCTGACATTCTGAATTCTGTTTCCTTCCAGCTCTGACATTCTGTGTTCTGTGGTCTCTTCCGGCTCTGACATTTTCTGTTTTCTGAGCTCCTAAAACTCTGGCATTCTGTGAATTCACATTCTGTAAAAGTCTGAAAACCAAGTCTTACTAATGGCAGCATCTAGGTCAAGATCCAGGCCAGAGGGTCTGAGTATCAGGAATGCAAACCAGACAACATGAACAGGGCAGGGCCAGCTGCTGTGTCCACAGGCTCTTGTTGGCAGAGGTTTCCTATATGCTTTCATCGAAGCTGGTCTCACAGTTTTGCTGGACCTGAACTAGCAGGTGGTGGCATGTCAGGACACCTGGTTAGAAGGAAGAATGGGGTGGAGGAGTAGGGAACCAGGGACTACTCTGGTAGGACAGCAGGAGGTTGGTTCTGAGGTTGGCCCTGATTCCTCTCTGGCCCAACTCAGGGGGGATCTCAGGATGCCTCCCTCCCCACTCCAGTTCACTTCAGCATGCCAACTGGGCCCTTGTTTACTTGGTATTTAAAAACTGCTGTGGGGCTGCCTGCCAGGAGTTAATGAAAACCTTTCTGGTCCTTGTCCTTCAAGACAACTGCTTATCAGTTGACTGCAGAACCTGCAATTCTCAACAGGGAGGCCCTTTCTTCTCCATACTTTGAGCAGTGCCCACAGCCCACCTCGATTGCTAGAGCAGCAATCCTCTTGTGTACACACGTGTTTTGGGCCCTGTGTTTATTCCACAAAGCTGTCTCAGTTTGGGGAATAGGGGAGGGGAGGGCAGGCTTTCAAGCCAACACCCTGTGGCACCTTTAAAGCATGTTGGGCTCAAGCAAGACTAACCCAGAGCTGTCTGCTGGATTGGATAGAGTAGTAAGGGGGGGCCCATGTCTTCATCCTCACAAAACTCAGAGGCCATTGAAACTGACCTGAGAGGTGAGTCTCCCTTAGGATTGATTGTCCTTCTTCCCTAGCCTCTCCTTTGGTGAAGGTAGTGTGTAGTGCTGGAGACAGGAGAACCATTGGGATCTCAGCTCTCACATGTAGTAGGGATACTAGGTTCAGAGTCATTGAATTACAGACAGTTCTAGACCCAGAATGGATTGGCTTAAGAGGTCATCTATTTTAGAGGTGAAAAGATTAAAGTCCATTAGTGCAGAATTGGAAGGGACCACACAGGCCATCCAAACCAATCCCTTCATTTTGTAGATGAGGAAAATAAGACCCAGCAAAGGGAAGGAATTTGCTCAAAGCCACCCTAGTATTAAGTTGCTGAGGTGAGATTTGAACCCAGGTGCCCAATTCCAGAGTGAAGGTCACATAGTAAGTGGCAACACTGGGATTCAAACCTTGTCAGAATCCAGATCCAATTCTCTTTTGCTTCATGGACCATGAACTTGGGTTCCCCTTTTTTCTTCTGCTCTCACCTTGGGCAGCTCAGTTTTCTTTGAATTTAGTTTCTCCACTGCTTTAATGACACTTGGTATGGAAATATATGTACTTCTGGGGACCGTGACTGAGCTAGATCAGACTCCCAGCTCTGGGAGTGGGAATGAGAAGGACAGGCAACCTTAACAGAGATGTTGCTCACAGGACGTCCATCAGGGCAGTAAAAAGGACTCGAAGCCAGGCTGTTATAGTGACGAGTCGAAGACACCTGCGTGGTTATGAAGGCTGGAGAAGAGAAGACTTGGGGACATGACTTGTCTTCAGATGCCTAATCTTAGGGCACTGGGGACAGACTTGCCTGTGTGTGGCTCCAGACTATAGACTAAAGACAAAGGGGTAGGGGTGGGGGAACCTGGGGTGGGGAGAGAACAGTCACCAGAAATTCTGTCTGGCACAGGATCAGGAGGGATTTACTAATACGCTCTTCCAGCCCACCATGGATCGAGGTACTTCTTGGGATTAAGCATCCTGCTTTTCGGTGTGTTCAAGCAGAGAGAGAGTGATGGCTCATTTAGGAGGCTGGGAAGGGAATTTAGTGCAAAGCGAGCATTTATTGAGTTGCTGCTTTGTGCTAAGCATTGTACTAGGTGCTGGGGTATAGAAAGACGAAAGTGGAACAGTTCTTGCCCTCAAGGGGCTTACATTCTGCTAGTAGGGAAACTGCTGGTACCCAGATAAAGAAATACAGGAGAGATATGCAGAATAGATAACCATTTGGGGTAGTGGGAGGTGTCACTGACAACTGTTAATTGGGGAGAGTCTCTTGTAGAAGGTGGCACTTAAGCTGAGCCTTGAGAGGAGGTAGATATTCCAAGATGAAGAGGTGAGGATGGGAGCATATTCCAGCCTGGGAAGCAGGAAATGGAATGGTGTATACAGGGGACACGGAGTAGGCCATTTGGCAGGAACATAGGGCGTGTGAAGATGAGTACATCTTCCACACCAGCACCCCAACTGGTACTCTGCACCGAGTAGAGGCTTACCTGTTGGGGAGTCAAAGGGTCTGGGTTGTATCCTACCTTTGGTGGGATCTTAGGCAAGGAAACAAGCATTTATTAATCGCCTTCTGTATGCCGGGCATCAACTAAGCACTTTACAAATTTTATCTCATTTGGTCCTCATAACTACCATGGGAGGTAGGTACTGTTATGATCCCCATTTTTATATTTGCGAAAACTGAGGTTAAGTGATTTGCCCCAGATCAAACAACTAGTAAATGTCTACAGCTGGATTTGAACTCAGGTCTTTCTCACTCCAGGCCCAACACTCTGTCCACTGCACCACTTATTTGCCTTAAAGCTAGTTGTTTAACTTCTCTGGGCCTCAGTTTCCTTATCTGTAAAATAAGGTTGGGTTGGGCCAGCAAGGTCCTCAGAGATTCCTTCCAGCTTAAGATCTTTGATCCAATGAAATAAATGGATTATTGAATAAATTGTGTTGATTGAATAAAATGGGTGGGAGATTGAATTTAGAAAATGCCCTTGTTATCCTTCCAACCAGAAGATTTCTGGTGTGGCGGTGTTCTGGAGACTGAGATTCTAGCCCCCATTCCACCACTTATTTTCCAGGTCCTCAGACAAGTTATGTAACCACTCTGAGCCACAGGTGCCTGTCCTGAAAAAGAAAGAGCATAATAGCTTCCTTTACTGAAGACGAGGGGTTAGGCCTGTTCATTGGAGGGACCTGTAAGCTCTCTGTTTCTCTGGTATTCCTGGAATGAGGTGGTGGAAAGACAGGTTGCTTGTTTTCCTCCACCTTTATCAGTGGCCAGTGTGGCGCCTGTCCTCCCCTCCCCACTCACCCTTCCACCCTCCAGGTCCCTCCTCTGTGCTGGGAATATGATCTTATAATCAATATTGCCTTCAGAAGACATTTCATGACTCTTCCTAGGCTGAAATCACAGAATCTTGGAGAGGGCAGGGACGTCAGATGGCATCTAGAATCCAAACCATACCTGGAAAGGAGTTTCTATAAACCCCCCTACAAATAGTTAACCAGTGTTCTCTGGAAGACTTCCATGGACAGGGAGCTTATTATGTATCTCCTGAGATCTTTTTTTCTTTTCTTTTCTGTTTTTCTTCTTCTTCCTTATCCCTGCCCCCCCCCTCCTCTTGTGCCATGAATTCTCCCTTCACTTTAGAAAGAATACTAGATTTGGAGTTAAAAATGAATTAACAAACAAATTTTTTAAAAGTTTGAAACCCAGTTCTGATCTTCACTATTTGGGTGATCTTTGGTCTGGGGCTCCCTTGTCAATTTCTCAAAAAAAAAAAAAGAAGGTTGGGCTAAGACATTCTTTGGATCATTGATCTCTAAAGTGATCAGGCTTTTGGTGGCCTGACCACCTGGGGTGTGTGATCAACCCATTTAGAAAGTGGGAAAATAGGTTGCATTCCACTGCAGTGGCTCTTTTTAAGTACTCCATAGCTCCAGTACAACCTTACCTACCAATCTGTGCCCTCTTCCTCCCATCCCACTCCCCAGATGTCCCCAAACCTCCTTTCTCAGGGTAACTTTGCTACTCCCTGGGCACCTATAGGCTGCAGCTTGAAAGGTGATAGATACGTTGCCCCCTTAAGTAGATTTATGGATTATGTTATCTGGTTTTAATTAAATTAGCTTTCACAAAATAGACAAAAGCCTTAAAAAAAGATACCTGTAGGGCGGCTAG
>NW_027187460.1:4449830-4472100 GCF_028583685.1 Petaurus breviceps papuanus | reverse complement strand
CATGCTAGGTACTAAAGAAGAAATATTTAGATGCAATGCGGTTCCTGCCCTCATGGAACTTATAATTTAGTATATAGATGCAACATTTTTTGCAAATAACTCTACTATAGAGTTTGATGGTTTTTTTTTTCTTTTTTAAAATTCCAAGCCTGTGATTTATAGGGAACTCCCTCCCCCAATGCAAAGGAGCACTTTCTATGCAACTTAGAACCTTAGAAAGTCATCCAGGGTACTGAGAGGTCACATAGCCAATATATGTGAGTGGCAGGATGGAACCGAGATCATTCTTGACTCTGAGGGAAGACTTTCTTTCAGCTTGTTTTTCGTATTATACAGTATTATATGATAGTATTAAACTCAGGGCTGGGTAGTCTGATTAGGACAGAATAGCACAGGAGCATTACTTACCTAATCCTAGAAGAAGCCAGGCCTCTCTCTTCATGGCACCGAATATTACATTAGCTTTCTTGGCTAACCTATGGATGATACTGTTGGGTTACATTGAACTTTTTGGTCCACTAGAATCCCCAGGTCATTTTTGGATGAATTGCTATCTAGCCACCCTTCCCCCATCATCTGCTCAGCATGTTAAATTTTTTTTGGTATAGAAATATAAGAAATCATATTTAGCTGTAAAAATTTAATCTTATTAGTTTTGTTCCAGTGTTTTAGTTTTCAAAAGATTTTTTTGAATCCTGATTCGGGCATCCAATTTTTTAAGCTGCTTCCTTGTGTTGTCTGAAAATTTGTTAAGCATGCTTTCTCTGCCTTTGATCAAGTCATAAATAAGACTGTTAACCAGAACAGGGCTAGGCATAGACCCCTGAGGTACTGCACTGTAGGCCTCCTGTTGCAGCAAGCACCCCAGTGTCCCCAGGGTGCCTGCTCACACAGGTTCTTGGATCTGCTCTGTTAAAGGAAAGCAACTCAAAATGGGTTAACAAGCTCACTTTAATCAGTCAGACATACATTGTTTACCTTGTTCAGGAGAAAAGGTCAGCACCCTGAACCTCAAAATATACAGGCATGATTATCAAGACAGAAACATCAAGTAGACAGATTTCCAAACTGTCCAACCATTACATCCATACCCAGTCAACATCTGGGTTTCCACATTCTGGGTTTTTCAAAGCCGGGGGACTCCCAACAACGGCTTCCCATAATTCAGATCAAATCACAGAACACTTCTCAAAGTGAGTCCCAAAACAAAGCTACACATCAGGGCTTATATAGCCTTCTCCTGACTCAGAGAATGTAACAACCTTATTGACCCACTGGCCAATCAAAAAGTATCTACTGAAAAACAAGCCTCCCTCCCCAGGCTTCTGGTGCACTTTAGCCTAGGGGCAGGGAAGATCTTTAAAATTTACATTCGCATTACACCTCCTCAGTTAGCATCAGACTATTAGTGGCCACATTTTGGGTCCAGCCATCTGACTGGTAGACTTTTTCAAATGAATTGTTAAAATCTAGTAAATTAATTTCTACTGCATTCCTCTGATCAGCTAATCTAGAAACCTTGTCATAAAAGGAAGTAGGGTTTGTCTGGCAAGACTGTTCTTTTAAAAAAAATCTTAAATTTTTTTTATGTCTTTTGTTTTTATATCACTTTTAATTCTGACTATTCTCTTCCCTGCCCCTGCCAAGAGAACCATCCGGTGCAGGAAAGATTAAAAAAGAAAGAAGTAGGGGAAGGCAGGTTTAACAATCAACCAACTCTTCAAATATCTTTGATTGTCTATGCAACTTTCCATACCAATAGTCTTCCACCTTTACAAGGGAGGGAGGTATTTTCTTTCCAGTCACCAGCTCCACATCATACTGCTTCTGCTCTGGCTGTCATCCCTCCTCCTCTTCCTCACTGGAAACTTGAACTTCCCTCCAGGAACCACCTTGGGATCTCCTCGATGAACCTTCACTTGATCTTGCCTGGAATCAAGCCTCCACCTTACTTGCTTGTTACTACCGTGTTTCCCCGATAATAAGACACTGTCTTATTAATTTTTTGGGACAGAAAAAACACCAGAGGGCTTATTTTCAGGGGAGGGCTTATTTTAATGAACATTTTCAGCAATGACATGTGACTCCTCTACAATTGCTTTCTTATACTCAACAGTATAGCTCTTCCTTTTTGTACTCATGTCTGGGGGTCAAAACAGACAGAATAATAAAATTATGACCATCAGTCCTTCTTTTCACTCCATCATGCCCCCTGAGTTCTTCTTTTTTCCTCCATCATGCCCTTTTTATCCTCCATCATGCCCCCTCACTCCTGCTTACATACCGGGTTTTTATGTTGTCCTGCCTCAGCTCTCCTCCGCGGCACTGCTCTCAATGGCGCCAGCAAGCAAATCACTGGGGAAGAACAGGATGACGCGCTCACTGCTGCAGCTCTGATTGGATGCAGCTCCGAGCACGGCGTGCGTTTCATGGGGGGGGGGGGGGGACGGTGTATACAGAGGGTACCGTAATGTAGCATGTAGCGCAGGGGATCACCTTCACTACAGTAGCAATCTCAATAGGGCTTATTTTCGGGGGAGGGCTTATTTTAGAGGAATCTTACACAGTAAGGGGAGGGCTTATTTTCGGGATAGGTCTTATTATCGGGGAAACACGGGTAGCTCCAAACCAAAAGATGCCTCCACTGTGGGCCACCCCTCTCTCTACTCCCCAGCTACCCTTTGTAGGTTATCTCCTCCCATTAAAATGTAACCACCTTGAGGGCAGTTAGTATTTGCATCCTCAGCACTCAGCACAGGGCCTGGGCAAGTAATAAATGCTTAATAAATGTTTTTATCTAGCTAGTTATCAGCTGTTCTCCTGGGCCAAGGTTAGCTTAATGAATCAATTCTTTATGAAGCCATGTTCTTTGTGATTGTTTTTCAGTCCTTCAGAGCTGTCTGACTCTTTGTGACTCCCATTTGGGATTTTCTTGACAAAGATACTGGATCAGTTTGCCATTTCCTTTCCCAGCTCATTTTCCAGATGAGAAAACTGAGGCAAACAGGGTTAAGTGATTTGCCCAAGGTCACATAGATAATAGGTGGCTGAGACTAGATTTGAACTCAGAAAGATGAGTCTTCCTGACTTTGGTCCCAGCACTCTATTCACTGTGCCAGCTAGCTGCCCCTGCTGTTTGTGATTACTGTTTCCTTATGTGGATATTCACTAAGCATCCCTCTGATAATGTTTTTCAGAGTTTGTCTAGGGAATCTATGTTCATCTCCTTGGTATACAGTAGACTCCATTCTCTTTCCTTTTTTGAAAACTGGATCCAATGGTATCTTCTCAGTTCTCTCTCATCCTTTGAAGGTCACTGATGGTCACTCAGCAGTCATATCTGCTAGTTCTTTCGGGACCTGGACGTAGTTCATTTAGCCTGGTGATTGGAACCATCAGAGGCCCTTCAGTACTAACTTCTTACCTCCCTATAATTAGGTATCAACTCCCTAGTAGTCATTGTTGCTCTATCCTCTCTAGTCTGAAAAGCATTCTCTTTGGCAAAGAAAAGAGAAGCAAAATAAAACTGAAACAATTCTGTTGGGCATTGTGCCCACAGGTCAGTGAGTAGGAGCAGGTGGGAACGCACCAGGCAAAATGGCACAAGAGAGCCTTGGATTGGGAGTTGGAGGCCATGAGCTCAAATCTTAACCCCGTCATAATCTCACCCAGGTGACTTGGTCAAGTCTCTTAATTTCCTCAATCCCTACTTTTTCCGTCTGCAAAATGAAGGGATCAGACTAGATCTGGGATTCTTCTTCTGGGGCTCCCTTTGGTCCAGTAGGTCCATGAACTTGAATGGGGAAAAAAAACTACATCAAGATGTCCTTTGTTCTCCAATGCATTTTGTGATATGCATATAAACACATTATTCAGAGAAGAGGCTGGTGGGCTTCACTTGGCTGCCAAAGAAATTCTTGACACCAAAAGGTTAAGGACCCTTACTCTTGTCTCATCCAGCTCCCAGTCTATGACCCTATGATCTCTCCTATATACTATATATATATATATATATATATATATATACTTTCGACTATAACAATCTGTGATTCTTCACTCTTTCCGTGTCTCTCCTATTCTTTACTCTTCCTTCCATTCCTAGCTTCAAGACCTCCCTTCTGCTTTTCTATCCTCTCTTCCCCTCCCCTTCCTTGCCCACCTGTTCTTCCACTTTCCTTTATTCTCTGCCTCCATCCATTTTCTCTCCATTCCTCTTCTCTCCATTTTGACTTTTTTCTTCCTTTTCCACAGTTTCCATTAAATTCTGTTTATTGAGTGTCTGCTATATGCTGGGCACTGTTCTAGGCACAAGTGATCCAAATCCTGACCTCAAGAACTATACAGTTGCCCTTTCTCTCTTAGTTCCCTTGTATCTCCAGCTATGTTCTTCCTTTTGTCTTCCCCTCCTCCAGTTTTCACCCCCTCTCTTGTTTTCTTAGTCTTCCTTCCCTGCCTGGGGCTTGGATAATCTGGTGGCTGATGGGGGAAGAGGGCAGATCCAGCACACCCATGCTGGCTGCTAGCTCAGGCATAGAAGAGTGGAGGGCAGAGGTTGGTCTGGATGTGGAGGGTTTGAGAGTGATGATGACTGTAGGGGCCTCTGTGTGTCCTTGGCCCAGGCTGAACACACAGCAAGATTTCTTCACCTTCAGCCCAGAGCCCCAGTCTAGGGAGTGGCTCTCTACACCTCCCTAGAGATTCTGAGCACACCGTGCCCCATAGCGGAGGGAAAAACACTGGCCCAGATAGACATCCTGAATGAGCTTGAACACAGGAGCCATCGAGAGGATGCAGTGATGCCTGAGGCAGTTTAAAACAAGTAAGGTGAAAGGTTCAGGGCACTAGCAGGGAGAAAGGTGGAAAAGGGCAGAGGTCTTGGAAGGTGGGGTCTCTTCCTCCTGTCTCCCCTATAGCATTGAGCTGGGCATCTAGTAGGCTCAAAACTGACTAAGTCTATCAGCTTATATTAAATGCCTGCTAGATGCTGGGGATACCAAATCAAAGAATGAAATAATTACTGCTCAAGAGAGTGTATTCTAATGGGGAAGACAAACATGTGTGTATGTGTATATATATTTATGTATATACATGCACGTATGTCATGCATGTTACATATATAACATAATGTGTGTGTCCATATATAGCTGCATGTATGTGCCCGCAGCGTGTCTTGTGTGTATGCACACACATGTGTGTATATACACAAATAGACATATTCATAACACATTAAATTCTAATGGGGAAGAGAAGTATACATGTATATGTATAGATATTACATTGTATGTATATATGATATACATATATATGTATAGATATACATATGTATGTATATACATATGTACAGATACTACAGTGCAATGTTACATGTAATCCATGTGTGCATATTTATTTACACATGCATGTGTTTATTTACATATGTATAGAATACATTATATGTTTATTCATATAGATAATAAGTCCACAATTATTTGTGCACAGCACATTTATACACAGGCATATATACATGCACATGTTATATTACATTCTAATGGGGAAGACTATATATATCTATGTGTGTACATATATATGAATATATATGCATATACATATACTTTAGAATATAATGTATCACATGTAATAGAATATATAACAGAAGGTAACATATACACATCTATAATATGTGTAGCTATAATATATTTATATACACACATATACATGCTGTGGGACATACAAGTACCATGTCTATATGTGCATATGGACAAGTACATGTATGTCAAGTAAATGAGAATGAATACTGACAACTACAAGGGAGTTTGGGAGGAAGGCCTCTGGCAGTTGAGGAGATCAGGAAAGGCTTCACACAGCTCCAGCTGTGTCTAGAGGAAATAGAGGAATTCCAAGAGGTGGTGGTAGGGAGAGAGCGGTCCCCTCGGAGAAGGCAGATGAGCGTCCCATGCATGTAACTTCAGGAAGGCCAGAATAGAAAAGTCTCAGAGTGAGGGGAGCAGTGAAGACTGGCAAGGTGGGGAAGGAGGTTGCCAGGTGTGAAGGGTTTTGAAGGTCAAGCAGGGGAATTTTTACTGCATCCCAGAGGCAGTAGGAGGGAGCTATTGGAATTGATTGAGCTAGGGAGTGACGTGAGCTGTTCATCAGCAGTGAAGGCGATGGGTTGGAGTGGGGAGACACTTGGCAGGGAGACCGATGATCAAGCAGTCATTTAGGTGAGAAGTATGGTGCAGTGTGAGTAGAGAGAAGGGGTCAGGGATGAGAGATATTGTGGAAGTAGAACTTATTGTGATGATTGAACTCGGGGCAAGAGAGAGTGAAGTTGAGGATGATGCCAGAGTTATGAGCTTAAGGCTGTAAGAATTGGTGGTTCCTTTGACAGGAATATGGGTGTTTCCAAATTGGGGGGGGGGTGGTTGGAGTCATTAGCTTTAAAGGTATCTCAGAGATCATCTAATTACCCCTCCTAGTAGCAGCTAGGTAGCTCAGTGGATAGACAGCTGGGTCTGGAGTCAAGAAGGCCCCAATTTAAATGTAGCCACAGATACTCACTAGCTGTGTGAGACCCCAGGGGAAGTCTCTTTAACCATCGCATGCCTCAGTTTCCTCACCTGTAAAATGGGGATAATAATAGCACCTACCTCCCAGCGTTGTTGTGAGATAGTATTTGAAGTGCCTGCTATGTGGTAGGTACTTAATCAACACTTGTTTCCTTCCTTCCTCATTTTACAGCTAGAGAAACTAAGACCTATGGAGGGCATAGAGAGCTGCGATCTGAACCTGTGACTCTTGATTTCTCATCTAGTGCCCTGTCTCCCATTCTGGTGGAATCACTCGGGGGGAGCTTTTAGAACCTTTTTTGTGAGGAGTCCAGGAAGGCTTCCCAAAGGAGGTGGAATTTCAGGCTCAGGAGATGATGAGCCAAGAATCTGTCTCACTAGGCTAGGCAGAAAAAGCTGTTCAGGGGATATGGAGGGGCTCTACAGAAGGATGGTGGCTGGCAGGGGTTTTCTAAAGCTTCTTCCTTTTCTGCATCCTCTCTGACCTTCTCATCCATCCTTCAGGGTCAAGTATAAGCATACCTCCCTGGGAAACTTTCTCTGACTATCCATGGTCACCTTCTTTGTTCTAGCTGTATTAGAACTTAAGGTGGTATGATTCAGCCCTTGGATGGGCTTTTTAATGGATTTTTTTTTTTTGCTTTTTTGGAGGGGGAAGGCAGGGCAATTGGGATTAAGTGACTTGCCCAAAGTTACAGGGCTAGTAAGTGTTAAGTGTCTGAGGCCGGATTTTAACTCAGGTCCCCCTGACTCCAGGCTGCCCCACTTGGATGGATTCTTAATCTTATCCGTATGAATGTTCCCATCACTTTTGCATATCCTAAACTATCCATGCTTCTCAAAATGGGTGATCCAGTGGGAGAAAGTGCTAGATTTAGAGATCTCAGCTCTACTCCTTGCTGCCTGTGTTATGTGGGCACAGCTCTTAATGTCTCTGGGCCTCAGCTTCCTCATCTGTAAAATGGACTAGCTAACCTGTGAGGTCCGTCCCAGCTCTTGTGCTACAGTCATATATATGTCTTTCCATAATTACTTCATAGGTAATCTACTCAACACATTGGAGGCCTTCCTCCATTTCTTTTTTCTTAAAAAAAAAGTATATTTTTTTCTTATTTCTCTGATTCTTTTAATATCTCTGCAGCATCAGGGAAGCACATTGTAATGGAGGCCCTTGAAGGACCTGCAGGGCCTAGAAGTCAAGGTGGACCCAGGTTCAAATCTTGCCCCTGATATATACTGGTGTGTGACCCTGGGCAAATCATTTAACCTTTCAGCATCCCAAGCAATTAAGACTATTAATTGCTAGACAGTAGCCAGTAGGCGTAACTGTAAGAATCACGGGTCTGTAATACACACACACACACACACAGAATTAGTGCAGGACTAGGACTGTTCTTTATTCTTGGAATGTTTTTCCCTCTTTACTTTTGGTCAGTCAGTAAATATTGAACACCTTCTATGTGCCAGCCACTGTGCTAAGCATTGGGGACACAAAGGAGGACAAAAGACAGGCAGGCCTCGCTTCCCAGAAACTCATGGTCTAGTAGGGGAGATAACGTGCAAACAGTATATGTACAAACAAGGAAGATACAGGATGAACTGGAAATAACCCGTTCTTGAAAGCCCAACCCCAATGTCACGTTCCCCAGGAAGTCTTCATTGATTTCTCCAGGTTAGTAATGACCTTCTCTCAGGACCTCCCTTAGCGTGTTCAGCATTTATCCCTCTATTCCATTTGCCACGTAACCTTGTGTATCCTTGTTATCTGTGTAGTGGTCATAGAGAGGCAGCTTGCAGTCTTGGATGGAGGGAGTGCTGGGTTTGTGCTTAGAGACACTGGAGTTCAAACCTCACTCGAACTGGGTGACCATTTAATGTTTTCTGAGTTGGAGACAGCTCTCTAAGACCACAAGTTAGACATGGGTGGTAGTCTGCGTCGGTGAAGGGTTCCACCCTGATGAAATCCCTGGTCCTTTCTGTATTAGCATCTCAACCCCTTACTGGACTCTGAGGTTCCTGAGGAGACTTCTCTATTTAAACCTTGTCCCCAGAAGCCAGTATAATGCGTTTTATGCCGGAAGCAGTACACTGTAGTAGCAGTTACTGCCCCTTTTTTAGAGAAGTCATTCACAGTCATTCAGTGTATGGCTTCCCAGTATGTTCTGGACATGGGCTCTTGACCTTTTAAATGCCATGTTGACCTCTGGCTCTCTGGGGAAGCCTACAGACTCCTCAGAACAAGATTTTTAGATGCATACTATAAAATACATAGGATTACAAAAGAAAAATGAAACACACTTGTAAAACAATTTTTTTAAAGCAAGTTCGTAGATTCCAGGTTAAGAATCCCTAAACCTAGTGTGTCCTTCTCCAAAATTAAGCAAAGACACATCGATGCTTAGATTGAAGTTGATAGTGTCAGCTGCAAAGTTAGAAATAGAATGGAACTTTGGTGCTGGCAAGGGCATTGGACCATAGAGTATCTTGGGAGGGACTTTAGAACATGGAATGCCAGAAGGACCTTAGACCATGGAATACTAGAATCTACAGTGTGAGGAACTAGAAGGGACATGTCTAGGCCAACTTCCTTATTCTGCAGGGGAGGGACCTAGGTCCAGACATGGGAAGGAACTTGCCCAAGGTCATGCAGTGATTTAGATGCAGAGTTGGGACTCAAACCCAAGTCTCCTGATCCCTAGGCCAAGTCAGGGTCTCTTTTTGTTACATCAGACTAGCATTTGCCTTTCACTTCCATTCCCCAAACAGATAACACCTAACTCCCCATTTTCTACATGAGGAGTTAAATCACAGATTGTTAGAGAAGGTGGGGGACCCATCTGACAGAGAAGCCAGGAGATGGGAGTCCAAACCCTTCCTTCAATAGAGGAGGACCATGTAGTTCCGAAAGGAGAAGGGCCTTCCTGAAGGTCACACAGCATCTCAGCTTTCTTATTACCCTGTGACTGCCGTCATATTCTTCATGTAGTAACCACTTAAGAGATCTTTATTGTATTTTTCTCAGTTTTTTTTCTCAGGTTTTCTCAGTCTTGGGCTGTGCTTTTTCTAATATTTCTCTGAAGGTTGCGGCACAGGCAAGTTCTCTCTGTGTGTGGCCAGCCCCGGCAGGACCAGCTATCCCTGGTCATATCTCAGATTGTAGGTCCATGGGGGCCTCATCTTCCCTCCTCCCACTTTTCCCCATGAGCCTTCAGAAGCTTGTGGCCTTTACAACTTGGCAGCGGTCCCTCTACCCAAGCACAGAAGTCCCGAGGCATCAGATTCCCCAAAGGGAACTGTGGTCTCTGTCCCCTCTGTAATTAGCCCTGATTGCACAGTGGAATGTTTTTGTTTGTAAAACCCCACTAAGAAGGGCAGGAGGCTGGGAAAGGAATAGACTTTGATATTCCCTTTGGAGCCCTGTACTTGGAAAGCCTGCAGGGCCATAAGCTCACTAGGACAGTCATCCTTAAGGGGAGTAAATAGAGTCAGTTGAATCCCCCCATGTCTCCAGTTTTCCACTGACAGAAGGGCATCATTAGTAGACCCCTACCCATCTCCCTTGCATTCTTCTGATTTGTTTTTCTCTCCTTTGTACAGAATGCTCATCATTCCCTGGATGGTGACCAAGGGACATTCACCTGGTATATTCCAACTTTACCCCTTTTCTCTTTTAAGTTGGGTGTTGTATGTCTCCTACATTAGATCGTGAGTTTCTTGAGGTCAGGGATGGTCTTTTTTGTACTTTCTTTGTTCCCACAACACATAGCACCATGTTTAACACATAGTAGATGCTTAATAAAGGTTTACTGACCCAACAATGGATGAGAAATTGCATTTGGTGACCTTTCTAACTATAAGATTTTCTGCTGTTGTGGTTTGAAGTTCTTTGTTCTAATATCCTATTTAAGACTCTGTTCTGAGATTCCATAACTCTTAAGATTCTTTGTTCTAGTATTTTGTACTAAGACTTGCTCCATGATTCTTCCCCCTCCCCTTCCCTCCCTTCCTTTTCCTTTCTGCATTTTGAGGTTCTGTGATGGTATTCCAGTGCTCCATGGATGGGTAAGCAAGAAGCACTATAGAAACCTAAGTTGTGAGGGTTATTTATCGAACACAGATGATGTGCCTATTCCTCTCTGCATTGGCTTGCCCTGGAAGAAATAGAAGAGAAGATATGGGCCCTGCTAATTTGAGGTTTATATATAGCCTAGAGTGTACGAGCACAGAGTAGAGGATGTTAGACTTAGAAGGCATCTAATAGATGTTTTGTGGCTGGAATCAAATTGGCAAAGACAAGTCATCTACTATAGTCCGTAGTTAACAGAACAATTCAGTTCACTTTATTGTTATCATGAGATGTTTTAATACAGACACTAAGTGCTGTGTGAATTGACTGG
The DNA here is from genome assembly GCF_028583685.1 of Petaurus breviceps papuanus. Classification (NCBI taxonomy): domain Eukaryota; kingdom Metazoa; phylum Chordata; class Mammalia; order Diprotodontia; family Petauridae; genus Petaurus; species Petaurus breviceps. The sequence continues at coordinate 4,461,158 of NW_027187460.1, read as the reverse complement.
CTAGAGAGATCAGTGCAGCTTGGGAAGGGCTCCCAGAGGAAGTAGGACTTGTCCCAGGCCCTGAAGGACAGGTAGAATTTGCAGAGGTGGAGAAAAGGGGGAGGGTATAGCAGGCAAAGCCGGAATGGCATCCCTGGAACTGTTTCAGGCTGGAACTTGAGACTCCTCGGCAGTTCTGATGCCCTTCCCTGACAGTCCTGTCATTGCAGTCCCAGGGAGAGGTCTCTTCCCTTCTCTGAGTCTCAGTTTCTTCATCTGTGAAATGGGATATGCTTTTAATCTTCTGGGAAGAAAGAACTATGTACATGTGAGCTTTTTGCCCTGTGATGTAGAAGGGAAGCATGCAGGGACCGGATCCATTCAAATGAAAGCTGCATCCTACATCCTCAGCTAGCTTTGTTTCTCAGTGTGAGGAGTTTGCTCTTATGTCCTCTCATATGTTCTAGTGCTAGCTTCTCATTACAGGTTCCAGAGTGCTTTCATACCACTGAACTATAACCAGTCAGCCAGTCAAGTAACTTTTATTAAGCACCTGAGTTCCAAACACTGTGCTAAGCTCTGATGATAGAAAAAGAGGTCAAAACAAAACAAAAAATAGACAAAACAAAAGTCCCCTGCTGTCAGCAAGGAGCTCACACTCTAATTTGTGGTCCAAGAGAGCAGAGAAGCCAGCATGGGATCATGGGAAGAAGAAAGATCTACCTTATTTGTATAATGTGGGGCAAGATCTCTTTTCTCTGGAACCCATTTCTGTTACCTGGCATAGAGGAGAGAGCTCCAACCATGAAATCAGAAGATCCAGCTTCTGAATCTTGGATCAGAAACTTTCTTAATACCAGGCAAATATTTCATTTTTTGATTCACAGTTTCTTCATCCCTAAAAGAAGCAGCATGATATGGGGCCAGGGTTAGCTATCAGTTGCCCATGGGCCAAATCCTGCCCACTGCCTACTTTTGTACAGGGGATAAGCTAAGGATAGTTTTATATGGTGGTGATTTGACCCTTGGGGTATAATTTGCTGACCCCTTGTATAGGGGAGAGTGCTAGCCTTGGAGTCAAGAAGACCTGAGTTCAAATCTTGCTTCTGATTTAGTCTCTGGCTAGCCTTGGACAAGTTAGTTCCCTTTCCTGAGCCTCAGAGTTTCCTGCACAGTAAAATGAGGGATAATAATACCTCATAATATCGTTGTTAGGATCAAATGAGATAATTGTAGGTAAAGCATTTTATAAGCTCAAAAGCACTATGTAACTATGAACAATCAAATTTTTTTTTTTTTTTGCTTTTTGGAGGGGGAATGTAGGGCAATCGGGGTTAAGTGACTTGCCCAAGGTCATATGACTAGTTTTTTGTGTGTGTGTGTGTGTTAAGTATCTGAGGCTAGTTTGAACTCAGGTCCTCTTGACTCCAGAGCTGGTGCTGTATTCACTGCACCACCTAGCCACCCCTATGAACAATGATTCTTAGGAATGAGGACCAGGCTGGTGATTTCAATGATTCCCTGAAAAAAATTCACTAGGGAACTATCCTTTATCAATGAAGGACATTGCCTTCTCTCTAACTTAGTCTTAGAAGCCTAAAACAGCCTAGAACACTAAAAGGTTAGGTGACTTGCCTCGTGTCATACATCCAGTTTTTGCCAGATGTAGGACTTGAGAACAGGTCTTACTGTCTCTGAGGCCAGAGCTCTAACCACCACACTAATCTGCCTCATTTCCTTCTATAAAATGAAGGTAAAAATCAATCAACAGCATTTACTAGCCATGTGACCTTGGGCAAATCATTTAACCCCAATTGCCCTGCCTTCTCCCCTCCAGAAAAGCAAAAAACACAAAACAAAACAAAACAAAAAAACAAGACTCAATCAACAAGCATTTATAATACTTGCTTAGTTTATCTTCCAGTTTACACCTTATAAACTCATAAGTGTCTATGAATATGATCTTTTGTTATTGTTCCCACCCAACTCTCTGTACTTTGGTGCTGAATGAATCTTAGTGGAATTTCATTTGGATCCTTCCATTGACCACCTGAGGGAGGTAGTACAGTGATCTCTTACCTTTTTTTTTTTTTTTACCAGATGGAGAAACTGAGAATTGGCGGGAGGAAGTGCTTTGCCCAAGGCTGCACAGCTAAGATGTGGCCTAAACAGACTTATCAGTAAGCATTTATTAAATGCTTTTTGCAGGCCAGGCACTGAGTGCTAAGTGCTCAGGATTTAAAGAAAGGCAAATACACTGACTGTCTCTATCCTCGGTTGCTTAAATTCTAATAAGGGAGACAGCATGCAGTTAAGGATGTACATACAAGTTATATACTGTGTAAATGGCAGGTAATCTCGGAGAGAAGCCAGGTGGAGGGATGTGTGTGGATGTATGTGGGGTTTGGGGGGCAGCTGAAAAAGGTCTTCTATAGAAGGTGGGATTTGAGCTAATCCATTTACTTATTCATTCATTTTAATTTTATTTATTTATTTTTATTTTTTGATCTGATTCTTGAAGGTAGACAGGGAGACTAAGAAGCAGAGGTAAGGAGGGAGAGGGATCCAAGCACGAGAGACAGCATGAAGGCTCACAGATCAGAGATGGTATGACATGTGTGAGGGTCAGCAAGTAGGCAGATTGCAGAATATCTGGAAAGGAAGAAATTGTTTGAAGAGTGGAAAGGTAGATAGGGGCCAGCTTGAAAAGTCAAAGATTTTTGGGGCGGCCAGGTGGCTCAGCGAGTAAGAGCACCGGCCCCAGTGTCGGGATGACCTGGGGGATCAAATCCGGGCTCAGATACTTAGCACCACACCCAGAAATAACTGGCCGTGTAACCTTGAGCAAGTTACTTAACCCCAATTGCTTTAAAAAAAAAAAAGTCATAGATTTTTCAATCCTGTAAATATTAGGGAGCCCCTGGGACTTTGGCCAGAGCTCTGTCCTCATCTTGAAGATGCCAGGTCTGAACCTTCTTAATCAAATCAGAGTAGATGTCATATGGATGACATGGGGGCCTCAGCCTTTTTCATGGGTCCTATAACCTCACAAGTGGTAAGCTGTGAGCAGTCTGGGGCCTCTCCCACTTCCTCATTGCTTAGGGTTCAGGGGTCCCTCAGGGCTTTGCCCTTCTGCTCATCTCTTCTGGTGTTGGGTTTAAGGGGCATTCATGAAGAAACTCCACCCTCTCTGGCTCTGGCTCTGGTTGGCCTTGCGGCCCACCTGCCACTGAGTGGGAAGCCAGACCTGATTACCTTTCTGGGAAAGCTATTCTTAGCGGCCTTGAGAGAGTCAGGGGCTGTTCCTAGAATCCTTGCCCAATGCCCTGCAGGTGGCCCCAAGGGCTGCATGCCCAGCTCCTTCTACTCTCTCCCCACCAAACACAATTTGAGGCTTGAGGCTGAAATGGTCACAGGAGAAGCTCAGCTTTTCTTTGACCTACCTTCAGGGCTTGCCCCAATCCCCCTTCTTCAGGACTAGTGGGAAGACAGTCAGATTCTTCAGGATGCCTTAACTGCCTCTCCCTTGCCTTCATCCCACTCCCCTGCATCTGCAGAGGGGCAGATTCTTCCTTGGCCTGAGGTTACCTGTATTGCCTTGGGTAAGTCATTTTATTTTTCTGAGCCTCGGTTTCCTCATTTTACAAATGAGGGGTTGGACTACATGATCTCTAATGGTCCTTCCCAGACTTAAATCTGATTCCTTGAATCCTTGAAGAGGGAAGACTAGAAGGCAGGAGCCAGGGGTCAGAGTCCAGATTCTGCCACATCCATACTGGTGGTTTTGGGGCTGTAGCTTAACCTGTCTTGCCCTTGGTTTCCCCACTTGTAAATTGAAGGGGTTGGACCAGATGAATTCTAAGGTTCCTTCCCATTTTCATCTTCTGTGAATGCATGAGTACCTCTAAGAGGAGGCAGGCCTTGGGAGAGGGATCCGATGTTGCCTGGTCTGGGGAGGCTGTGCCGTCCCTCTGTGCCAACCCTTGGCTAATTGCAGGCACTTGGTCTGTTTTTCTTTTATGCCTGTTTGTTTTTCTTGGAAAACCTCGGAAGCCAATTCTCTTACCCAAGAGCAGAGGACCGCTGTGACTCAGCTCTGTGGTCAGGTTATCTGCTGATGAGAGGGGGGCCTGGTTGTCTGGGAGCTGACTCTGTTCCCAGCTCTGCTGAGGACTCTGGTGACATGGGGAGGAGGGTTAGGGAGGGGGCTGGAATAAGAAGGATCATAGGACCTAAATCCTGAAGGGGGATGATAGACTGGAGAATGTCAGGGCTGGAAAACAGGGCTTCCTTATACGGCAGAAAAGGTCAGAACTCAAAGCGCCCTTAGATGATGATGGTGATGATGATGGCTGATGCCACTCATGTCGATTATCTTGTCCTGGCTCCTAATTTTACAGTTGAGGAAACTGAGGCCTGCAGAAGCTATGATTTGCCTAAGGCACGGTGCCTGGCCTATTGTAAAGGTTTAATAACAAAGCTATACATGTTATACCATTGGATATATATTGGAAGATATGTGTTACTCTTATCCTCAATTTTCACATGAGAAAACTGAGACAGAAGTTGAGTGACTTCTCCAAGGTCATGCAACCCAGCAATCGTCTGAGGCTAAATTTGAACTCAGATCTCCCAGTCTATGGTTCTTATTCCCTAGTTGCCTAGGTAGTTTGATTGATTGATTGCCTAGGATTGATTGATCGCTATGATCCCACAAGTAGTAAGTGAGAGAGACAGATTTTGAACTTAGGGTCACAAAAGGTCAGAATTGGAAGGGCATCTTAAAGATAATTAAGTCCAACTTCATTTAAAAAATTTTTTTTTGTTTTTACATCATAGTCATTTTAAGATACAATACAACCCATCTAATCTATTGAGCCTTGCTTTATCATGGAGAGAAAAGATTAAGTACAACTGGCTGGTGCAGTGACTGCTTGGCACAGAGTATATGACTGCCTGCACCTCAGACCCTTGCCTCTGACCAGGAAATCCAGGTGGTGCGGCTGCAGGTTTTTGTTTGAGAGAGGAAGAGACTGAGGTCCAGAGAGGGAGTGTGATGTTCCCAGTATTTTTCAGGGGGACCTGGAAGAGCAAGGATTAGAACCTAGATCTTCTGACTTTAAGTTGGCAAGAGACAACTTGGGACGTTGCGGTAGTGAGGAAATGATGCTAGGGTTGGTGTTAGAAGGCCCTGGATTCAGCTTCTGGTTATGTTAACTGCTCATTGGCTAAGGGAATAGAGGCAAGTTCCTTTCCCTCACTAAGCCTCAGGCTCCTCTAATGATCCTTGTCTGTAGTGTGCTGGCTCTGGGTGGGGAAAGTGGAGGAAGGAAAGGCTTTCAGGTTGCATCTGCATCACTTTCTTGAGTGGTGATCAACAGAACACTTATGGGCAGGTTCTACTAGGCTCCAGGTCACCCCTGCTTATCCAGCTGCCTCCCTGAGCAGAGAGAGTCTGAGGAAAAGGGCTTTGTAAGTTTGGAAGTGCTATAGAAATTGGGATTTTCTATCTGTGTCCATGTCCGTATGCATGCCTCTGTCTATCTATCTCTGTATCTATCTATCTGTAGCTATATCTGAACATACATACACAGAGCTAGGTGGTGCAGTGGATAGAATACAGGGTCTGAACTCATCTTCCTCAGTTCAAATCTGGCCTCAGATGTTTACTAGCTGGGTGACCCTGGGCATGTCACTTAACCCTGTTTGTCTTCGTTTCCTCATCTGTAAAATGAGCTGGAGAAGGAAATGGCAAACCACTCGAGTTCTTTGCTAAGAAAGTCCCAAATGGGGTTACTAAGAGTAGGACATGACTGAAAAAGACTGAACGACACCAGCAGCAATAGCAAAAGAAGCTGGCATTATTCTTATGGCCACCAATGCTGTTTCTTTCTAGCCATAGCACCTAAGTCAAGGGTGTGTTCTTCCCTGAGACTGGTTTTTCATCATGGGGTGGGATCTCATAATATACCCAGGAGGAGCTGGAGAAGGAGAGGAAATCGCTGAGGTGGCTGAGCTTCTTCCCCTCCTCTCCTCCTCTGCCCCCTCATTCCCTTCCCAGTTTGCCAGCGACCCTGCTAGCTAGTATCCCCATAACCTGTGCTCAAGTCAATACTTGGGCATCTTCAAGCAAAGCCAGGGATCAGCAGCTTCCGGGAACCAGGTGAATGCCAAGGGGTATCTCCCCTTTAAGACTAGGGTTTCTTGTTTCAACAGGACAAGGTAGAATTTGGCTCCCATTCTTCCTCATCTCTTAGTGGGGTTTGAGAGTGAGGGGAGAGTAAACAGAGGGGAGAGAGAAGGAGAGAAGATGAGAGCAAAACCACCATGATATAGTAGTGTCCCTACTGCTGAATATGGAAACAAGGATCCTGAGTTCTAATCCTGTTCTTGTAACTTAGCCTTTTTGTGGCCTTGGACAAATCACTTAACTGTCATAGTTTTCTGTTCTCTTTTTATTCTGTAAAAGGAGTCAGGTTGAACAATATGACTGCTAAGGTTCCTTTTTGTTTTTCAGTCCTGAGCAACTCTATTTGACTCTTTGGATCAACTATTCATAGCATTTTCTTGGCAAAGATACTGGAGTGGTTTGCCCTTTCCTTCTCCAGTGTTATGCAGGCAGGGGTTAAGTGACTAGCCCAGGGTCGGTCACACAGCTAGTGAGTGTCTGAGGTCAGATTTGAACGCCTGTCTTTATGACTCTAGGCCCAGTATTGTATCCACTGTGCCACCTAACTGTCTGCTGTTCCTAGCACTTAGAACCTATGCTACCTTTTCCAAACTCTCCTATCCTACCTTCTTTCCTTTCTATGTTGTAATAATCAAAGATTACATTAACCTGGGGTCAAAATGGATAGATTTCAGATAGTGTGTGAATTTGGAGGGGAAAAATATATTTTTATTTTAACTATCCTATGGTTTCCTTTATGTGTATTTTATTTTATGAGTCTTAAAAAAATTCTGAAGTGTCATTAGCTTTCACCATCCTAGCAGAGGAGTCCATGAAACACACAAAAAAAGAAGAAAAATCCCTTCATCAATCTGAGGCTAGCATCCGGGATAAGGGAAGCGATGGTCCTCCTCTGTCCTAGTTGGATTGCACCTGGAGTATTGAGCTGAGTTCTTTGAACCACATTTTAGGAAAGTCATAGATAAGCAAGGGCCTGTCCTGAGGAGTATGACCATGGTCCCCAGGACCACAAACTGGGACCCAGGCCATGGGGGAAGAAAAAGAAAAGGCACAGGAGGGAACATGAAAGCTCCTTGTGAGAGTCTGAAGGGCTTTCATATGGAAGAGGAAATAGACTTATTTTGTGTGGCTTCTGTAAATGCAATCTGGGGAAGTTACAGGGAGGTGTTGTTGTCCATTCATTTCAGTTGTATCTGACTCTTTGTGACCCGTTTGGGGTTTTCTTGGCAGAGATACTGGAGTGGCTTGCCATTTCCTTCCCCAGCTCATTTTACAGATGAGGAAACTGAGGCAATCAGGGTTAAGTGACTTGGCCAGGGTCACACAGATAGTAAGTGTCTGAGGCTGGATTTGAACCCATGAAGATGAGTCTTCCTGACTCCAGGCCCAGTGTTCTATCCACCGAGCCACCTAGTTCCTCTTTTACTGTCACAGCCATCACTTTGTTTCCGGCCCTTAACTCTTCTTGTCTCTATCTGGACTATCACAGTACTTGCATATTTAATCTTCCTGCTTCTCACCTCTTCCTTCTCTAATCCATTCTCCATGTGGCTGCCAAAATCATCTTACTCAAGCACCTTTCTGATCAAGCAACTCCTCTCCTCAAACTCCAGGGACTCCTAATTGTCTCTACATAAAAAAGAAACTCTTCAGCTTGGCGATTGAAGCCCTTCCCAGCTTGGCTGTAGCCCACTTTCTAGACTCATTTTCCATTTCTTCCCTCCATATACTCATATGTACACATTAGTACATACACTCCATTCGCTTGTATGCCCATACTAGAACATACCTTCCACCTAGTAGGCATCACAGTGGCTAGAGAGGTAGACTTGGAGTCAGGAAGACTGGAGCTCAAATCCTGCCTTGGATACTCCTTGTGTTACCCTAAACCAGTTATTTAACCTCTATCAGCCTCAGTTTCCTCATCTGTAAAATGGCAATAATAGCACTTACCTCAAAGGGTTGTTGTGACCATCAAATGACATAATATATAAAACTTTTAAAGTACTACATAAATTACCACCATCAGTCATCTCTGTTCTAGCCATACTGGCCTACCTGGTGTTCATTGAATCCAACATTCTACCTCCTTGTAAGAAGGCCTTTGGATACACTGTCCCTGTTACCTTGAACACATTCCTTCTTCACCTTTGAATCTTGGCATCCCTGGCTTTCTTTATGGTTCCACTCGTGTGTTACAAATGTAGCTCTTTAAATGCCATGTCCCTTTTCCCACCCCAGTAGAAGAGAAATATTTTGTCTTTGCATCCCAGTACTTAGCCAAGTAACTGGCCTAGAGCAAGTGCTTGGTAAAAACACATTGAACTGTTAAACTGAATTTGACCATAAGCAAGACCTGCCACCTCTCCAAACTTTACTTTGCTCCCGTGTGAGTTTACTCATTTGTAAAACAGGGATAATTTTTTGGGCTGCCTATGTCTTAAGGTTAGAATATGATATGTAAACCTTAATGGACTCTATGTCACATCCAGTGAAATTCTAGAAAGAACTAGTACTGGACAGCAGGGCTCCAGGCTCCCAAGCCACTCGATGCAGCTGTATTGATAACAGAAGGGCCTCAAGGGAGGTTGGTGCCCTTGGGTGAGGTGTGAGATTCCTTGAAGATGGCTCCCCGGTTTCGTTCCAGTGCTGGCAAGAGACCTGAGTTCTCATCTTGTTCTTGTTGCTTATGCTGGGTGCTCTCAGACCCAGGGACCTTCCCCCTCTGGCTTGGTAGTGGTGAGGGTGGGTTATGTTCATTGAAACATCTCCCAGCCATGTTATTGAGGGTGTATTTTACTGGTTGTGTGAATCCTGTTAACTTCGACACCTGTGATTTTGAACATTAGCCCTACTGCTTTATTAGTTGTAAGACCTTGGGGGAATAGTCTTAACTTTTTCTGAGCTTTGTCATGTCTAAAATGGAGATATTAATAATACTACCTATCTCTCAGGATGGTTGTGGGTCAAATACTTAATTAAAACTGAGCTATGGAAATGAAACTTCCTGCTATTTTCACTTGCCTCATACTTGGCTCTAAATTGAAGATTCTGTAAGTGTACTAAACAATCTGGTCTGCGCCATAATTGGGGCTTGATCATGGCTAACACTTGCCCTTGGCTTTTCTCCCTAAATGCATAGCCCCTTGTTCCTGGGCTTCTACAACTTCCTAGACTTGCCACCTCTAGGTAGGCTGGCCTTGGAGTCAGGAGAAACCTGAATTCTAATACTGTTATGGACACTTACTAGATATCTGACCCCAACTAGTTACTTAAACTCTCCAAGCCTCAGTTTCCTCATCTGTAAAATGGGAATGATAATATCTATAACACCTATCTTACTGGGGGAGGGTTGTTGTGAGATTCAAATGAAAGAATGTATGAAAAGCCCTTTTAAAAACTTTAAAGTGCAATTTTAAACTTTCATAAATTCAGAAGTATAAATGCAACAACCAAAAGCATCAAAGTGTGATTATTTACATTTTTTATACTAGTTTCACTTTGTGACTTTCATAAATTGAATTTTATTTTAATTTTAGCCAAATGGGCCACCTTGTCATTGTGCATTATGTGTGTGTGGCAGATCTGTGACTCAGTAGAAGAGGTCAGTCATCTGATCTGTCTCTATTAGACTGTTCCTTGTGGGGTCATGTCAGAACTGTCATATATATCAAAACCTCGATGCTTGAAAGATCTAAGATTCCAAATCCTTTCAATCTCTGAGCAGCAGCCGGGAAAAGTTTTTACAAAGTTTGGAAAGTGACTAGAGAGATGTAGAAGACATGACTGTGGTTCTGTTGAATTTTAATAAGGATCATATTAATATTTTAAAATGGAAATAGTTGCCTTTTCAAATGTTTTTTTTTTTAACTTTGCAGCACTTATACTTTTGAAGTTATGAAAGCTTTATAACTTCACTGAGACTTTTGCGACATGCTGTAGAAATGCCGATTTCCTCTCCCTGCAGCCTTCATAGGCTTCCAGGGTTGTTTTCTCCCACCTTCTCATCTATGGTGGGCTTGGAAGCCAGTTAACCAGACTCATTTGCAGTAAGTGTCAGTAGACTGTGAGGACTGGGAGTGAGAGGAGGTAGGGTGTTGGAACTGGAGGTGGGAAGGAGGCTTGAATCCCACCTCACTCTGACAATGTCTGTGTATGACGTTGGCCAAATCACTTCACCTCAATTTCCTCATCACTAAAATGGGGATAGCAATGGCACCCACCTCCCAGGGTTGCTGTGAGGACTGAATGTTCTTGACTTGCTTGTGGCTTTTGAAAATCTTCCTCTTGGTTCTCAATTGTGTTGTTGAAAGCCTTGGGCCCTTTCTCTCCCCCTCCCTGCCTTAATGCCCATGAAGAAGCCAAGCAAATATGGCAGCAGTAATGGGAATGATAGTGGATGCTGAGATAGCAGGGTAAATATTTTCAGTGTGATTTGCACTTCCCTGTTGACCCCACAATGATGCATCCTTTGCGGGCAGATCACAGTTTACAAGGGGCTGTTCTCCTGACTGCCTTTGCATGTGGACAGTGCACAAGTGTGATAGTGTTCATGTCACAGATGAGGCAGCTGAGGCTCAGAGAGGAAAAGGGACCTAGCAATTGGCCCAGACTTGTCGTTGGAGCCACTCGTTGGTTGTCCATGGCGGGGGTTCTTAATGTGGATAGATTCTGGGATGGGGAGAATCCATAAACTTGGATATAGAAAAAATAACTACTAATCTCCAGCTGATTTTTAAGGGAAAAAGAAGGAAGTTAAACCGACATGATTCCAAGAAGGGGCCCATAGATGTCACAGAGTGCAAGCTCCTTGAGGGCAGGACTGTCTTTTGCTTCTCTTCGTATCTGCAGCCCTAGGGCGGGCACCATCTTCAATCGTCCTCATCAGTGCCTGGCCACTGGATCCACATGGTTCTGGAGGAGATAGTGAGGCTGGTGACTTCGCACAGCCCTCCCTCACTTAAATCCAATTCACTTGCAAGTCATGACACCATCTTCCTGCTATCTTGAGACTTTGAGAATGAAGGACAAACAACAGCCTATAAGTAGTGGTAGCTGCCTCACTGGGGACCCAACTGGCCAGTTCCAGTTGGACAACACAGCTCTTTCCTTCCTTCCTTCCTTCCTTCCTTCCTTCCTTCCTTCCTTCCTTCCTTCCT
>NW_027187460.1:4415032-4449430 GCF_028583685.1 Petaurus breviceps papuanus | reverse complement strand
TTCCTTCCTTCCTTCCTTCCTTCCTTCCTTCCTTCCTTCCTTCCCTCTATTCTCCTTTTTCTTCTCCTCTCTTTCTTCCTCCACTCCTTCCTTCCTCTCCCTCTGTCCACATAGGGAATCATACCCTTACCTGCAGGTGCTCTGCCCAAAGGAATATTAATTTTTATTGCTGAAACCTCACTAGTTATCTTGGGGCTTATGGACTAGATTTCTTTTTTGTGGATGGTGCCTTAAACCCAAATCATTCTGGCTCTTCATTGACTGGTCAACAATAGGTCCCAACTCAAGTCTCCCTTGGTCATTGTTTGGATTCTGATGGCTCAGTGAGTATAAATAGCAATTATTTCTTTTTTTGACCAGAAACCTTGAGTGTCTTCACTTCCCAAATTGATTTTTTTAACTAAGTAAAAGAGCCCATTCTTTGCCTCATTTTTTTACCTAGTGTTAATCACTGAATGGGTGTTGCCTCAGGTAAATTGAGTCCTGGGAAAGACCTTAGCTTAAGAAGACCAAGGTCTCCCTCTGCATCTGGGACCATTTGCAATTGTCCTGATCTGTATTTTGTCACTGGACTCAGATGGAGAAGAGAGTGAGGCTGGTGATTTTACTCAGCCCTTCCTCACATAAGCCTAATTCACTTGCATATCATGACATCTTCTTCCTGATGTTATGGTCCTCTTCAAAAACAAAGAACAAGTAACAGCAACAATAGCTCTAGCATGGTGTCTAGCACTGCAGCTAGGTGGCTGAGTGAATTGAGCAGTGGGCCTGAAGTCAGAAAATCAGAATTCAAACATGGGCTGAGATGCTTTACTAGCTGTGTGACCCTGGGCAAGTCACTTAACCTCTGTCTGCCTCAGTTTCCGTAACTGTAAAAGGGGGATCATAACAGCACCTACCTCTCAGGGTTATTGTGAGGATCATATGAGAAAACACTTGGTTCAGTGCCTGGAACATAGTAGGTACTTCATAAATGCTTCTTCCCCTTCCTTCCATGATACAAAGCAGGTTGACAGCCCCTGACCTCAAGAGAAGCATCATCGCTCAGCAAGTTGGGAGTCAGGAGGCCCAGGGTTCCCCCGCCCCTCACTTCTTTTCTCTCTAACATTTTTTGGTTAACAAACCTCTGTCCTCACAAGAACCTCACACGGTGTCTGGGGAAGCAAATTGTGCAGAATTCTAGAGTCTTGTTAGTGCTCAAAGGGAGCTCCGAGAATGTCTAGCCCAGCTCTTTCCTTTCACAGGGAAGGAAGGAGGCTGCCTCAGCTCACACAGCCATCAGTGGCATAGCCAGCTCTGTCACTTGCTCCGCTGGGGCTCTTTGTGCCAGCCATGCCAGAGGTCCCGGCCGACAGCCCCCAAGGTTTGTGGACTCCCACCTGCTGCTTTTTACAGCTCTGATCTCAGTCATTTGCTGTCCACCTCCCATCACCCTGTTGCCCTTACCTTATAGGCAGTGTCTGGAGTTTTTTACCCTGGACCAGGAAGGGTGACGAGGGGAAGGGGGGGTGCCTTAATTTACTGCTGCCTGCCCCCTCTCCTGTCTGCTTTGGCCTCCAGAGCTCCCTTGCTCTGTTTTTTCCTCCCAGCAAGCCTGCTTGCAGATGCCTGCCTCTAAATATAGAAAACAGGTGTGGGTGAGCAGCGAGGGGCCCGGTGTTTATCAGCGGGGCCTTCGCCGTCTCCTGCTTTCAAAACAAGCCCGTCCGAGCCACCCCATCCTAATGGGGAAGACTAGGGCCTGGCCACGTGATGCCTGCACGGCTCTATAAATAGCCTCGGAAATATGTTGCTCGGGCTATTGAATATCCCCGGAGAGCCGTGGGATCCGTCCCTGCTCGGGTTCCTGCTTCCTGCAGGAAGCTTCTGGGAGGATGGGAGTTGTTTACCACCTCAGGCAATAGCAGCCCCGAAGTGTGCACCAGCGTGGTGGGTGCCGCTCAGGGCTGCAGAGGGAATCTGGCCAGGGTCGAGGGGGGCTAGGCCAGGCCACAGGCTCTCAGCAACAGCTGGCCTCGGCAGCTGGAGAGGGATGGAGATGACTCTTGGCCCCTTATTCTCAGGATTGGGTAAGCTGGGAATGGTGAAATCCTGTGCTGGAATACCTGAGCCCTTCTGGGTTGGGCGGGGGAGGGCCATCCATGGGATGGAGGTTCCCAGTGTTCCCTCCCTTCTGAGAGCATGAGAGTGGGGAGCTGGAATCAATCAGCAAGATAGAGAAGCGGTAGAAAGATTAATGGGTCTAAAATCAGAAACCCTGAGTTCATATTCTGATTCTGCTTCTCCCCAATTGCTTGTCCTTGGGCAGGTCATTAACCTGTCTGGGCTTCAGTTTTCTTCTATCTATAAAATGATTCTTAAAAGACCCTTCCAGCTCCTTAGTCATGTAGTCCTGGCTAGAATGTCTGAACCCTTCCTCTCCTTCCTCCCTGGATTTTGAGGCAGCAGCAAAATCAGCTGAGAGCAACAGGGTCCCCTGGCTGAGTTCTGAGACAGGGAAGGGGGAGTAAAAGGAGACACAGGGAATAAGGATGAGGGGGAGAGAAGCAGTCCCTAAGTGCATCGTGGAACACCCATGGTCATGGGGATGGAGCAGAGAGCAAGGGGCTGAGGTCTGGTTTAGAGGGTCTCACTGACCTGGACCTCTAGATTGGATGGGGATTCATGAACTGAGAACATCACATGGGCACTTTGCTGAATGGAGAAAAGAAAGAGAGAAAGAAAAAGAAAAAAAAAACCTAGTGGAGCTGAACAGGACTGTTAAGTTGCCTTCCAGCATGTGTGATGGGTCCAGAACCCTGGATAATTCAAAGCAGCAGATAGTTCAAAAATTGTTACCTTTTGTCTAGGAAAACACATTAAGATCTTCTGCTCTGTCCTTTCTGCAGCTGACTGTCTTGTTGCTGTTATTTTTTGCATGTTTTCAGAACATACGTGTCCTTCCTGGGTCTGTGGCAGTTGAGTCACGGAAGCAGGTACCCACACCCGTACTAGGTTCAGGGCAACCTGACTCTAGGACTTGCTGTGTGTGTCTTAGTGGATAGAGGGCTGGGCTGCGCAGAGTCAGGAGACCTGTCACCTCTGACAGGATGTAAAACTATAGGCAAGTTGCTTAACCTCTGCTTTTTCGTCTATAAAGTAAGAATAATGACAGTAATTGCACCAAAATCCTCACACTTGTGAGGATCAGATGAAATGGATGGAATAAGCATTTATTAATCATCTACTGTGTGTTAGGCACAGTACTAAGCACTTAAATGTAATCTCGGTTGATCCACACAACTCTGGGAGATAACCATTTGACAGATGAGGAAACTGAGGCAAATAGAGGTTAAGTGACTTGCCCGGGATCACACAGTTAGTAAGTGTCTGAGGCTGGATTTGAACTCTGGTCTTCCTGACTCCAGACCTAGTGCTCTATTCACTGAGCCACATACCTACCTATAGACTATGTAAGATTGGTTTGCAAATATCTGATGAGATAACCCTTGTAAAATATTTTGCAAAGTTTAAAATACTATACAAATAGGAGTTGTTATTATGATGAGACAAATAAATAGGAACAGCTTCTGTGTAATAGGCAGTTTATAACTTGTTGATTTTATTTGCAATGTAGTAAGCACCCTGAATTTTAGAGCCAGGAGACCTGAGTTTGTATCTCAGTGCCCATACTTAACTCTGCTGCATCTGTTGGGGCCTCAGTTTCCTTATCTCTGAAATGGGCATGATAAAACTCATACTGTCTATTTGCCCAAGGTTGTTTGATGAAAACCCTTCCTAAGTGCTTGGCACGTTTGTGAGCGCTAAACAAATGCTTGTCAACTGACTAAATCTTAAGTTGTTATAGAGATAGGGAGTTTTATTATTTGTGGGGTAGGCTCTGTGGAAGATAGAATGAAGGCAAGCTGCCTGGGATGACTGTGTGCTGAAGGAATGTATGAAATGGATGTTGCTGTCTGATGCTGCCTTCAGAGTGAATCCTTATTCATTTATCCTCATTCTATACTTTGGCAAGCTGAAGCCTGAGCTGATGTGTTAGAGAACCATCTAAATAATAGCTGATTGTGTTGAACTGGTAGCCACTGATTTGGGGTGAATTTGAAGGAATGAACCTAGGATTAGTGGGGTTACATAATCATCTCTTATCATTGTGGGGAGGGGGCTAGCCTGGTATAATTGACCTCCCATGGGTTAGCCTGGGATAGCGCATCTTGTTGAATAAAGTTTTCTGTGGTTATCCAGGAGTGATGGTCCTCATAAGGATTCCCCTATGGGGAAAGACCTCAGAGGGGCTGGTATGAGGGAAAATCCCTCTTGTCATCAGCATATGTTGTACTTGATGAGAGAGTGACAGGGCCCAGCTATTCTATTAGAGAACCCAGTGTGGCCCGAGCATCATAAGGCCATGCTGCCTGACACCCTTGGACTCTCCCGTGAGGCTTTTCTTGGTTGAGATCCCCTCTGCTCCTTGGTCTGCTGCTCTGCCTGGTGTCCCTAGCCAGGGCTGGCTGGTGATAGTGGACCAAGGCTCATGTGGAAAAGGCCAAACGTGCTTCCTATTTTGGAAACTGAAATTCTGCCTGAGTCAGGAACTCTGCTGGCCTCCCTGCCCATCTCTACCCTGAGAGCAGGGATATTTGACAGGGCAGGTCTCCAGGGAGATGCCCTTTGTGGTCCAGGAAGGGGTGAATGTATGGTTGTAATCATAATAAAAAGATTATAACAATTATTATTATAATTATGGCTCACCATTCTATAGCTCTTACGGCTAATAAAGTCCTCACTACAATCTGTAGACCTAGGTTGTATAAGTATTATTATCCCCATTTTGCTGATGAGGAAACAGGGAGGTGAGAGGCACTGTGGCCTAATGGGAAAATACCTGCTTTTGAAGTCAGGTTCTGGGTTCATATGCTGCCTTTGCTGCTTATGGTGGTTCCAGAGCTTAATAGAGTCATGAGCTTCTATGAATACTGAACCTTACTAGGTGTCAGGGAGAGAGACTGGATGATGTTGAGGGCTCTTTCTGATTTTTGTTATGATCCTGTGAAGCCTGGCTTAATACTGGCTGTCCAGGTCACGCAGTTAACTGTCAGAATTGAAGGTCAAACCCATCTCCTAACTTCAGAACCAGTTCTCTGTCTCCTCTGCCGCCTGTTTACAAGGCTCATACACCCATGTGCCTGTGTTCCATAGCTGAATGAAGCAGCTACTTACTATATGCAAGGCCCTGTACTTAGGGATGATGTCACTAGGGATGATGCCTACCCCTAAGGTGTTTGCATTGCAGATAAATAAATAAGAATAATGAAAGAGAGGGAGGGAGGGAGGAAAGGAGGGAGAGAGAGGGAAAGGGGGAGGGAGAGGGAGAGGGAGAGAGAGAGAAGGAGGAGGAGGAGGAAGAGGAAGGAAGGAGGAGAGATGAGAGAGGGTAGGAGAGACAATTAAAGAGGAGAGGAGAAGAGGGAGAGGAGAGAAAGGAGGAAAGAGGAGAGATGAATAGCTGGGGACAGAGGGGAAGATCAAGGAAGGCTCCACTGTGGAGGTGACACTGAGTTGAGCCTTAAAGGAAGACAAGATTTCTTTGGAGGTAAAGATGAGGAAAGGCTTGTGCAAATGTATAGGAGGTAAATGTGGAGGATCGAGGTTGGGAGTTTTCAAAAGTGAGTCACTAGCAGTCCATATTCAGGAATTCTAGGAATTTAGGAATCCAATCACATTAGAGCTGGATATGTAGATTTTACAATTATCTGCATAGAGATGGTACTTGAACTCCTAAGAGCTTTGACCTTTCCTTCCCTGTAGAGCTGTGAGGAGACTTGACTCAAGTTTCATCCATAACTATTTTTCCCACTAGATTATATGCCGCTCTCTCCTTTTACATCCAGAGGCAGTTATTTCCCTGGTCCTCAGGTCCTGATCCCAATTTAATGTAGAGGTACCTACACACTGTAGGTATCAACCCTGCATGGTTGTATTCTAGTGTAGTGCACTTCATCCCTCTGCATCGCCTCTCACTGTGGTGAATAGGACATTGATTGTGCATTCCTGATAGGATCAAGCCACTGGTCCTCTTTCAAGGCCCTCTACCTTGAATGAGGCCCATCTGGCCTTCTTCTTCTTCTGACCTCATTTCCCTTTCTCCACCAGTTCTTAGCTCCTACCAAATCTGCTCGTGGATCTTTTTATATGGACAAAAGCAAGTCAGTTCATTTCTCTGGCATCAGTAAAATAAAGGGATTGGCCTACATGCCCTCTAAGAGCCCTTCCAACCTGGGTCTTCCATATTCTAAGGGTCCTTCGAACCTTGCCATTCCATGTTCTAAGTGCCCTTTTCACTCTGACATTCTGTATTCTAAGGGTCCTTCCATCTTTAAGCTCCCGTTTCTGTTCACTAATTAGTCTTTGGACACAGCACACTTATCCATTCTCTGCCTTTGCTCAACAATCACACTGTTATAATTTAACCTTCTGGGAATGTTATTAGCATTCGTCCCAGTGCTTCAGACATAGAGGAGGCTGCAGGACTTTGGGGGATTCAGACGAGAAATGTCAGGCATTTCTGCGGTAATTCTGGTCCACTCATGTATCTGAGAATGGGAGTTCAAAATGGAAGATTTTCAGAGGAGGATGAGGCCTCAGAGGTCATCTAGTCCTAATGCTAAGTCTGTAGGCTCAAGTCTGACCTGTGATCCTGGCCCCTGGATGAGCCTCCTCAACCCACCCAAGGTTTTCTCTTGGTAAGTAGGTGAGTAAATTTGCCTGGTTCAGAGCCTACAACCTGCTGATGTCAGAGTCATCATCTCAGTTTGAGGACAAAGATCCTTTACTGATTTTAATGAATCAGAAATCAGAAGGTCAGAGCTGAAAGGGTCCTTAGGACATAAGAACACAATTACAGAGCAGGAAGGGACCTCCTCAGAGACCATCCTAATTCATTTCCCTCATTTTGCAAGGGAACAAACTGTGGCCCAGACAGGGGAAGTGATTTGTCTGAGGTCATACAGGGAGTTTTTGGTAGTGCTAAGACTGGCTAGAATCCAGGTCTCCTGGATTTCTAGCAAAGGACTTTTTTTTTTTACCTCAATGAACTTTTGACAGCAATTGTTCACATAGAGCTGTTTAAAGATTGCAAAGATATTATCTGATCTGGTTCATATTAACCCTGTGAGGTAGGTGATGTTATCACCCCCATTTCACAGAAGAGGAGCTTGAGGCTCAGAGAAGAGGTGACAGGCAGAGTCACATAGAAAGGAAATATCAGAGGGAGGATTTGACCCCAGGTCTTGTGTCTGCCGCTGCATGTGGTCAGTCCAGACTACCAGAGAGTCAGACCTCTGTGCATTCTTCATGACCCTGACACCTGGTCTCTGGGACTTCCTTGCCTTGACAAGTCTTGTTTCTGTGCCCACTTTCCTCACTGGTCTTTCAGTTTTCAGGGATATCCTTCCTCTTCCCACCCCAGGGACCTTGTGTCCAACTGACATCAAGCAGAACATTGCAGTGAGGTCTGTAGCACATTCAGGTGCCTAGAGAAATATTGAAGTTCCTTTTCCTTTTGGAAGTTGTTGAGAGAAGGGGTAGAGGGGGCAGCTGTAGGACCATCCTGCCATGGGGCTCAAGTGATTTCCTACCAGGCTGGGATTCACCTTATTTATACCCAAGAGGCTTAATTTTGTAGCCTTACAATGCAGGGGAACTGAATGGTTGGGATCAGAATCCTGAATCATAGAATTTCAATTTTCAGAGTGGGAAGGGACCTCTTGGGTGAGCTAATCCAACCCTACAAGACCTGGAATCTCCTCTATAGACCTGCTGACAAATGGTCATTGAGCTTACTGCTTGAAGACCTCCAGGAAAGGCGAGTTTATTCCCTCAAGGGGGTAGTAATTGCACTTTTCTTTCATCCAGGCCACTGCATTTTTTATTAGCCTTATTGTTAGCTCTTTATGCTGAACCAAAATCTTCCTTTCTCGAACTTCCTCAGATTGCTCTTAGTTCTGCCCGCTCAGACCAAGCAGAAGGTGGTTAATTCCTCTTCCCTAGACAGTTCTTCAGATAATTGAAACCAGCTTTCCTGGCATGGACCCTGTCACCTCAATCTTTGCTTCTCAAGGCTAAACAAATTCAGTTCCTCCTGTCAATCCCCATATGATGTGATCTCTAGTCCTCTCTCACCATCCTGGTCATCCTGCTCTGGACACATTATAATTTCTCAATGTCCTTCCTAAAATGTGGCACCCAGAATAGAAGATGATCCCCTAGACACAGTGTGACCAGGGCACAATGCTGCAGAAATGTCAGCTTCATCATTCTGGACTCTAGCCTCCCAAATTACCTTGCGGTTAGTTCCTTGGCATGGTTTGTATTTATTCTCTTTATATTTATGCTATCCATGCTTATGAAATACTTATCTCTCATATTAGAATGTAAATTCTTTGTTTTATTTCTTGTATTTGTATCTCTAGTGCCTATCACAGTGTCTAGTATACAGGAGGCACTTAATAAATGCTTGATTAATGTGACCCTATGCCATGTTCATTTTTCAGGCTATTGACTCATCGAGCTTGAAGTCCACCAGACCCTCTGATCTTTTTCTCTTACCCAGGACACCTTTCTTCATTTTCATCTTTGTGCCGCTGATACTGTAGACCCAGGCACAGGATTTTACATTTATCTATCCCTACACAATTCATCCTGCTGGACTCAGACCAGAGTTTGTTTTTGCGCTCTGATGATACCATGCCCAGTTGGCCATGTGCTAGGGTCATCAGGATTGCTGACAATCTTATCACATCTGACATCTATGCCTTCATCTAAGTCTTTGTTTTTTTTTTTTTAAAGCTGCAGATTTCTTTTGGATATAAGGAAAGATTCCCTAACAATTAGATTTGTCCAGAAGTGGAAAAGGCTGCTTCAGGAGGTAGTAGGTAGGCTCCAGATGATTGAATGACTCCTTGTCTGAAATGTTGTAGAGAAGATTCCTGTGTTTCTGGAAGATTCCTTCCAGTTCTGAGCTTCTCTGATCCTCTAATATGGAACAGAACAGAAGGAGGGAAGGAGCCTTAGGGTACTCCACTAAAGACTTGTTGATTCCCTCAGTGTTCCATTAATACTGCTCTTTAGGTCCATTTTAAAATGTTTATTTATTCATTCATTTATCTATCTATATCTATTTATTTTTGGAGGGGGGAGGTCAGGGCAATTGGGGTTAAGTGACTTTCCCAAGGTCACATGGCTAGTGAGTGTTAAGTATCTGAGGCGGGATTTGAACTCAAGTCCTCCTCACTCACAGGGCTGGTGCTCTATTCACTGTGCCACCTAGCTGCCCCATGGGTCCATTTATATAAATATTTCTAGAAACCTAACTGTGTTGTCATCTAATACACATTTCTACGTCTTCATGAGGATGTATATCAGAGATTTTGTCAGCTGCTTTATGAAATCCAGTTACGTTAGGTCCACATCAATCCTATTATCTATTAGTAACTCTGTGCAAGAAAGAGGAAATGAGGAACCCCTCCTTCTCTCCCTAAAACATTTGCCCTCACTGAGGCTTGCGGATGGTGTTTGGCCAGTCTTCCACCAGCTGACATTGTTTTGTCTGAGGTTAGGTACATTGTTTTTCTTGATCAAATACTCTATTTATATAAATGCTGGCCATCTCCACTTCCTTCTTCATAAGGGCTATAATTCAAATCACGGCAATCAAATAGCAGTTATTAGGAAGTTGTCTTATGCTGGGCACTATGCTAGCTACTGAGCATCCAGAGATAAAAAATGAAGTCGTCCCAACTTTGAGTTCAGCAGACATGTTTTAAGCACCATTTGTTTGCTTACCAGGCTAGGCACAATCCAAGGTTTTCATAAGATTCTCTCCCTACCCTTATGGAGTTTGCAGTGTGATAGGGGTCTAAGTAATTTACATAAATGAATATGGTGCAAATAAATTCACAAGAATTTATTAAACCACAACTTGGTGTTAGGCTCTGGGGATTCAGAGACTAAATAAAAAACAGTCATGTTAAGCCCTCCACAGGCTCACATTCTCATAGGGCTGATGAAGAGGGGTAGGGATTGCCAGGGCAGGGTGCAACCCAAACACCTATAAGCAAAACTAAAATATAGACAAGGTAGATTTACAAGGTAATTTCATGGGTGTAGGCAGAGGTGAAAGTAGAATGGCATTAGGAACTAGGTCTTAATAAGGGATTTGTTAATAAAAGGATTTGATCTGTGAAGTTTGGATTCTGTCAAAAGGCTGCAGTTTAGGATCTAGTGGACCACATGTGACCTCGAGGCTGCAGGTTCCCTGACCCTGAGCTGAGAGGATCAGTACTTTGAAGGCAACCAGGAATCCTAAGGGCAAAAGGTGAACCAGGTAAAACCTATGAGAAATCAGAAGGAGAAATCTCTTTCTCATTTTAGGATGAGATTGACACTGGGGGTGGGGTGGGGTGGGGGACGACCTGTGTTTTGGGTTAAATTCTGAATTTTGAGGTCATGGGAAATACAGTGGAAGAAATCAATTTTCTTCTCCCCTCTAAACACTACTTAGATGTGGATAGTGGGGCAGAAGATGTTATTTATCCAAGTAATTAAGTCCTGATGTGGATATCCAATCTTCACTAAGAAGCCTTCCTAGTAGGCCATGTGAAGGCCCCTGCCTTTGACTTCACTCATAGCTTTCCAGGATATCAGTGCCTCCCCTGGGAGTCACTCATGGGATTACTTTGTTATCTTAGCCTTTTGCAATTCTTCTCACTTGTCAGGTTCATCTTGGACTTGGCACCTTTCTTGAAGCTGTCTTGATTCTCTCATCCTCTCTAATCCCTTCTCCAGTCTGGAATATTGTTCTTTTTTCTACCGCTCCACAGCCCACTGATTCTTCCAGGTTCCACTCAGGTTTCTGCTTCTTCCAGAAAGCCCTCCCTGGCTACCAGGAACAATGAGTCGAAGTTACAGAGAGCATATTTTGGCTGAACTAGAGACATCCAAAAGTAGGCAGCCTTGGGAAATAGAACATTTTTCCAACTTAGGGGCTCTTCAGGTGTAGCCTGAAGTAGATGCTTTTAGGGAATGTGGTGGGGGAGGGGGTTCCTGTTGAGGTTTGGGTTAGACTAGATGTTCCCTGATCTTCCTTCCCATGCTGAGATGCTCTAGAACAGTAGTTTTCAAGTGTGGTCTGTAGATCCCTGGGGCATCCCATAGACCCTTTCAGGGAAATAGGAGGTCAAAACTATATTTTTCTCCTTCTTCTTTCTCTCCCTCTTCCTCATCTCCCCCTCCATTCCGCTCTCTCTCCTCCTCCTCCTCTTCCTTCTTCATCATCATTGGTTTTAATTTCTAAAAAAGTAAATATTCATACTGTTTCCCCAATAATAAGACACTGTCTTATTATTTTTTTGGACAGAAAAACACCAGAGGGCTTATTTTCAGGGGAGGGCTTATTTTCAGGGGAGGGCTTATTTCAATGAACATTGACAGCAATTTTAATGAACAGGTAAATGTGAACAAAAAAATGTACCTTTATTCAATAAGCAAATCACTGGGGAAGAACAGGATGACGCGCTCACTGCTGCAGCTCTGATTGGATGCATCTCGGAGTGTGGCATGCGTTTCACCGGGGGGGGGGGGACGGTGCATACAGAGGGTACCGTAATGTAGCGTGTAGCACAGGGGATCACCTTCACTACAGTAGCAATCTCAATAGGGCTTATTTTCGGGGAAGGGCTTATTTTAGAGGAATCTTACACAGTAAAGGGAGGGCTTATTTTCGGGATAGGTCTTATTATCGGGGAAACACGGTAGCTATAACCCACATAAAAGCTCTCTGGGGGAGGGTCCTCAATTTTTAAGAGTTTAAAGGGGCTCTGAGGTCAAAAAGTTTGAGAACCACCACCCTAAAAGATACTGTGGACTGTTGAGATACTGTCCTTCTGAGAACTTAAATAGCCTTCAGAAACTGACTTCTATGAGACATAGGGACTCTAAGAATTTGAACTAAGGAAGCAGCATGGTCTAATGGAAAGGATGTTTGAGTCACAAAACCTAGATTTGAATCCTAGCCCTGCTAATAGTGACTGTGACTGTGGAGTAGTCCTTTCCCTTCCCTTCTCTGAGCCTCAGTGGCCTTATCAGTCAAATGAGGGGGTTTGGCTGGATCATCTCTACGTTCTTGATTGCTGTAACATTAAGACCTAGACTGCCCTGAGATTCAGAGAATCAACATCGCAAAAGCAAGATGAGGCAGGCCCATGGAGATGACAGTTTATCAGCCACAGACCTGGGGATCTTGGTGAACCACATTTTTAATATGAGTCAATTGAGTGACCCAACAGCTGAGAGCTAGTAAGAGTTTCAGCTTCCTTAACAGTGTTTTGGCCTCATGAAATGTCCATAGGGAGAGAAGTGATATTCATATTGTATTCTGCCATGATCAGTATTATGCAGTTCTGGGCACCACATTTTAGGAAATACATTGATTAACTGGAGCCTTGAAATTGTGTTATAGAAAGAGTGATAGGCAGAATTAAGAATGTTTAACCTTTAGACCAGCCATTTTTAAGTACTTGGAGGGTTCCTGCATAAAAGGGGGATGGGGAGAGGTCATAGATAGGATTGTAGATTTAGTGCCAGAACGGACTTTTCGTTTTACAGGTGAGGAAACTGAGGCCTAGTGGAGTGATTTGCCCTGTTGATAAATAGCAGATGGGGACTCAGGTCCAAGACCTTGGGTTCCAAAGACAACATTCTTGTTCTGCTTGTACCCAGGAGCAGCAGAGCTGCAGAGAAGAAGATTTAAGCCCAGTTACAAGGAGGAACTTTCTAAGAGTGGACTAGGTTACCTCAGGAGGTCATGGGTTCTTCTGTACTAGAGGTCCTCAAAGGAAGACTAGATAATCACTTGTTAGGTCTGTTATAGAAGGGAGCCCCATTTAAGTATAGGTCAGACTAGATGTCTCTAGAGGACCTTGCCAACTGTGAGTTTCAGTGATTTTCTGTGGCTGGAGAAAGGATGGGACTGTAATGGGAATGCAAATTTGGAAGATCTTCCCTGCCCCTAGGCTAAAATGCACCTGAAGCCTGGGGAGGGAGGCTTGTTTTTCAGTAGATACTTCTTGATTGGCCAGTGAGTCAATAAGGTTGTTACATTCTCTGAGCCAGGAGAAGGCTATATAAGCCCTGATGTGTAGCTTTGTTTTGGGGACTCACTTTGAGAAATGTTCTGTGATTTGATCTGAATTCTGGGAAGCCGTTGTTGAGAGTCCCCTGGCTTTGAAAAACCCAGATGCTGATTTGTTATGGATGTAATGGTTGGACAGTTTGGATATCTGTCTACTTGATCTGTTTCTGTCTTGATAATTCTGCCTGTATACTTTGAGGTTCGGGGTGCTGACCTTTTCCCCCTGAACTAGGTAAACGATATATGTCTGACTGATTAAAGTAAGCTTGTTAACCCATTTTGAGTTGCTTTCCTTTAACAAAGCAGATCCAAGAACCTGTGTGAGCAGCCACCCTGGGGACGCTGGGGTGCTTGCTGCTACAGGGACTAAGCAGAAAGGGAGCTTGAAGCTCCCTTTTTGCCCTCTTCTCCACCACAAACAAAGCCCACTCTAGGGGTAGCAGTTCTTTTTTTTTTCTTTTTGGAGGGGCGAAGGCAGGGCAGTTGGGGTTAAGTGACTTTCCCAAGGTCACATGGCTAGTGTTTAGTGTCTGAGATCAGATTTGAACTCAGGTCCTCCTGACTCTAGGGCCAGTGCTCTATTCACTGTGCCACCGAGTCACCCCAGGGTAGCAGTTCTCATCCTGGGGTCTCTCAATGTGTGTTTTAAATTAAAAAAAAATTATTTCAATATAATTGGTTTCTCTTGTCATCTGACATATTTTATTATATGCACTTAAAAACATTATTCTTAGGGCGGCTAGGTGGCACAGTGAATAGAGCACTGACTCTGGAGTCAGGAGGACCTGAGTTCAAATCCGGCCTCAGACACTTAACACTTACTAGCTGTGTGACCTTGGGCAAGTCACTTAACCCCAACTGCCCTACCTTCCCCTCTCCAAAGAGCCAAAAAACCCCCAAAAACCAAACCCAAAACATTGTTCTGAGAAGAGATTTATAGACTTCAGCAGACACCAAAGGGGTCCCAGACACACACAAAACAGTTTAAGAACCCCTTCCTGCTTTAGAGGAAAAACTTTTTGAAGTTTCTGTTGGAGCAGGAGAGAAAGACCAAGCTACTTAAGTGCTGAGCCGAAATGAAAACAAGGGCTAATGGGATCAGGAACTGGCAAAGCTAAGGGCATGTTTCCCCAACTTTCTTCCTCCCTCCCTCCTTCCTTTCCTCCTTCTATTCCCTCTTCCTTCTTTCTTTTCCTTCCCTCCTCCTTTCTCCCATCTTTCCTTCCTTTTCTCCTTCCCTCCCTTTCTTCCTTCCTTCCAAATCTGCTTTTATCTTTCTCTGAAGTCCCAGAACAAGTTGGGAGATTGAGGATTGTTTGTTTCTCACTTGTACTTCATTCCCTCAAGAGGAACCAGAGGAGTATTTATTGAGAGAGAATTGTCCTGCAGAGAGGTGAGGGAGGATTTATTTCTAGCATTGCTGAGGAGACCCAATTCTCCTGGGGAAGGGTTTTCTGGGCCCTATGGGCCCTTCCAACCATAGGGAGCCTTTTAGGGGGCCGCCAGGGCATGGCTGCTTGGGGATTTCAGGAAGGTGCATTCCAGGGTAACGGTCTTGGTGGGGGTGGAGGGGTGACTACCCAGAGAGTGCTCTGTCTGGGAAGGAGGAGGAGACAGCTAAGGGAGGGCAGGGGGAATAAACAAAGCTCTGGAGCTTAACCCTCCTCGGGTTTCAGTTTACTTATAGGCTTAAAGGTCTATTTTGAGAGGGTCAGGGGGCAGGGGAAGGTGTTCCCATCTGGAGAGGTAGCACTTGGAGGCCTTGGATTCTTACCACTTCTTCACAGCTCCCAAACATCTGTGGTTTCATGAATGTGGGTATTCACCTCCCCCCCCCCCTTCCCCCCTTAGGCCTTCATTGCCTGGGCAGCTTCCTGGGTCAGGAACATTTAACACCTAGTGGCCAACCTTTTGGGGACAGGCCTTTTACCCTTATTTAGGCTGGTGCTTGTAGTCCATGGCCAAGCTCTCTAGCATGTTGATAATAATTATTTACATGTCTGTTCTCCTTTCAGATTTCTAAAGTGTTTTTCTTAAGCTTAGGTAGTAGAATTATGATTTCAATTTCATGGATGAGAAAACAGGAATGTTTCATATCCAGTAGAGAGTTAGGGTTTGTGTTCCATTGGCCATAGTCTTCAGGAACCCAGGGTCACCTCCATGCCAAGATAACTATCTGAGGAGGGCTTGTGTTTGAAGAGCTGACATGTGGAAGAGGGATTAACGGATTCCTTTTCACCCTAGAAGGCAGAGTTAGGAGCCGAAGGTGGGAGTTGCAAAATGGCAGATTGCCCCATTGATATGAGAAAAAATTAAAAAGCAAAACTTGATAACAATCAAGGTGGCCAGAAGTGGTATGGTTTGCTCAGTCCTTGGGGGCTGAATGACTTGTAGTTGGGGGTGTTGCAGAGTAGCTACAGCTAGCTGGTAGAGTCTCGAGTGATGCACTTGGGAGTCCCGAAGACCCAAGTTCAAATCCCTCCTCAGATGTTTATGTACTTGTGTGACCTTAGGCAAGTCCCTTAGCCTCTCTCAGCCTCAGTTTCCTCATCTGTAAATTGGAGATAACAATCACTCTTTTCTCATACAAGTTGTTGTGAGGATCAAGTGAAATAACCTAAGTAAAGTGTTTTGCCAAATCTTAAAGAGCTATGTTGGTGTGGTTCAGTCATTTCAGTTTTGCCTGACTGTTCGTGACCCTATTTGGGATTTTCTTGGCAAAGATACTGGAGTAGTTTGCCATTTCTTTCTCCAGTTCATTTTACAGATGAGGAAACTGAGGCAAACAGGGTTAAATGACTTGCCCAGGGTCACACCGCTAGGAAGTGTCAGAGGCTGTATTTGAATGTGGATTGCAGCCCTTAAAGATAAGTATATACATACATATGCATGTATGTGTATATATACACACATATATATGTATACATCCATATATATATATCTATAAGTGCTAGTTATTGTTGTTGTTGTGGCTCTTATTATTATTACCACCATTACCTATTGTCTGTCCTCTACACTGGGTTGTTTCTCAAGGAAGAAACAGCACTAGATTATTAACCCATTATAAGAGGCAAGGAAACGGAGACCCAGAGGAGTGACCAGTGTAGCCAGTGCACACCAAAGCTATAGGCTTACCTTTAGGCTTTTGTACCACTTCATTTTGTACCTCTCCAACATATAGTATCATTTATTATTTTTAGATGTGTTTGTATCTTATACTAGATGGTCATTTCCTTGAAGGCTGGTTATTTTATACTATCTGAACTGTTATCTCTAGCTCCCACAGAATGAAGCACATGGTAAGCACTCTAAAATGTCTGTCGGATGAATGAATACAATTGTGTTGGTAACAATATATGAAACAACATAGGGGAATGTTTTGAAAATATGTCAGGTATTATACAGATGGGAGCTGGGGTCTTCATAGAATTTCTGTCATTATTATTCTGCCCCCACTGCTCCCTAGCTTTCATTCCAGACTTTGTGGCATAATGGGATAGAAGGCACAGTATTTGTGATGACTAGGAAGACCAATCTCTTAAATCTTCAGATTTTCCAAAACCTTTCAGAAATTGTAGGATGTGCAAGACTGTCATATACATGCGCCCTCTGTGGGTCTGGAAGAGATGGGGTAGACCTGGAACCCTGATTTCCTGGAGCTTTTGGACTGGAAAGAAAAGCCTGGACCCATCCTTTTAAACTCTGTGGGATTGAGGTTTCTCTAGATAACCCCAGGGCATCCCAGTCAGAGATCGAATCCAGGGCTAGGCCCAATCTCTGAAACAGGGCCGTCACTTGGTAGTGTACAGGAAGAGGACCCTTGGACTGTCATTCTCATTCATATTCTCTCTGTCTCTCTCTCTCTCTCTCTCACACACACACACACACAAACACGGAGCCCAGTCAGCTTTTGATCTGTCTGGGAGTTCTCCACCCCCATTTCCCCCTCATTTGTTTCCTTCAACCCCACTGTGACCTCTCTCTATTCTTGCCTCACCCCAGTTCTTTCCCTTTCCTTGTTCATCTTGTAGCCTCCTTTCTTCTCTTCCTTTTTTTCTCTCTCATACCTTAGGTTTGGTAAAGGAAGAAGGGTTGGCTTCAAACTAAGACCTCCACTGAGTTCTGACACTTACCGGCTTTGCAAACTTTTGCCA
The DNA here is from genome assembly GCF_028583685.1 of Petaurus breviceps papuanus. NCBI lineage: Eukaryota > Metazoa > Chordata > Mammalia > Diprotodontia > Petauridae > Petaurus > Petaurus breviceps. The sequence continues at coordinate 4,432,090 of NW_027187460.1, read as the reverse complement.
ACCCACTTCCCTTCCCTGAGGGTTAGCTTCATTTCTCTGTAAAAAGAGGGGTTTTAGCTAGATGGTCTCTCAGGCCCCTTCCCCCTTGAAATATATGAAATCTATACCAAAAGGGTATAATTAAACCTTGTACTGTCCAGAGCTGATGTGAGAGAGGGCCTTCAAGTGAATTTTCCTTATAGGTATGCCCTTTCTAGGTCGAGTGTCTCTTCTCTCCTCTCCCTTCCTTTTCTCTTTTCATTTTGGTTCCTATTCCCATCCTTTCTTTTCTCTCACCCTCATTCTGCAGTTTCCCCTCACTCTTTTCTCTCTACCTTTACCCACCTCTTGTCTTTCTCCTTCTCTCCTCTCCACTCATTCTCCTTGCCTCCCCCTCTCCCCTTCTACCCCCCTCCTTCTTTCCCTCTCTCCGCCGCTCTCCTCCCTCGCTCCCCGCCTCTCCCCGCCCCCAGTCCCAGCTCTGCTCTGGCCCCAGCCCAGTTCCCTGCCTCCGAGGGCCCTCCCCCTTCCCTGATCCTGGCCCCGTTGGCCCCTCCCCACCGGGCCGGCCTGGGAAATGCCTAAGGGGCCCCGTGAGCTGGAGAGGTGAGTGTGTATGTGTGTGTGTGTTCGCTCATTCGCTTGCTCGCTCGCTGGCTTGTCAGCGTCATGTGCCCAGCAGGGCAGCCCCAGACTGGTTCCCGGCGGCCGTATTAAGGTCACACACTCACCGTGCAGCCCCACACCGCCCAGCCCAGCCCGGCCGGCGCGTCGCGCCGCGGCGCAGCGCAGCGCTGCCCAGCCCAGCTCAGCCCCGAGCAGCGCATCGCTGCGCAGCGCCCGGCAGCGCGGCTCAGCCCCTCGGAGGAGCCCTGATCGCTCCCCTCTGCCCAGCTCTGCTCAGCTCTGCTCTGCTGCGCTCCCTTCCCCTGGCCGGCGCCCCGTTGGTGACTCAGAGGTGAGCCCCCTTCCCCCCTATCCCTTCCCCCCCAGCTGCCCTTGGACCCCGCGGGAGCACATGGGAGGGAGCTGCGCTGGGGGACACCAAGCCCTGGGCACATTTGGGTGGCTTGTGAAAAACGCCTTTCTCCAGGCCTGGCCCCGGGCTTTACTTTCCTGGAAGGGGGGTGGGGAAGGCTGGGGGATGGCTTCTTTGTTTTGGGGAAGCTTCCTGTGCCGGGTCTGTGTGTGTGAGTGTGTGTGAGTGTGTGTGTGTGCGCGCGTGTCCGTGTGCGCGCGCTTGCATACACACATGTGGGTGTCATTGTGCTCTCGGCTGTGCTTGAGAACATGTGGAAGTTGCAGCTTTGCACTCAATATTTAGAGGAACTTCAAACACTGAGAGCTAGTGCACAGTGGCCTAGGCTCCATGGGCGCTTGTGGTAGTGAGTTCCCCATCTCTGGACGGCTTCAAGCAGAATACATTGTTGGACCCGGCCCTTTGGGTACATTTGAGCTCTGAGGTTACCTGATTCCCTCTGGACAGGTATGCGTTGTGCATATAATAACACCAATTTTTATGGTGCTTTAAGCTTTTCCTTTCGGGGGGGGGTACCATTGGCGCGTCTGGGGGTTCAGTGTATGTGTGTGTTCCTGGAGGCACTGCCTGGGGAATGTGAGTGCAAAGCTGGGAGTACTTTGTTGTAGAGACTGCCAGGGAGTCAGGGTTCCCCGTGGGCTGGTCTTTTCGAGCATGTGTTGGTGTGCATGCCCCCGCACATCTGAACCCACTAGTGTGTGGGTGAGTCTGAGTCTGTTGGTGCCCGCATGGGTTTGGAAGTAGGTTTTCTAAAGGCTGTAGGAACAGGAATGCATGATTCTCACTTACTCTCAGGAAGAAGCAGTCTTTCTGGCGGCAGAACGGTGTTTGTTGGCCTCTAGCACCTGTGGGAGCTGGGTGGAGGGATGGGGAGACCTGTTGCTTTCAGCTGCATGTTTGGCTGAAGTTTGGGGGCCATCGTGTGTGTTTGTGTGTGTGCTTTCTTTCTCATTTCCGGAGTAAAGAGGTGTGGAAGGGTGTGTGAGTGGCAAAGGAGGGGTATATGTGAGGGTCATGTGGAAGTATGTGACTTGAAGAGAGTTGGTATTTCCATGTGTATCTATGGGAATATATGTTGGCGGAGGTGTGTTTATTTTGCATGTGTGTGGGGGATGTATTTGAGTGTTCTTGTCTGAATGTGTGCAGATATGTGTGTTCTAGGTGAAAATGTAATAGGGGAGGGTATTTGTTGAAGAGAGACTCCTGTTTGAGGGTGGTTTATCTAGGTGTGGAGTGGGGAGGAGGGAGAAGGTCTTTTTAGAGATTTTGAGTTAGTGTGTTGCAGGAGAGGATGTGTATATGTCCAAGGTGTTTATGTGTTCTTGTGTTAAAATGTATGTCAGAGGGGAATTTGTGTCTGTGTGTGTGGTGGGAAGGGTGTATCTTGGGGAAGTGATTGCTCCTTGCTGGAGGAAGTACGTGTGGGGATTTTATATATTTGCATCTTTGTGTAGCTAGAGATGTATGTGTATGTGTGTGTAAGGAGGGTGTTTATGGGGGTATGTAAATGTGTGGATATCTAAGGAAGGGACCTTCACTAGGGATTGTACGAGGTGGAGTTGTGTTTGAAAGAGCTAGTAGAGGTGGAGTTGTGTTTGAAAGAGCTAGTAATGCTTTGGAGATTAGCTGTGGGCTCAGGAATAATCACTGTCTGCCTCAGACCCTCGTGGTTGTTGGCACTGAGATTGGATCCTCTGAGCTAAGGATGAAAAGTTCCTGGCTTTGATAGTCACACTTTCTTCTCTTGTTCCTACCACTGTTTTCTATTTTCTTCTCCCAGCCTTTTCTCTTTGGGCCTGGGGCAATTCTCTTTACCCCATGGTCTAACCTGTCTCTAAGTTTTTTCCACCCCCTATCACACCTTCATCTTTACTCTGATTACTAGAAGTAGGTTTGCTCCCTTCCTTTTCTTTCCACTTCCCTGCTTCTCCTCCCTTTTGCCCCAGCTCCAGGTGGGGAGAGGTCTGAGAATTAACTGCCCCTGTGGATCATGCTGTTACTGAGAGGCCACTTGTTTTAGTGGAAAGAGCTTTGTGGCTTGGGTGTGAAGGGCTCTGGGAGTCACTGATCCCAGCTGCTTTGCTGTGGACTTGTAATGTGACTTCAGGGATATTATTCCCGGTCCCTGGGCTGTCGTTCTAAAGCTCTGTTATTCTGAGGCCAGGCTTCCCAAACCATTTTCAGGTCCTGTACTCACTGACTTTTCAGCAAATGTTTTCATATACCTTCTTCAATATGAAAGGGCATCGTTTTTAGAGCTTACCATGTGTGTGTAAGAAATAGATTAAAGAGATTAATTAGGTTTACTTCTCCCAAGCATACACATGCAATTTTGTAACTTCATTGATTGATCATTTTGGAGTTTGTGGATTATTTCAATAAAATAGTATAGCTACTTGCCAGATAATCCCCTTATTCCATTGACAGGTTTCTTGTAACTCTTGGGGAGTCTGCAGACCCCAGATTTAGAACTTGAAAACACTGCTCTTAAAAGTGGCTTATGAGGGGTACAGTGAATAGAGCACCGGCTCTGGAGTTAGGAGGACCTGAGTTCAAATGTGAACTCAGACACTTAACATTTACTAGCCGTGTGACCTTGGGCAAGTCCTTTAAACTCAACTGCTCTGCCCTCCAAAAAAGAAAAAAAGTGGCTTATGGGAAGTAGTGGAAAGAGCCCTGAACTTTAGAGTTTGAAGACCTGGGTTCAGATATTTCTGTTAACTGGTTGGTGACCTTAGGTCTGCCATTTGACCTCTTCTAGGCCTAGGTTTCTCTTGTGTAAAATGAAAGGTGGAGCTAGCTTTAAGGTCCCTTTAAGCTCTGAAGTTCTCTGGTAAGTGGAGAGAGATCGGAGACCATGGATAGTCCTAGACTGTCAGAATAGGTAGAGATGCGTGTCCTGGAGGAGCTGCCACCCTAGGGGTTCCCCGACTCCTTAATGTTGCTGCTTATTCTTCCACTTGTTGTTTCAGGAAAGCCCCCGTCATGCTTCCCTTTATTCTCCTTTTTAACCTTTTAGTCAATTACCTTACTTCATCAGTTGTACATTTTTCTTCACCTCCCCTAGCTCTTCAGTTCTGGAATTATGGGCCATGATCATACCAACTCTGCCACTGTTCTTGGATGGGACGGTCCTCCTTTATACCCAGTAATCCTCCCAGGAACTTTTTGGACCAAATGGTCCTTCCTTGGCCATCACTTGCAGGTGGCACAGTGCATGGCTCTGGACATGGTGGAAGCAGGAAAGCACTCTGAATTCTGTCTCAGACATTCTCTAGCTGGGAAACCCTGGGCAAGACATGTAACTTGTCTGAATCTCAGTTTTCTCATCCATAGCCTACCTCCCAGGGCTGGTGTGAGACTTTAATTAGATAACCTATCTGAAGGGCTTTGCAGATCTTAAAAAGTTCTCTCTGTGTGAGCTGTTATATTGTCTCTGTGTGCTTCTGACATTGGAATGTAGTTTCCTTGAAGGCAGGAACTGTCCTTGCTTTTGTATTTGCATTTTTGGCATTCTGCACAGTGCTCAATACATAGTAAGCATTGAATAAATGTTTTTTAATTCATTTATTCATTTGGTTAGTTCAGACCTCTTTTACAGAGAAATGAATTGAGACCCCAAGAGAGGAAGGGACGTGCCTAAGGTCACGTACAATCATTAGTAAGGAACGGACTTGAACGCAGATTTCCTACGTTCCCAGACTTATGTTCTTTCCATACCATGCTGTTTCATATAATTCTAGGAGCTTACTTTGTTTTTTTTTGTTGTTCTTTTGTTTCAGTTGTGTCCGACTCGTCATGACTCCATTTGGGGTTTTCTTGGCAAAGATACTGGAGTGGTTTGTCAATTCCTTCTCCAGCTCATTTTACAGATGAGGAAACTGAGGCAAACAGGGTGAAGAGACTTGCCCAGGGTCACGTATCTGAGGCAGTCTTCCTGACTTCAGGCCTGGTACTGTGTGCCACCCAACTGCCCCAGGAGTACAATACAACAAACATTTATTAAGAGCCATCTAGGTGCCTGGTACCATGCTGGACAATGGGCATACAAGGACAGAAGGAAGCTTTCATGAATGTTTGATGTCTCTTGGATGCCAAGGAGGTCAGAAAGAGTTGATAATTAGGACTTGTAATGCAATCAGTGACCTGCCTTTTCATGCTCTTTGCTTGGTGAGATATAGTCTCCCTGTGCCCATGCATCAGGACCTGGCCTCCCCTTCCTGAAGAGAAGCAAGTTTCTGTTGCTCAGGCCCAGTGCTCAGGCATTGTTGGGGGAGTTGGACTTGGGCCTGGAAGTCCCTCCTAAGAAGACCCACTAAGCCCTGGGATCCTGCCTTTCTCTCTCCTTTTTTGCTGCCTGTTCCTCTGTCTTTTAGCAGGGGAGGCAACAGGGTTGAGACAAAGATGTGTAGGCTATTGAGGAGTGACTGACATTTTCTCACACACACACACGCACACGCACGTTCCTCTGTATGCCTCCATATTTGCCATTTTAGACACACATCCACACTTTCTCTCCCACTGAGTTGGTTACCTACTTATACCTACATATACACTATCAATAAGCATTAAGCACCTACTGTGTGCCAGGAACTGTGCCAAAGCATTGGGGGGGGGTACAAAAAACAATGCCACATTTCCTGCTCTTAAGGAACTCCCAGTCTAACGGAGGAGACAACATCTGAGCAACTCTGGCCACACAGTATAGACACGGTATACTCATGTGCCCACCTGTCCCAGCATGCACTCATATGTGTGTAGACCTATAAACATAGGCACCAGCACCCACATGTACACATGTGTAGGATCCACACACCGATACCCCCCTCAGCCACACACATACGAATAGTCATCCCCACGTTGTTCCTCTGGTGCATGTAAGCAAACCAAGACAAATAGAAATGCTGACATACAAAATCATACGTGTATATACACATAGAGGCACAGAAACACACAGAAGCACTCTCACGTACAGTCAGCTACGTACATGTGGTGTTCCCCCTGCCCCGTGTATAGAAATATGTCCAGGAGGCAGCTCAAAACAAACATGCCCATGTCCATACAGCCTCCCCTCCACTCCCCTGCATGCAACACACATAGAGAACACGAACACACACACACAGCAGTTAGGTCTTTGCAGCTGTTTCCTTGCCCACAACTACTGTTTCTCTTTTCTCAGCTCAGAAGGGGAGACTGGTGTGCTGCTGGCCTGGGAAGAGGTACGGGGAATTTCCCCAGTGCCTGTGTGGGGGTGGGGACCCTTGACACTAAGACTGCTTCCATCTCGGGTGATCTGTGAGCCCCACATTGGGCGGTAGGCCAGAACTGAGAGAATCTGGCAATAGCCTGCCCCTTATCTTTTTTGGGGGTGGGGGGGGATGTGGGAAGGTGTTTCTGACAGCTGCCCCACAGCGTCATATCCTTCCTTCTTGGCTGTTCTACCCTGACCTTCCTGGGTCAGCCGACTCTGTAACACCGGAAAGTGTGGCTAAGAAACCCCAGCCGGGGCCTTCCTGGGCTCTGGTGGCTTCGGGGCATAGGTCACCCCATGACCTCCTTCCTCATGGCGGTGGAAATATCACTGCTCCCTGGTCATAATGAAGCAGAGACAACGGTCTGCCAGCGGCAGTATGTTCCAAAACACCATTATGTCATTTGCTCTTTACAAGAGATCCCTGTAAGGTAGGGAGGGAGGCGGGGTGAGCAGGGATCATAGGATCCTAGGAGCTAAAACTGGAAATGACCTTGGAGAGAGCATCTGGTCCAATCCCCTTCCTTTATTGATGAGGAAACAGAGGCTTAGAGAAGGGAAAGAACTTCGCCAAGGTCACCCAGGTGATAAGGAACAGAGTCAGGTTTGGAAACCGGGTCTTTTGAAATCAGTCATGGACTTTCTCATTGTACCACAGTCTCTTGTTAGCCTCATTTCCCAGGTGGACAAACTGAGGCCCCGAGTGGACATGTGGGCACTTATGTGACACAGTGAATAGAGTGCTGGGCCTGGAGTCAGGAAGACCTGAGTTCAAATCTGGCCTCAGACACTAGCCATGGACCCTGGACATTTAGACCTGCCTCAGTTACCTCATCTGTGAAATGAGCTGGAAAAAGAAATGGCAAACCACATGGGTATCTCTGCCAAGAAAACTCCAGATGGGATCGCAGAGTCGGGCAAGACCCAAACAACTGAACAACAAAAGAGGGCATGTGGCGTGTTTGTAGTGGCAGGGCCTGGAACTAGAGCCTTGTTTGTCTCTGAAGTCTCATAGCTCTGCTGTCCTCGGTTCTGTGTTCTGACATTCCCTCTAGCTCTCTGACATGCTGTGGCTCTGAGTGAGTGCATCTTGGCCTTGTTACTTAGTGTTTCAGACATGGTGGTATTGAAGCCAGGGTTGCTGGTTTGATCCCTCTGTGGGCCAGTTAACTGTTTGCTGAGTTCTTACACTAGTCACTGACTGAGTCCTAATCCTAGCAGCTACCTCGAAGTTACGTACTTCAGGGCATTAGGAGACTCCCTGGCAAGAGAGTGAGGATGGTTCAGTGTCCACCATCCCTGCTGCATTAGACACAGTTCAGTGTCCACATGGTCACCTACACAGGTTGGTTATCTCATAGTAGGAGTGATGGCAAGGTTGAGTCAGAATAATGGATTTTAAAAAAAAATTATTTTTCCCTCTCTGCCCAGAAGTTGCTGGCCTTTGAACAGCCCGGAATTTATGGAGACGCCTGTGGGGAGCAGCTTTGAATACTGCCACGCGCAACATCGCGCCCGCCGGTGAGGAGGCGCCCGTGCCCGGCTGTCACCATTCAAGGCTCCTGCGAATGGCTCCCAACGCCCGGCGTCCGCCCGTGGCTGTCCCTGCTGCCTGAGCCCCCCGCTGCACCCAAGGACTCCCCGTACCCCGATGGGGTAACGTGACCCAGGACGCCGTCACTGCCCCGAACTTTTCAGTATCTACAGAGGCCTTCTCTCCCCAGTCGAGTTCAGTTTTACGTTGCTTCTGTTCCTTGGGTTTTTTCTTTTTTCTTTTTTTTTTTTCTTTTAAACTTGGATCCCTCTGTTCTTTTGGCTGCCCACCCCAAGAGTGGGAGAGGGAAGGCTTAAGGGAAGGAGTCTGGTTGAGCTTCTGCCTGCTGCTGGACGGACCTGGCTGTATACAGCTGCTGCATCCCACTGCCCAGACGGGGGCCCACAGAACAGCAGGATCTATGGTCTTTGTCCTTGGGGCCCTCCCCTCCCCATCCTACCCCCTATAAGTATTTGGCTTCAAGTTCTGGAGTCTTGGCCTGGTTGTTACGTGTATAGGAGGGCTTTTTTGGGGGTGGGGGGAGGGGTGTATTTTTTTTTTTAAGAGGCTTTTTGGTGATTTTTGTTTTTGTTTTTAACAGACTAGAACCCTTGTGACAACCTTAACACGTTCCCAGAAGCCGATAACATTTGCACAACATTTGTGTTGGTTTTGAGGGGTGTTGCTTTTTAACTTTTTTCTCCCCACCCTCAAAAAGCACAGGGCTCCATTTTTCTCATCTGGGTGTTTTATTTTATTTTAATTTTTTTTTGGTGGAGGTAGGGATCTGACGGGCACCCTGGTCCCTTTGTACCTGCCCATCCCTGTTTGCTCCTCTGCTCTTAACCTCCCTGGCCCCTTTCTTACCTTCCTGCTGCCACGAGAGGCGACACCATGGCTCGGATGAACCGGCCAGCCCCTGTCGAGGTCTGCTACAAGAACATGCGGTTCCTCATCACTCACAATCCTACCAATGCCACCTTGAACACCTTCATCGAGGTAAATCCCTCCAGCGGGCCGGGACATATGGGGGCCATGGGGAGAGAATGAATGTCTAGAGTCCATTTTAAATTCTGTGTGTCCTTGGGGCGAAACACTTCACCTCTCAAGTTTGCTCATCCATAAAATGAAGAGGGCGATTGAAGTGATTGCTGAGGTCCCTTTGGGCTCTTATGGTGGGATTCTGGGGGTTTTAGTCGTCATAACCCTTCACCTGCCCTCAGGTCCTTCCTTGACATCTCATTGTGACATGGAGGTAACCCTGAATCTTTGCAGTTCCTGCCAAGCTGGAAAGGCTAAGTTTGGAGAGGTCCCTTATCAGACACTTGGTCACCAGCTCATGATTATTTTGGCTGAGCAAACCAGAACTGTATCCTATAGCATCAGGGGGTTATGGTTTTTGCCGGTGGCAGCTCTATTCACACCAGTGAAATCACAGGGTCTTAAAGCGTGTAGGGGTAATCGCTCATGTCTCTGTGGCCCAGAGGAAAGAGATGTGGATGCTGCAATCGGGAGACCTGGCTCTGAGTCCCAGCTCTGTCACTGACTTGGCATGCTACCATGGACAAATGTTCCTGCAGGGTTAGGCTGGCCGCATGGGTGATGTGACTGGAAAGGAGCCCCACATGTTTTCTTCCTTCCACCCAGGACACAGTGTCTTTAGCTGGTGGCTGTAGCTGCTCTTTGCAAAGATTGGTGGTGTTTGCAGAATCTCTGCCTAGTGCTTTGTCCAACATTTCCCACTGGCACAATCTGGGGGAGGTTTGAGACTCACCAACTGCCACCAATTTTTAGGAAGAGCCTTGTGGTGGTCAGAAAACCTGGGTTCAGATTCTGGCTGTGTTACTTACTATGTGATCATAGGCAAGTGATCTTCCCCTCTTCCTCCTTTTTAATTGACTTTTCTTTGGACTAACTGACCTTTGAGGTCCCTCCCAACTCTAGGTCTGTCATCTTCTAAAGTCCCTTGACGCTCCAAGTCCTACAATCTATTACCTGGCATGGCCCTGTTTGCAAGGCTCAGCTGTGTTTGTGGAACCTGCAACGAACTGTGAAATCCCTGTAGAACTTGCAGCTTTTTTGATGACACTTTCTCGTGGAAAATTTGTCAGTTAGTTCCTCAGCTAGCCCTCCTCCACTTCCTGGTGACCGATTCATCAAGCTAAAATCTCCATGGGGACTCTGGTCTGCAGTGCACGCTCCTGGCCATCCAGCCTAGGGTTTGTGTTGGGAGCTGAGCTGCATCCCTGGTCCCTGTTGCTTTTGGTGCCATCTTTCTCAGGTTTCCTGCCTGTTGCAAAAAGGAGGTGTGGAGAATCACATAGGGTTACACAGAGTCCTCCCTCTCCCTGTTCCTATTTACAGATAGCATGAAGCTAGGAAGGAGAGCTAAATCAGGATACTCTGTCAGGATTGGAGAAGATCCCATTGGGTTAGAGAACCATGATCTAAATCTAGTAAAGGAAAATTTAATCGGTTTAAATGCAAAGTCTTCTTTTTTTTGGATTAAAAAAATCAACTGTGTGAATACACAATTTGGGAGGGCAGTTGTTCAGATTTTTGAAGGGCTGCCTTGTGGTTGAAGGATTAGATTTGAAGCAGCTGGGTAGCACATTGTCTAGAGCACTGGGCTTGGAGTTAGGAAGACCTGAGTTCAAAACCAATCTTAGACACTAGCTTTGTGAACCTGGATGAGTCACCTGAGTTTATTTGCCTCAGTTTCCTTAATTGTAAAATAGATTGTTGTGTAGATCAATTGAGATAACATTTGTAAACCCCCTGGTGCATAGTAGGCACTTAAATGCCTGTTCTCTTCCCCCTTGTTTTATGTCCCTTCAAAGGCAGATATCAGCTCAACATAAAGAAAAAAAAAAGATGTCAACAATTAGAATTGTGCAGGAATAGTAAGGACTCCCTTGGTAAGTAGTGAGTTCTTTATCACTGGAGATACTCAGGTGGAGTCTGGGGTATGTGTAGGTGATGACTAAGTTGGGCCAGATGTACTGTGAGCTACTTTCCTACTTTGAGACTCTTCTTTGGAAGGAGTCGGGATTCTCAGGAGATCTGTTTTATAGAAGAGAGACTGAGGACGCAGGTGAGTCAACTTTAAGATATTTACCTAGCCGATCAGCCTTGGAGATGAAGGGGATTCCAGTTACACAGCATTAGAAACCAAGCCTTCTAGCTCCCAACCCTCTGAGTCTCTCTGGGGAAGTATTCAGACTGGGTGTGGGCACTCCTCCCCTGAGGCACCAGCCTGAGATGGCCCCTCTGACTTCTGGCCAAGTCATATGAAAGATTGTGGTCTCTGCTTAGAACTTGGTGCCCAAGAGGCCAAGGTCACAGCCTTGATCCCTGGATGACCTGGTCAGTGACCTTTGTTTCCTTGTGCCAGAGATGGAGCCCTCACCCCAGACACACAGCCAACCCCCTCACCCCCCTTGCCTGAGACTGAGCCTAAAATTTAGCCACTAAGTGAGCTTCAAGCCCCAAAGTTCACTACTCCCCCTAACCTAACTTCTGTTATACCTTAAAAGATGGTCTAATTTCATTAAATAGAAGAGGAAACTGAACCCCCAGAGACAGGGAGTGCATGGGCTCAAGATTGCCATCAGTGGAGCTGCAGAGGCAGAATTGGAACCCAGGCCTTCTGATTGTCCCAGCCCAGGAATTTCTCCATTCCAGTGTTGCATTTCAGACCTTGCTTTGAGAAGAAAGGAGAGTGGATGCCTCTTCCCTACTGCTGCCCCTATTCTTGAGCCGAGGCCCCTGCATTCCTTTGGGGAAGCCCCATGGCCCTCAAAATAGCCCATGGCATTTCACTAGGGCATCTGGCTATTTTTATTCTTGGGGGTGGGCAAGGGGGGTAGGGTGGTATTTCCTCTGAGTGGCCATATGCTCTTATTATAGCCCCTTCCCAACGAATGAAGACTGTTTCCAGAGGTCTAGTAAAGAATTTGACCTTTTCTTATCTTTGGCTAGAGAAGCTAGTAAAGGCAGCACCTGGAGGCAAACCTAGATTAGAGGGTGGGGCTGACTCTGGGCTAATGGGGATCCTCCTGGGGTGGGGGAATGCCCTTGACAAAGCCTTATCTCACTAACTCCCTGAGCTGTAATTCTGCTCTCCCAGAGCCCTCACCTCTGTCCAAAGTCTGAACCCTAAACCTGGCTCAAGACTGAGCCCTGACTCCTCAGATGCCCTCCAAGGCAAGGCTGCCTAATGAGAAAGAGAATATGGTTCATTCCTATAGCTGGGAACATACCTCAGAGCCTAAGTTCTCTTGGTTTTGTGAAAGTCTTGCATAAAGAACAGACATAGTACTCCAGGGAGCAGAATTTTTTAGGGATGAATGTTTTTCAGTATGAAGAAATGTTAAGAATCAGAGCATTCTGGGGGCGGCTAGGTAGCACAGTGAATAGAGCACAGGCTCTGGAGTCAGGAGGACCTGACTTGGCCTCAGACACAACATTTAGTTGTGTGACCTTGGGCAAGTCACTTATGCCTAATTGCCCTGCCTTCCCTATAAAAACAAAAGAATCAGAGCATTCCAGTCGGCGGTAGGTAGTGAGCTCCCTATAACTAGAGGGGAGGCCATACTTCGTTCAACTCTTCTTCCCCTTCTCTCCTTCCTGGCCGGCACCCCCAAACCAAAGGAACTGAAGTGGATTCCTGCTGGAACAAGGGGTTCTGTACCCAGAAGTGGCTGGTTTGAGAGGCAACAAGGCATAATGGAAAGAATACTGGACCTGGCAGTCAGAGACTGAGGGTCATACCTTGGCTCTGCTACTAATCAGCTGTTTCACCTTAGGCAAATTACTTCCTATGTCTGAGCTCACTTTCCTCATCTGCAAAATAGTATCACCCGTACTCTTGCTGTCACTTGTACTAACTTATGGGGTTAGTATTATTGTTGGAAAGAAATAAGCATTTGTTTATTTAAATGCCTACTGTGTGCAAGGCACTATGCTAGGCATGTTACAGATACTATCTTTTGATCCTCACAGCAGTCCTGGGAGGTAAATGCTATTATTGTCCCATTTTACATTTGAGGAAAGTGAGGCAAAGAGAAGTTAAGTGACTTGTCCAGGGTCACACAGCTAGGAAGTATCATGAGTCTGGAGTTGAGCTCAAGTCTTTCTGATGCTAGGTCCACTGCACCCCCTGGCTTGTTGTGAGCAGTTTGTGCAGGGGTGTGGTAGATTTGATTCAAATGGCTGCTCTTGCCCTTCAAGGGTAGGGAAATTGGGCTCTGGACAGTTTCCTACTAGATATGTGTCCAGTGGGGGGGCGGGAGCAGGTTGTCCTTGGAGAGGGAGAGGGTCAGTCCTGATCAGGGCTCCCCAGCCTCAAGAAGTAACCACCCCCCGTACACCCCACTTGCCCCCACCAGGAGTCATAGATACAGTGTCCCACTGAAAGTTAGTGAGAGCTGACTCTGAGTCATCTTTCTGTCTGAGACTCTGTAGTATCCCATCTGTCTTAATGAGGCTCCAGGATTGAAGGATGATTGTGAAAGAGGCATGGACAGATAGGACTGTGGGAGGGAGAGAAGTAAGAAAAAAGGGAGAGAGGGAGAGAGGAAAGAAGGAAGGAGAAAGGAAGGGAGGAAGGAGGGAATGAGAAAGGGCAGAAAAAGGTAGAGGAGGGAGGGGGAGAGAGGAAGGGAGGAAGGAGGGAATGAGAAAGGGCAGAAAAAGGTAGAGGAGGGAGGGGGAGAGAGGAAGGGAGGAAGAAAGGAAAGGAAGGGAGAGAAGGAAGAGAGGAAGGAAAGGGATGGAAGGGAAGATGGGGAAAAGGTAGGGAAGGAGGGAGAAAGGAAAAAGGAAGGGAAGAAGGAAGGAGGAAGGAAATATATGGCACTTCCTAGGTGCTAAGCATGTTATATGTGTACCAAGCACAAACATTAGGGAAAACAGTGGTTTTGCAATTTAAAGCATCTTACTTTAAGATTTCCCTGAGGGAATTCCCTGAGCCTTACCTGTAAAATGGGGATAATCATATGCTACATACCACACAGGGATTTTGTGAAGAAAGAGCTTTGGACCCTTTAATAGGGGCAATAAGAAATGAGAGCCGTTATTTAAAGAGCTAATTTAAATTTAAAATTAATTTAAAATTAAAAGCTGATTTAAAATCAGGTAGGAGTATAGAGTCAGGGTGTCCATGGATAGAGAGCTGGCCTCAAAGCCAGGACCTGGGTTTGAGTGTTGCCCCTGAGATCCTTTGCTTTCTTTTATCTATGGAATTAAGTCTTGTCCTGTCTCTTAGGTCCCTCCCAGCTCTTATGATCCACTTTGCCTTTCCCTTCCCTCCCTCACAAATCCTTCCCCATCTTCTCAGGTTCACTCTTGGCTTCTTTCATTCTGGCTGCTCCTGTCCCTATACCAGCAGAGATTACACAGTGTTCCCAGCAGGGGGAAAATGAAAGATAGGGCTGAGCACAGTGTCCTCCCCCAGGCCTGGGGCCCCGAGTCTGCCTGGGAAGGGAAGTAAAAGCATGGGGCCCTAGGAGGGAGACAGAGATGATGGCTGTAGTGTTGGGGAATATTAAGAACCTTGGCCTGGCAGTTGGGAATTTTAATCTAGAGTCTTGTCACTGATGTGCTGGGTGACCTTGGATCAGTCACCTCTTCTGTCTAGGTTTTTAGTCATCTGATCTATAAAATTAGGTGCTTAGACTAAATGGTATCCGAGGTCCCTTCATGCTCCAGGAATCTGTGCATACATCAGAGTGTCTAATCCTGAGGCCCTGGGCAGAGGGCCACGGGGGCTGGCTCAGTCCAGTGCCAGCAGTGCCTGCTGCCAGGTTTTTACCCGAGCAGCTCGAAGGCCTCCCATATCTGGGGGCCCTGAGGAGGGACAGGACTAAAGGCACTTCCCTGGGGAGAATCTCTGGCTTTCAGAAAATTCTCTGCCTCTCTCAATAGTGCCTGAGAGGCCCATGTCTTAAGCATCTCTATTACACCCACAAGTTTTCAAGGACAGAATTATCTGTGTTTTTCTATACAGTCCAGACCTCAGATGCCCTGGCTGCACAGTGACAGAGAGGGGCTGCCCTGAACCACCTAGAACGATTTGCCCAGGTCTTGGGTGACCCTTTGGCCCTCTGTTTTGAAGGGCCTGGGAGATTCCAGTTTGGGCTGGGACCAGGGGCAGGCCTCACACTGTAGCCAGGGTGGTCAGGCGCTCAACCTCAGGTGTTGGTTAGTTTTCAGAGTTTGAGATTATTATTAATATCAAGGGTGAGTAGGCATAGATTTGAGAAGAGATTTCCTCAGGCTTGGTGGCACCCTCTAGAACCTTCACTCTTGGGGTGAAGGGCCACTAGGGCTCTTGGGACAGACTTCTCAGTCATTAGAACCTCCTGGGAATCCTGGGTCAGAGTCTGGGATTATTATCTTCTTAGAGGCAGTTGGGTGGTACAGCAGGTAAAGGAAATGGAGTCAGGAAGACCTGAGTTTGGATCCTGTCTCAGAGGCTTATTTGGCTGTGTGACTTTGGACAGAAGTCATCCTCTCTCAGCCTCAGTTTCCTGTAAGATGTTGATGATAGTAGCGCCTACAGCATAGAGTCATTCTGAGGATTAGATGAGATAACATGATATGGGTTGTTTATTTTTCACTCATACCTGACTCTTCATGACCCCATTTGGGGTTTTCTTGGCAAAGATGCTGGAGGGAGTGGTTTGCCATTTCTTTCTCTAGTTTATTTTACTGATGAGGAAACTGAGGCAAACAAGGTTAAGTGACTTGCCCAGGGTCACACAGCTACTAAGTATCTGGGGCTGTATTTGATCTCAAGAAGGAGAGTCTTTCTGACTAGGCCCAGTGCTCTATCCACTTTGCCACCTAGCTGCCTTTCACCTTGTGAGGGATTTTGTGAGTAAAGTGCTATAATCTGGTAGGTATTATTTGTTGTTAATATTATTGTTAACATTATTTCTTCCCTGTTTTTCAAGGATCCTTCAGGTTAAGTCCTGTAGGAATTGGCTCCCTATGTCTATTTCTATGAAAAGGGATAGAGCTGTAGGATTGCGTGGGCTGCAGTCTGGGAGTTGTATTTTTGGTCCCCTCTCTTCAGTGACATTCCTCTTCTTCTACTGCAGGATCTAAAGAAGTATGGGGCCACCACTGTGGTTCGGGTATGCGAGGTGACCTATGACAAGACCCCATTGGAGAAGGATGGTATCACTGTCATGGTGAGCAGGGGCATCTGAACTCTGGCCGTTTCTCTGATCTGCTGGGGCAGGGTGACCGAAGGTAGGATGGGTGGGCTTGGGACTAGGGGCAGAGAATTAGACATCTCTTAGAACTTGGAATGTCAAGCTGCAAGGAACTTTAGAACACAGAATGTTAGAGTTGGGAGGGACCCTAGAGGTCGTTTAATGCAGCCCCTTCCCTGATTTTAGAGAGGAACAGATCGTGGGGTGGGGAACAGACAGTGACTTGCTCACAGTGATACAGCAGGACATCTGCTGAGCTGGTCCTCACCTCCGGGGCTCTCTCCACTGGGCTCCGGGGCTGGGAGGAGGCATCCACTATTCACCAATTGTAGTTTGGTTTGGAGCTGGGCACCCTCCTGCCCAGTAAATTCGAGGGGCTTCCTGTCCATTCTAGAATCCAATACAAGATGCTCTTCTTAGCATTGAGAACCCCTCATAACCTAGTGCCACCTACCTTTCCAGTCATGGTAAGTTATACCTAACCGTGTACTCTTGGAGCCAGTGACCCTGGCTCCCCGGATCTCCTGAGGACACACCAAACCATCTCTTGGTGCCCTGGGGCATTTCCTCTGCCTGTTCCCTGTGCCTGGGCCCCTTCCCCTCCTTTCCTCTGATTTCTGACCTCGCCTGCTTCCTTTAAGTTACCGACAAAATACCATTTTCTACAGGAAGCCTTCCCCAACTCCTCTTACATTTAGTGTCTTGCCTCTCTTGGTTATGTCCAATTTATCCTATAGCCTTTTGATACGTTTACTTGCTTCCTGTCTTTCCCTTTGGACTGTGAACTCTCTGAGGGGAGAGACTGTCTTTTACCTTTTTTGTATTTCCAGTGCTTAGCACAGGTCCAGGCACATAGTACCCAGTTCTTAATGATTGATTATTTGTTAACTGACTGACTGAGCTATAGCAGGTTAGCAGAAACTTTAGGACAAAGCAGAGATGGAAGGAGGGAGGGTTATATGGTGGTGGTATATACAAACTCCATTCTGTGTGTGTGTGTGTGTGTGTGTGTGTGTGTGTGTGTGTGTGTGTG
>NW_027187460.1:4389035-4415022 GCF_028583685.1 Petaurus breviceps papuanus | reverse complement strand
TGTGTGTGTGTGTGTGTGTGTGTGTGTGTGTGTGTGTGTGTGTGTGAGTGTGTGTGTGCTATGGGTTGAGTTTAAACCTATGGGTGTTCTGTGGGTATTTCAGGGATATTTAAACTCATTTTCAAATCTATATGAGCATACATCTTCATTCTCGTGTGTGAATTTTGTGCCTGTGAATGTGCTGTTAATGAATTTATGTTTCTTGTTTGTATGTGTGCATAACAGGCAGCATGATACATGGCATGCTTATCAATAGACCTTAGTTCTAGTTAAGATTTGGAACCTTAGTTTCCTATGCCTGTACAATGGGGGTAACACTCCTTGCCCTGCTGACCACACGGAGTTGTTGTGAAAGCATTTTGGCAAATGGGTGTAGACTGCTGAATGCCTGTTGTTCTTTCTGTTGCCTGGTTTAAATGGTGAGAGTTAGGCATTCAAGGAATGGCTGGCCCAGGAAGGCTTCCTAGAAGAGATTGGATTGGGTGGGACTTTGAAGGATAGGTAGGTTAGGGCTGAGTGGAGCTTTGTTTCTGTGGGCTTCAGTCAGCTGAATTAGACTTTGGCTGAAATCAGTTCTGGCTATCCCCTGGGCTGTCTCTGGGCAGGTAGGGAGCTGTTTCCTTGGCTTTTCCTACCCCAGGGAGGGGGAGGATAGGGAGGTGCTTAGGCCTTAGATCCCCAGAGTCTCAATCAAGTGTGCTGAAGCTTCATCAACAAGAACAGGAAGGTATTTTATGTTCCTGGTTCCCTGATAAGAGAGGGTGCCTGTTTCCCTCCCAGGGAAAGCTGGAGAATCTACCATGGAGTCCCCTCAGCAGGTCACTGGCCAAATTGGAAGTAGGACCCAGCTAGACCGACCTCCATGCTCCCCATCTCTCAGCTCTGGGCATTTTCTCTGACTCTCCCTCATGTCTAGGATACTCTCCTTCCTCATCTCCCCCTGCTGGCTTCCCTGGCTTCCTTCAAGTGCCATCTCAAATACCATCTTCTAGAGGAAGCCTTCCCCAAGCCTTCTTAATTCTAATGTATCCCCTCTGCTAATTATTTCCTATTTCTCCTTTATGTAGCTTGTTTTGTATATAATTGTTTGGATGTTGTCTCCTCGCTTTAGATTTTGGGCTTCTTGAGGGCTGGGACTGTCATTTGCCTCTTTTTATATCCCTAGCTTAGCATAGTGCCTGGGACATAGTAGGTGCCTAATAAATGCTAGTTGCTATAATTTATTGATAAGGGCAGCTAGATGGTCAGGTTTTGATTCCCTCTCTCTCAGAGCACCCCCTTCCACATAGCCCTTAGACAAATTGTCATCTTCATGGAAGGACGAGAACACCTGCCAAGCTTAATATTATGATTCATTTACCTGAGGTTCACCGGCTAATTGGTCATTTCTACAATGCTATGCTCATTCCCAATCAGCAAGCATCTTGATGGCCAGTGACACTGACTTTTCCTTGACTTGGTTCACAAATCTGCAGGTGATAAAAAGCTAGGAGCAGTAGCTACTGCTCTCCCTGATGGAATTTAGAGCCAAAAAACTCTCTACAGGGGGGAACATTGGGCCAAATTGAATAAGATGAATTTTAGCAAGGATAAATGTAAAGTTTTACACTTGGATTAAAAAAACAGTCAGCATCACAAATGCAAGTTGGGGAGGGGGAATGTGGCTACATAAAAAAGTTCTGAAAAAGATCTGAGGGAGTCTGGTAGGAGATGAGTATGAGTCAGCAATGTGCTTATAACTTCCCCCAAACTTTGGGATCTTAGGCTGCACTGCAGAGGTAGAGAGTCCAGAACAGAAGGGAGATGATGGTCTCATTATACTCTGCCTTGGTCAGGTCTAGAGACCACATTTCAGGAAGGACATTGATGAATCTGGAGAGCACCCAGGAGTGATGCCTAGGGTATTATGAAGACCTTGGAGCTCATGTGATGTGAAGATTTATTGAATACGCTGAGGATATTGAACCTGTAGGAGAGAATACTTAAAGGGAACATGATAGCCTTCATCATTTTTATGAGGGACTTATTATTTCCCATTTCTCCTCTATGTAGCTTGTTTTTTATATAATTGTTTGGATGTTGTCTCCTCGCTTTAGATTTGGAGCTCCTGGAAGGCTGGGGCTGTCATTTGTCTCTTTTCATATCCCTAGCTTAGCATAGTACCTGGGACATAGTAGGAAGACAGGGATGTTTGTGGAGGAGGGGTTAGACATACTTTGCTTGGCCCTATAAGGAGGAACCTAATAGTGCTGGGTAGACATTGTAAAGTGCAACATTTTGGCTTCATGCCAAAACTTCTTAGCAATTATGGAGTGGGTCGCCATGGAAGGTTATGGGTTCTCCATCACCAGGAGGCCCCTCACTACTAGATGCTCCCTTCCTCAGCAGATTAGATGACTGCTTGTTTACGGGTATGATAGAGAAGATTTTTTGGTCAGGTACAGATTAGTCAGAGTGGACCATGAGGCCTTTCCAGATCAGAGAGCGTGTGACTCAGATAATACCTCTTTTTAGAAGCCTTTTTGGACAGCCGTGCTCCAGCTGCTCCAGGGAAAAGGGATGATCTCCCTTAGTTCTGTCAGCAGTTTGCCTGGACCTCTCCTTTTCCCCCATCACATTATAACATGTACCATAACTTATTTTTGCATACAGGTTGTATTTTTCTATTATACTGTCAGCTTTTTGTGTATAAGGTCTGTTGTTCTTTTCTGTGTAGCCCCAGAGTCTAGCACAGGGTCCTATTCATAGTATTTGTTAATAATAATAACATATTTCTTGAATTGAATTGAGTTGACTAAAATGTTAGCATTAGAAGGTACACTAGGGTTCAGCTGGTCTACGGATCTCTGGAAGGAGAAGGATGTCTTTTTTTAAAATAGAGAATTCCCTGTTTGTTAGGTTGAATTATTCCAGTTTTTTGAGGTGATGGTAACCCCATTTTGCAGCAAGATGGATGTGAGTTAGACTTCAGGAAATCTTGAAGTCCCAACTAAAATCCTACCTTCTACAGAAGTGCCTGGCACTTAGTAGGTGCTTAATAAATGTTTATTGATTGATTGAGGAAACAAGGCCAGATGAGTATTCCTTAAAGGAACTCCAGATGTTTACCTGGAGAAGAGAAGATTTGGGGCACATATAGCTGGATGCGTGCATAGAAGGCAGAGAACCTGCTTGGGTTGCAGTCATGGTTCTGCCACTCACTTATTAACTATGTGTCCCTCTCTCAGCCTTTGTTTCTTGATCTGCAAAGTGGGGTTAATAATACTTATACTACCTTCTATCACAGGATTGTCATAAGGCAAGTAAGTGTTTTGTAAATTGTCTTGCTCTTTAAAAATGTGAATTGTTATTCTTGGGAGTAGTATTTAAAAGGCCCTCATGGGGACCCAGGGATTAGACTGATTCTCACTGTCCCCAGAGGACAGAGAAGGAATGGACAGAGAAGACTGATTGAAGCATATGGGAAGAACTGTGGATATATGGAGAGAATCCTCGATTTGGAGTCTAAGGGATCAGTGTTTGAATCCTGACTTGGAACCTTGACTCTGCTGTAGGTGATTTTGGGCAAAGTGACAGACTAAGACTGCCATCTGTGATCTATAACCTCTCCTGCTTTTTGCCTCCCCCCACCCTTATTTCTTTCTCTATGGGCTGTATGATCTCGGTAATTATTCTAACCCTAGAACAAAGCCAGCTAGGTGGTACAGTGGAGAGAGTGGTTGACCTGGACTTAACAGAACATGAGTTCAAATCCAGCTTCAGATTCTTACTAGCTGTGTGACTCAAGGTAAGTCACTTAACCTTTCTGAGTCTCAATTTCCTCTTCTGTAAAAAAAAAAAAAAAAGAGGTTAAGTGACTTGCCCAGGATCACACAGCTAGTAAGTGTCTGAGGTCAGATTTGAACTCAGGTCTTCTTGACTCCAGGTGCAATTCTATTTACTATATTACTTGGGTGCCAGGAAAAAGAGAAAAAAGTCAGTAAAAGCAACCAAACAAACCAAACCAAAATCTAAAAAGACTGAAAGTATATGCAGTGTTCACACTTGTGGACTTCTTGCCTCTGCAAAGGAGTGAGGAGGGGAGAAGAAGTCATGTCTGTTAATGGATCCCAAGCATTAGCTTTTTCAGTCCCCACATCGCTCAAGTCTTGATTCCCATTGAGCCAAAGTCTTCAGATCTGTTTCAGACCAAATTTACCAAGGTTTTTTTTTTTTTACAATAACTCTGTGAGTTCAATAGTATGAATATCATGACTCTCATTTCACAATGAAGACAACAGACTTAGCTAAGGTAAAAGGGATTTGCCCATGGCTATTAACTCCATTGACTGCAGGAGACAAGATATGCCTACTTCTGAGCATGGAGGGTGCCCAGCTGGAGGCTATGATATGGACCTTCAGAGGTTGCTCCCATTCCTACATTTGGACTGACCAAGCACTCTTAATTTTCCCAATTGATCTTTTCTCTTTTCTGGCCCCCCACCCAGGACTGGCCTTTTGATGATGGAGCTCCCCCTCCTGGCAAGATCGTGGAAGACTGGCTGAACCTGCTGAAAACCAAATTTTTTGAAGACCCTGGCAGTTGTGTTGCTGTCCACTGCGTGGCTGGCTTAGGGAGGTGAGTCTGAGGGACCCAAGAGAGGGAGAGTGTCTAGGGAACCACACCACTGCGGCCCCACTGGGAGGCTTTAGGCTAGATGGGAGGAAGGGCTCGCAGTAGGAGGGGCTGAGGTTTAGACACAAGGAAGGACTCCCAAACCATGATAGTTGTCAGACTCTGGACTGAGTGACTTGGTAGACTCTCCAGCACTGGAGAGTTTCAGTCTCTCCTTATAAATACATCTTCATTGGCTGCCACCAATAAGAAAAAATTTCTGTCTGTCATTGAGAATTCTTCATAGTGTCTACGCTTTTGGTCTGTTGATACAGCCTGGGATTGCATTAGTATTTCCTGACTGTCACATCACACTGTTGATTCACACTGAAATTATCATTAAAACCTGGAGTCACAATGACAGAATCTTAGAGACCTCTGAGGCTGTCTGGTTCAGCCCTTCCTTAAACCCATCCAACCTTCATTTGAAGACCTTTCACAAGATGATTTTTGTGGCATCTCCCCTGTCCTGTACTAGTGAAGGTAATTTGTTTTGTGCCCCATTGTAGGGGCACCAAAATTACAATCATCCTCAGTAAGTTTTATTTTACTATTTTTGTTGTTCTGTTGTTTCAGTAGTGTCTGACTCTTCATGACCCCATTTGGGGTTTTCTTGGCAGAGATATTGGAGTGGTTTGCCATTTCTTTCTCTAGTTTGTTCTACAGATGGGAAACTGAGGCAAACGGGATTAAGTGACTGGCCTAGGGTAACACAGCTAGAAAGCATGTGAGGCTGTATTTGAAGATGAGTCTTCCTGGTTCTATGTCCAGTGGTAATATCCACTGGCACTGTGGTGTGGTGCAAGGCATGCTGTACTTTTGGAGTTAGGGGGCAAGGTTTCAGATCTCATTACCCCTGCTCACTACCTGTGTGACTTTGGATTATTTACTTAACCTCCCGAAACCTAATTTTCCTTATCTGTAAAATCAAGGGGTTAGAGAAGATGCTATCCAGATTTAAGTCACTGAGCTATGTTCAGATCTTCTTCATATTAGGTTTTTTTCATCTAATGTATTCTCTCTTCCTCCCATTTTGAGGATATCACCTTGATGTGTCTTGTGGTATAATTACTGGAAGGGATTTAGAGTCAGACGACCTCAGTTTGTATCTTGACTCTCTTTTGTTAGCAACAAGCTGTTCAATCTCTTTGGGTTATCTTTTCCTCATCTATAAAATGAGGGGTTTGGACTGCCTGATCCCTGAGGTGCTTTCCAACTCTGATCCAGCTTGGGATCTGATAATCTTTTCACCCAGCAAAAGAGAGGGGGAAAGCAAATAAATGTTAAGTCAGAAAAGATTTAAGTACCTATTGTGTGTTGGGCCCTGTGTTCTGGGGACTAGAGTTGAGGAGGGTGGGGCAAGAATCCAAGATGTATAAGACCCTGTCCCTGCCCTCATGGAGCTGACAATACTGTAGTGGAAATAAAGATAGTGGAAAAGAGATAGGCTTAAGAAGGGATAATTAAATTAGACACTATATGATAACCTCCTAATGTAACTTTTAAGACACTGTATCTCAGTATAAAATACAACAGTGTCTCAATACAAAATGAGGATATCCTTGTCCCACATGGACCCTAATCAGATCCCATATGAAATATTGTGTTTACTTCTGGGTGCCAAATTTGGGGACTGCCAGTTGACAAACTGGAGCATGTTCAGAGATGGGCAATGGGATGGATGGAGGACTAGAGAACTTGGCATCTGAAGATAAGTAGAAGGAACCAGCGATGTTTAATCTGAAGGAGGGACTTTTGGGACACAGGATCACTGCCTTCCTGTATCTGAAGGGCTATCTTATGGAAGAGGGGTTAGATTTGTTTTGCTGTGGCCCTAGCTGGCAGAACTAGGAGCAGTCGTGGAGTGGCAGATTTCAGGTCAATGCAAGCAAGACTTTCCCTAACAGACATGCCCCAAAGTGGAGTTGACTGACTTAGGAGGTAGTGAGTTCCCTTTCTTTGGAGATCTCTGAGTGTAGGGTAGAGTCCCATTTATCATGGATCCTGTAGAAAAGGTAGAGTTTGGACATTTATGAGAGTCTCTTCTCATCTAGAAATTCCCTGATTCTATGAATGATACAGATTCCCCCCCCCCCCCCATTGTAGGTACTCAGAAGAGGGAAAGATCAGTGTAATCTGGGTGGGCAGTTAAGACTAGAGAATGTGGGCTCAGAGCTGCTCCTTCAAGAATTAGAGCCAGATTCATGTGAACAGAAAACAAAGGAGGAAGGTAAAGGATAGGGAGGGGGAAAATCTACTTTCTAAACAACTATATTATTAAAATCTCCAGGGAAATCCTGCCATGAGAAAGCTCATCTGGGCATCTGACCTCTTTCATCTAAAGGATGGAATCACCTTTGTACCCCTCTACCACTGTCTCCAAACACTTGGCCTTCCAGAGTCTATAGTAGACTCTTTCCATGCCCAGCTATATTTGAGTAATAACGGCGCACTATCATAGGCTCCTGTTTATAAACTGGCCTTTTTTGCAATGTCTCTGTGTGGTAGATAGTCCAAGAATTGTTATCTCTATATGCTGGTGGAGAGACTGAGGTTCACGGTGGAGGGTCACACTGTTTGTAAGAGTTGGTATTGGGATACAGCCGAGGCCTCTTGGCTACAAAGTTCAGGTCTACTCCAACATACCAACTTTTGGTTTGATGGGCTAAGTTGGGAGGGAGAAGGTTGGAGGGCTCTCCATCACCTTTGGCAATAACTCCCATCCCTATCCATCTCCTAGGGCTCCTGTCCTTGTTGCTCTGGCCCTGATTGAGAGTGGGATGAAGTATGAAGATGCCATCCAGTTCATTCGACAGTAAGTGCCCAGAAACTTTTTTCTTTCTTTCTTTTTTTTTGGTGGGGGAAGGGTCCCATTTTCTGTTATAGGAGTCAGATCCATAAGGCAGTGAGGTCATTTCCAAACCATCTTTCCTCTTAGAACCTCCCAACACATAATCCTGTGGGGAATGAATATGGAGAAATTTTTTGCTCCGTGGATGAAGTATAAAAGATTGCAGCACTGTCTGGCCAGAGGAAAGGACTTTTTACCCAGATAGTTCTAGTATCTCTACCTTGTTTGACCTTCATGGATCCCTGGCTGGCCACTGGGGCCTTTTTAGTCCATGGACAGTTACCACTTTCCATTTTATCGATTCAGAAACAGCAGCTACAATAAAAAACTGAGGTCTGAGGCCCAGAAAGATTCATTGACTTGCCAAAAGTCACACAGCTAGCTAGCTTGGACCAGGAGGACAGGTCATGGGGGCCATGGCTCCCAACTTGTACTTTGACTGTCTCACATAGCACATTGTAGTAATTCCTGTTCTCCATTTTATAGAAAGGTCACAGTGGAAGTAGGTAGGGGGGAGTTGAGATAGAGCTTCAGGGTGGGGGGAACAGAGAGAGGCTCCTAGCCAGGCTAGGAGCCAAGGACACTTGTACTGTGAAACCTGGCTCCAAGCATGACTTTGCTATGTGACCTTGAACAAATGGCTCTTTTCTCTCTGGGCCTTAGCATTGTATTATTGCAAAGGTACATCCCTACCCCCATAGCAATTAGTGACAGGTTGTTATTGTCACCTTTTACCATAACCACAGAAATTAACTCTAGCCTTACAAAAATTAGTCACAGGCTCAATGGGAGATTTATTCCTTGCCCCAGTCTCCATCCCTCCAGATTCTTTATTTCCTAGGGCTGTAGACTATGCCATCTGAGGCTTTTTGAAAGGAACCAGGGATGGTTAGCCTTGAGAAGAGAAGGCTTAGATGACTGGCCTCTTCAGGTATTTTAGGGGCTGGCATATGTAGGAGGAAAAGGACAGAACTAGAAATAATTAGTGGAAATTGCAAAGAAGATTTAGTCTGAGTGTAAAGAAAAAACTCTTTAATAGTCATAACTGTCCAGAAGTCAAATAGGAGTAGTGAGTTGCCTCTTACTGATAGTTTTCTGTTGGATACTGTTAGATTGCTCTCTCTCTCTCTCTTTCTTTCTCTGTCTCTTTCTGTTTGTCTATCCATCTGTCCATCTATCTGTCTATCTCTACCATCAAATTCTGTCATCTCTTCCTCTCTCTGTCTGTGTCTGCCTCTGTCGGTCTCTCTTTCTCACTTGTAAGGGATATTCCAGGAGGCATTCTTCTTCAGGAGCAGATTGGACCAGGTGACATCTGAGGTCCCTTCTGACTTAGAGAGTCTGTCATGTAGGTAGGCAGATTCTGGCGTGATTCAGACTCTGCCACTGTTTTGCTACGTGGCATTAGAAATTCCACTTTTCCCTCTCTGGCCCTTAATTTCCTACTCTGGAATATAGGGAGCATAATCCCTGCCGTCCTAACCTCACAGTCTTTTTGTAAGGATGAAATGAGTCTTGTTTTATTTGAAAAGCTAATCAGGGCTCTGCCGGTATGAGGGATTGCGAGTATTTACAGACAGCGTTGCCAGGGCTGGCTTAGGAACGCAGCAACAGTTGCTCTGGGGATCCTTGGGGACCCCAGGTGAGCGTTCCTGTGAAAACACCTGAGTGAAGATTAATTGGAGTCATAGAATCTTGGAGCTGGAAGGAATCTTGGAGGTCCCTATAGTTCAGCCCTCCCTTCTTCCTTACCAATGTAGAGGGAAACTTTGCTAGAGTGGTTTCAGTGGTTTGGGGAATGGAGATATGAGAGGATCGGCCAAAGGGATGTTACCTGGAAGACTTGAGAAGTATGATGTGACACCTTGCTTCCAGCATTTGGAAGATTGTTACCTAGAGGAAGGAACAGACTTGCTCTCTTTGGCCCCAGAGGGCAACACTAGAAACATTAGGGTGGGGCGGCATGAGAAGAGTTGTTGGGAGATAGGTTTAGGTTTTCCTAACAGTTATAGATGTCCCAAAGTCAGTCCCCAAGCACTTATTAAGCACCTGCTGTATGTATTACTAAATATGGGGATTCATAGGGGCGGCCAGGAAGCACAGTGAGTAAGAGCACTGGCCCCAGAGTTGGGATGACCTGGGATCGAATCTGGGCTCAGACACTTAGCACCCACCCAGAAACACCTGGCCGTGTAACCTTGAGCAAGTTACTTAACCCCGATTGCTTAAAAAAAAGAATAAATATGGGGATACAAAAAAAAAAGGTGGTAAAGGTGATGTGGTCTGCCTGGGAAAAAGTAGTGAGTATATCCCTCTGAAGTTCTTTTTAGTGAAGGCCTGGTAACTGTTTATCAGGCATTGAGCTGAGAGGATTTCTGTTTGAATATAGTTGGAATTAAATATCTTTTAAGGCCCATGCCTTCTAACTCATGAATTGGTGATTCTGGGCCTCACAGATACTATCTTGTTAACCTGGGGGATGAGGGGTGAGTGGGGGTGGGGTGGCTATTTCAGGCCCTTTTCATTATTGACTTCTCAGATTACTCTGAAAGTTCTTACCATTCTAGGAGATACTAAATTCCTTGAGGTGGGGCAGGGACCATTTCTTATCTAGACTGTATTCCCCTAAGGCCTAACATAGGGCTCTGTACATAGAAAGTGTACCACCCTCATGGCCTTCAAATGATACAAGGGTGTTGTGTAGCCATTCCCTGACCTTCTGCTCATGCTATTTTATCACTGACCTTCTAAACTCTGGGACCCAGAACTGAGTCCAGTACTCCAAATAGAGTCTGGTTATACAGGGGAAGACTCTTGCCCTCCCCCTCTTGTTCTAGATATGACTTGTCTAGGCTAAGTTCACTTTCCTTCCCTGGATGGAAATAGAGGCTGGAGGAAAGGGAATGGAGGAAGAATGGAAAGTGGACTTAGAAGCAAAATCAGGGAATTGGAACAGATAATCTGTATCATTCCTTCCCTCTCTAAAGCCTATGGTCCAGTTAGAGGCTGTGGGGAATACTAAAGAGAGCAGGAAGAACCTGGATTCAAATCCCAGCTGATGTGGATTATCTATGTGACTTTGGACATGACATTTACTTGTCTTAGCCTGTTTGCTGATCCTGTAAGAGTGGAGATAATATAAATGATACTTTGCTTCCTATAGACCTCACAGGACTGTGGTAGAACAAGAGATTTGTGAACCCTAAAGAAATCTCAATATAATTATTGTACTCTGACTTGGGATTGGGCTTTGGTGGAGAAATCCTCATGGCCAGAGGGAAGGGCTGGGGTTGGGGGAGTGATTTTTCCCTTTCATAACCCAGGAGAGAACAGACCTTTTAGGCTAACTGATGCCCAAACCCTAAGTACTTCTCCAAAGTCGTTCTCCCTGGTGCTAAAAGGATCTCATGAAAAATCTCCCCCTCTTTCCCCATGATTCTGAGGAGCTTTTGGGATTTGGACTTGGGACATCCCTGGGGTGTCTTGGCTAGCCCCGGGGATCCTGTGTGCACTATCCCAGGGGCTAACTTGTTTATGCTACAAGAAAGTAGACTGGCTCCCACAGGCCTCATCTAGTTAGGGGTAGGTGAGAAGAATAGAGTACCTGTAGGCACTGAGTATTGGGGAAGCCCATGGGTCTAGGCTCCTAGTCTGCCTGTCATGTACAAAACACCCGATGATGTGAAAATGAGACAGGGAGGCCTGTCACTGAACGTGGGGTGGCCTGGCACTTACTCTGGCCCTGGGGGAAGTCTGGGACAGAGGATGCCAGTCTGTTCCTGGTTAGTCAGCAAAGGCTTCCTGGGGAAGAGTCAGGGTTTTGAGAAATGATGTACACTCAGCAGGATGCTCAGTAATATCTTGAAAGTGGAAAGAATAAAATTTTTAACCTCCAATCTTGTATTATTCATACTTACATGATTAGCCTGATATATTTTATTCCAACCTCTTAATTTTAATGGAGTAAATCCTTTTGCATTAAATATGTTTCCTGTAATTACCACATTCATGGAGTTCATTATTTAATCCATCCTGTAACTTTTTCTTTTGGTGGAGAGAATTCAGCCCATTCACATTTATCACAATAAGTTTGTAGAAAATTATGGTTCATAACCAAGAAAAGCTTGATCTGACCCTCAAAACACACTTAAGAAAATTGAAAAAGTGAAAAAAACTTCTCTTCTGCAGTCAGGTCAGAAGTTCAAACAGCAATTGAATTAAATTTTTAAAAAGCTACTTTTTTGTCAATTGAAGTCAATATGTTAAAAAAAACTCTGGGATTCATAAAAGGAGGATGAAATGTGCATAGAAACAAAGGCTTTTGCAGCAGTAATATCCACTCGCAGTGCTTCGTGACCTTAAGGTCAGTCCATTGGAGCCCAGACTCTGGTAGGTCACCCTCAGCCAGGTGGGCTTCCAGCATGGGCCCAGGGACAGACTGTGTGTGCTTTGTTCAAGGATGAGCCTCTCCAGGTAGAGTTGCTTATCTCTATAGGACTGGCCGTGGGGCAATGAATTCTTTAGCCCCAGAAATTCTTGGAGAATGAGAGGCTATTTTGGAAGTAGAAGGAGGATCTGGATGAGAGAAACGAATAATCATAGTGAAGATGATAACTACCCTTTTTTAATAATGCTTGAAGGTTTGCAAGATGTTTTACGTTATTTGATTCTCACAACAACCCTGGGAAGTAGGTGCTGTTATTATCCCCATTTATAGAGGAGGAAACTGAATCCAAGAGAGGTTAAGTGACTTGACCAGGGTCACACAGTAAGTGTCAGAGGCAGGATTTGAACTCAAGTTTTCCTGCCTCCCAAGTCCTGGGCTCTTTTGATTTACTATGCCACCCAGGCTGCCTCTAAATCTTGGAAATTTGGAGTCCTTGAAATCCTAGAACAGAAACTCAGATACTTGTTACCAGGTCCAGGGCAGATATGTTGGGGATCGGTGGTTTGTAGGTGGAGGCCAAATAAAGACAGCAAGTGTGCTGTTGGTGTAGTGAGGGAGGGCAACGGAAAGTCCTTTTACCTGTACGTGTAAATAAGTGAGCATGCTGCTCTGCATGAGTGAAAGGACATCTGTGGGGGCACACGAGTGCCTAGAGGTGCCTGCCAAGGTGCATTTGTGTAAGGACCTACACATTTACGCATGTATATATTTGCAGGAAATTGTCGGGGAGCAGGAGAGGTCGTTTTAGAGTCAAGACCTGAGTTCAGGTATCAGCAGCATTACTACAGCTGTATGGCTATGGACAAGTCATTTCATCTTTTAGACTTTTTCCATCTGTAAAATGGGGTGATAGTATTTTGCATTGCCTACCTCACAAGGTGGTTATGGGAAAAGCCTTTTGTTAACTGTCTTGTGCTATAGAAGTAGGAGTGTGTGTGTGTGTGTGTGTGTGTGTGTGTGTGTGTGTTTGTAACTGTGGGATGAACACACATCACGTCAAGGTTCTAAAATTTTCTCTGACAGCAGCCCATCTGCTCTTTAGTAGATAAATTTGAGAGTTTCCTGGTGCTCGAGAGGAAGTGACTTAGCCAGGGAGGGTCCCCCAGCCAGTAAGTGCCAGAGGCAGGGTTTCAGCCCAGGTCTGATGACCTGATTCCAAGTCCAGACTCTGCCTATTAAGCTCTGCTGGCAAACACATTTGTACAGACAGGAGTCTCCATATAGATGTCCATACAATTATGCACATGTACAAGTTCATGCCTGCGTGTGTACATGTACGTGTGTGTTTGTCCATTCAGGTAGAGGTGTGGCAGAAGTTGTAAGCCACAGAATCCCACAGCTCATAAATATAGGTTTGATCCCAGGCTCCTTCTTCTTAAGTCTCGTCCGCTTTCCACTCCAGGATACTGTGATGCTGCCTTACTTACTAGATGAGTGTATCTCTACACGCACATGTGTAGGTCCGTATGTGCATGAAATCTGATTTGCGTAGGTGGCCTCTCTGCTTGCTGAACTCCTAGGCTGGCTTGACCATAGAAGAAACTGAGGTCCAGAGAGTTGGAATGATTAATCCAAAGTCATACAGGTACTAAGTTTCAGAGTCAGGATTTGGTCCCAGGTTCTTTCTCCAAAACCAGTGTTCATTGCCTAGCATCCACAGCTTCAGTGGCTTGTGGTATCAGGCTAGGCCCCCCTCAGCTCCCTGTGCCCCTCACCCCAAGCTCTGGGCTATTTGCCCATTCCAGAGGTTCTCAGTAGTGCCATGATCTGAGCCCAGCCTCAGATCCAGACTCTTAGTGGCCCCTCCAGGACCAGGTGGGTGAAACTGGAAATCCCTACTCCCATCCCACCCCCGTTGCCCTCCTTGCAGGGCAGACACTCACTCATCCTCTCCTTTCCACACCCACCTTCCACTCCAGACAGATCCTCCTCTAGTCTTCTCACAGTCATGCAATGTCAGGCTCATTCCTACCCTTACATTGGCTTATAGGATTTAGAGCTATTAGGGACTTTAGAGATGATCTGGTCCAGCCCCCTCATTTTACAGAAGAGGAAACTGAGGCCCACAGGGATGAAATAACTTTTCCAAGGTCACTCCATCCCACCAGCACCAGCTTAGCTGGCACCTCCTCTAGAAAGCTTTCCTTGATTCTTTTGGCCCACAGTGACACTTCTCCCTTCTGGCTACAGTCCTATTGTGGTCTCCCATTCTTTGAACCCTGACTCCAAGCCAGGATCTAAGCTCTTGTGGACTGGGCCTAGGACTTCTCTTCCTCCTCTCTCCTTCCCTTTGTGCTTTGAAGGCCACATAGTTATAGGTGGGAATGAAGACCATGCTGATTAGTTTTGCTGGCTGACCAGCTGGGTCCCTGTCTGTCCATTCATCTTGTCCTTTTCCAGCTGACCTACTTCCTTTCCTCTCCCTTTCTCCCCCCAGGAAGCGAAGGGGTGCCATCAACAGCAAACAACTCACGTACCTGGAAAAGTACCGGCCAAAGCAGAGACTCCGATTCAAGGACCCACACAACCACAAGAATAAATGCTGTATCATGTAACCT
This sequence comes from Petaurus breviceps papuanus, assembly GCF_028583685.1. NCBI lineage: Eukaryota > Metazoa > Chordata > Mammalia > Diprotodontia > Petauridae > Petaurus > Petaurus breviceps. The sequence continues at coordinate 4,400,512 of NW_027187460.1, read as the reverse complement.
CGGCAGCCTCTCGCCAAACACACACATACACCTGCCCCTTCACAGACCGACTCTGACTCTGACACTCACACTCTCTCTCTCTCTCTCTCTCTCTCTCTCTCTCTCTCTCTCTCTCTCTCTCTCTCTCTCTCTCTTCCTCTCTTCCTCTCTTCCTCACTCTCACTCTCATATATACACATACACAGCCTGCCCCTCACATGCAGGCTTGGATGGTTCAGTGGCTGAAGATTTGGATAAAAAGGACACTGGCAGATTTTTATTCCTCCCCAAGTGAGGCATTCTCTCCTCTCCTTTCTTGTTTGGTCTCTCTTTTTTCTGTCTCTGCTGTCTTTGTTCTTGTCTCGTCTCATCTTTGACTTCTGACCTCTCATACCTTCTCTATAACCTCTTCCCTTCTCTCTCCTTTTTTTACTTTTCATTCTTTCAGACTTGTTTTCCTTCTGTCTTCTCTCTCCACTCTTCTTCCCCTTCCCCAATGTTGTGATCTCTATTTCTCTTTCTCTGTTTTTGCCTTTGTTTCTCTCTGTTTCTGTCTCTCCTTCCTCTGAAACTATTTCTGCATTCGGGGCAGGAAGCCCATCCGCTTCCAGTGGCCCCAGCCTGTCCCTCCCCTCTCTGCCTGAGGGACTCAGCCCAGTCTGGCAACCTGCTTTTGGGGGTGTGCTTTTGTTTTCTTTTGGTTTGGTTGATTTTTTTTAAGTTCACTTTTCACTCCTCCACTATCTCCCATTCAGCCCTCCATCGTACCCCCACCTCAGCCTTTTGTCATCATCACCTTTAAATTATTGGACTTTTTGAGGCAAACCATTGTTCCAGAAACTGAAATGCAATAAAAGCCTAACCTGTGGCTGGGCTCTCTGTGCAGGAGGGTGAGGAAGCCCAGGCAGTGCCAACCCAACCTGGTCTTGGCTTCCAGGCTGCATCCCCTGTCCCCACCCCTCCCATGCCCATCCCCAAGACCCTAGGATTGGGAAACCCACTGGGGAGATGGCCATGGGGTTGTCCCTACATGTTGCCTTCCCATTCAGCCTTCTGCCCTTGCTGGGGGCTGGGGGTGAGTCCCTTGTTAGATGGGCTTGGAAGTCACTGCCTTCTCCCCCGACACCCCCCCTTCCCTGAGTATTTCCTCAAGTGTTAGCAAGCCAATGGCTCCCTGAGCACTAAAGGGTCCAGTCACTGGCAGCACCTTGTGGTTGGGCCTGGGAATCACATCTTCTGAAGAACAGGATAAAGCATCGCGGATGTCTAACTGGAAAGGACCTTGAAGGCCATCTAATCTAACCCCCTCATTTTACACATGAGGAAACCAAAACCCAGGAAAGCACAGTGACTTGTCTGAGGTCACGTATTCCATCTCTGGGCTCTTTTTGTCTGAGGCAAGGGGCACGGTGTATGTTGGACCAGAATGGAGCTCAGTGCTTTTATAGTGGGGAGATCTAACAATAAACAGTGGTAGTAGCCCACTCATATGTCCATGTGAAATACAAGGTGAAGGGTGGGGGAGAAAGAATGCTTCTGTGGAGCACAAGAGATAACTTCAGCCAGGAGTTGACCCTTGCTCAGATTAGGTGCTTGCTGAATGTTATTTTGGACCTTCCCTCTTGTCCTGTAGTGGAAAGAGCTGTTACTTAAAAGACCAGGGTTCTGGGTTTAGCTCCTCCACTGACTGTGTGACCTTGGGCAAGTAATTTTCCTGTTCTGGGCCTCCCATAAAATGAGAGGGGTTGAACTATAAAACTCCTGTGGTCTCTTCCAGCTTCAAAATTTTGTGGTTCCCTCTAGGACCCCTCTAGCTTTCTCACATCCCTGCACAGCCCAGAATTATCTTTGAGGAAGGATTCGTTTTCCAGGCCTGGCCACAGGTTCACATGAATGAATGGGCCCTAAGGTGCCTAGACAAGAGGCAGATGGAGTTGGTGGTTTTGTCTAAAACCTGAGAAACTTGAGGATGGAGTGGCTGTGCCAGACTTGATCCTGGGATGCTTTCAGTGCCTTGCACACAGTAGGTGCTTAATAAATATTTGTTGAATTGAATGAAATTGAATTCATCCTCAGACCCAGCCTTCCCAGCCCTGGGGTCTGCAGTGGGAGGGATTGAAAAGGGATTGTAAAAAATGGCAGACTTGTTTGGCCCCAGAGGAAGCACAGTAGGGAAGTTCACAGAATCCCAGAATTTCATGGTTAGAGATGACCTCTTAGGCCATGGAGTTCAGCCCGTACCGAGGGCAGGTTTCTGAATTTCCTTGGGACTGCATTGAGTAGAATGCCCCCAAGTTAGTTACCTGCCAGCTTTGGGTCTATGGTCCTTGGAATCCCCACTATAATTCACCTAGTCCCAGCTTGAAGACCCAATGTGGGTGTCTCCCCAAGGGATCCCACTGTTGGATTCCTTTAATTGTTGGGAAGCGTCTGACATCGAGATGAAATTTTTCCTTGGGCAGCTTGCTTCACTTCCATTCTTCAAACCCTTCACATAATTGTGTATAACTGACCACGTGCCTCCTTGGACCTTCTCCTTTTCAGGCGAAACATTCCTAATTCAGCTCATTCTCATGATATGGACTCTCTGCCTCCTGGATGATCCCCAGCATATCAATGGCCTCTCTGAACTGTGGGGCCCTGGTTCCCCAGAGAGGGAGATTTCAGATCCGTGTGGAGAGCTCGTCAGAGCATGGCTAGGTCATTTAACCTGTCTCTGTTGCACCCTCTGGAGAACTGCTTTGGAATTGCAGCCTTACTGGGTAGCTAGCTCTCCCTGTCTGTCATTGGAACTGAAATTCCCCACCACCACGAAAGGATTGAACTCCAGGATGAGTCAGCAACTAAATTAAAATTCAGCAAACATTTATCAAGTACTTATTGTGTGCAAGACTCTGGGGACACATAACAGTGTGTCTGTTAAAAGCAATATTTATATAGCACTTTACAGAATTCAACTCAATTGATTGACACAGCAGCCCTGTGGAATGAGGTATTACAGGTACTGTTCCATTTCACAGATGAGGGAGGAAACTTAAGGCCAGGAGGAGTTAAATCAATGACTTGTCCATGGTCACACAGCTAGCAATGTTAAGGGGGATTCAAATCTAGGTTTCTCCTGATTTGAGTCCTGTGATATTCCTGTTATTATTAATTATTGTTAATTACTTTTTACTTGGATCTGTGATTTGATTGCTTAAGGGATCTCCTAGTTGAGAATTACTACTGACAATCCAAACTGGCAACTCTTCTTTGACTTGTAGCCTGGAGTGTTGCTTGGGGGTGTTTGGAAAGTGAAGTGACACTTCCAGGGTCACAAAGTTTGTGTCAGCAGTCAAACTCAGACTAATGCTGTCTTTCCACAGCACCATACTTCCTCTCTTTCCCATTACAATCACACTGCCAACAATAGATATAGGGAGACTCAAGTACAAGAAGGTAGGCTGGGGAGAGGGCTACAATTATGAAGTTTTAAGCAGAGAAGTTTCATAAATGATGGGGCTTCTCCACCTGAGCCCTGGAATTATGGTGTGTATGGATGTAAAGGGAGTGACCTAAAAAGAAGGCACTTTTCTCTGAACAGAGCAATATGTAGGTATGTGAGCCTGTGTCCTGAGGGGAGTGTTTCTCTTAAGCTAGTAACAGCCTCAAGATAACTTCTTGGGATGGCCTCCAACTCCCAGTATTCCTTGGAGCTGCCCATGTGCCAGCCCAGGTTACTTTCTGGTTGAACAATTGCCTTCAGGGCCTTGAATCACATTCCAAGGAAAACTGACTTAGCCTTGGTGTATTTTATGTTTCCAGGGGTGGGAGAAGGGAGAATCTCCTTCAGTTTTATGTCCTTTACTTTTGCCAGCCTTATTCCTTCTTCCTTCCTACACATACGTCTTAGTGATTCCAGTGGTCTGAGTTTGAAGATACCTCAGAAAACAAGTTCAATGCCTACCCAGGCAGCTGGCCTCTTTACAAAATCCTTGACAAGTGTTTGTCCATTTTGACTGGAAGACTCCCAGTGGTGGAGATGCCACGTTGTCTAGAGGTGGCCTGTTCTATTTAGGACAGTTAGATCCTTTAGTATCTAACTCCCACCTCAGTAACTCCTGCCCTCTGCTCCTTGCTCTGACCCCTCTCCCACCCTCTACCATGTTGAACAAGTCAGATCTCTCTTACCAAGAAGAACCCTTCAGATGAAGCTATTGGGTCCACCTGACGTCTTTTTCAGGTGAAACTCCCCCAGTTTTCAAGCAAACCTATAACGTGACCTTCAGTGTTGTCATCCTGAATGTACTCTAATCTCCTAAAATATGCCTGGAGCTAAGCATATCAAACCTCCCTAATCTTGGACCCAGTGTCTGAGATGGTCTTGGCTTTACTGGATGCCATGTTGCACTGTAGATCATGAGAATCCCAAGATCCTTTTCAAATGAATTTCAACTTAGCTGTGCCCTCCCCTGCCATCTTGTGTTTGTAAGTTGATTTTTTTGAAGTTCTGAAGGCTTTACATTCATTTCTATTATCATATTAGATTTGACTCTACTGTTTTAGCCTGTTGGCATCTTTTTTGGACCCAGATTGATGTTGGAGCATTCGAGCTCTTTCATATTAGAGCTTTGCATATTTGTAAATTGGATGAGCATAGCATGCTGTTCAAGTAACAGTTTTTTTTTTTTTTTTTGCTGGACCTGTAATTCCATTGATAGACCCCCAGTGAGCAATTCCCTCTACTAGTATAAGTAGGAATGTTCTCTGCAGGTTATAGTCTTAGAATGTTGCCTGGGGAATTGAGAGATTGTGACTTCCCAGGGTTGCACAGCCAGTATATATGTCAGGCAGGATTTGAACCCCAAGTCTTCCTGACTCCAAGGCCAGCTTCTCTATCCATTATATTAAACATAGTGCTAAATAGCACAGCAACAAGCACAAATCCTTGGAATACTCCACTAAAGCACCACTTTGAACCATGAGGAGCTATATTCAACCTGTTCCAAAATCCACCAAACGATACCACTTCTTTTATCCATTGGGAAAACATGAGAGACTTTATTAAATACTTTGCTCAAATCCAGATAAATTATGTCTACAGAAGTCCTCTGTTCTACCAGTCTGTTAACACTGTCAAAAATATTTTTTTATAAAGAAAATAATGTTGAGTTGCATAACATGTTCTTGATGAAGTCATGCTGACTTTTGTTGATCATCACTTCCTTTTCAAGAATGTCTCGAGCCATCCGTTTAACAATTGTCTAGGATTTTGTCAGAAATTAAAGTCGAGCTCCCTGGTCTATAATTTGCAGATTCCATTCTCGTCACTTTTTGGAAAATCGGAACATTTCCCCTTCCCCAGTCTTTTAGTGTCTACCTTCTTCTTACAGCCTTTCCGAGATCACAGGTAGTGGCTCAGCTGCAACATTTGTCAATTCTTTGTGTACCTTGGCATCTGGTCCTGTTTGAACCTGGTGACTTGAACTCAGTAAGAGAAGTTAGTGGCTCTCATTTTTATTCCTATTGTGCAATTTAGCTCTCTATTAGTTATTTTTATTCTGTGTTTTCTGGCCCAAAGGAACATTGTCTTTGGCAGAGAAAATTGGCAAAGTAAAAAATTAAGTAGCTCATACCTTATTCTACTGGTCCCAATCAGTGGTCCCTACCCCTTTTTGAACCTATTTTTTCCTCATACATATTTAAAAAGAACTCATTCTAAGTACCAGTGCTTTTTCACGGTCTTATAGGACTGTGTCATGCTTTAGTATTTATTCATCACTGAGCAAAAAGATCTTGGCTCTAATATTCAGAGAGTCAGAGATGGAAGGGTCATCTAGCCCTCATCCCAGAGAAGAATGGACCTACTGCTCAAGGTCACCCAGGTAATGCATGGCCAAACTGGGACCCTTACTGCTAATTATTAGTGGCATGATTTGGGGTCAAATTACTCTTTTAGAGTTTATTGGTAAAAATGAAATAATCCCTGCCTTGCCTGTCACACAGGGCCTTCCTGAGGAGCAAAAGAGATGGTGTGTGCGTGTGAAAGCACTTTGTAGCATCTGCCCTGAATAGAAAATGTTATTGCTTCATTCAGGGGAAAATTATACCCACATGACACTTTCTCTGTTTTCCAATCTGACTTCAAAATTGGGGTCAGGGGGATTGTACCTTGCAATTATCTCAGGGTCATATTGGGCTAAAATTTCAAGATGCACCAAGGTTTCAAACTCCCTCTTCCTGTTAAGGTATTTGTTACATTCTATATCTATTCAGCCTTCGATTATGTTTCACGTATATTCGCCCTAGTTATCTTGCTCTGCGGCTGCTTCTCACTTCTTCCCACTTGCAGGAGCGCTTACTGGACAGGACCTTCAGAGACTGTGCCCCCTTCTCTGGAGGAATGACTCCATTCTGCTGAATTGTCCTGATTAACGAAAATGAAAACTCACCTAACCTTATGTCTGGACTACCCCAGACCATGCTTCATATCCATCTACCCTGGACAGTTTTCCATCTGCCCTGCTATTCAAGGATATCCCTTCCTGCCCTCTACTTCTTGCTTGAGGAATAATAATTAAATCAGTACTATCATTGTTTCTGGGAAGGGGGTAACAGTCAACTGCCCTATGGTTCCACTAACTTTCTATGACCCCTAGACCAAAACCCCTGCTCAAAGGCATCACTTCATATGTGCTCTCTTCCCCATTAAAATATCAGCCCTTGGAAGGCAAAGACTGCATCACTTTTGAATTTGTATCCTCAGTACTTATCCATAACGCCTGGCATACAAATGTCACTTAGTTTTTTTTATTTGTTCATTCATTCATTCATCCATCCATTCATTCATTCATCCATCCATCCATCCTTCCATCATTCATGACCTCATCTTATTCCAATTTTCCTTACATCTTTAAAAATTTAACTTGGTTGGAGACCAGTCAGGAGAGGTGGAGACCCTTCAGGTGCAGAGAACAATAGAAGTCAAGGTTCAGAAAGGACAACATAAGGCAAAAGCAAATTGGTTGCAAAGAAGGTCCTCAGAGGGGAAGCTGGTTGGAATGGGCAGGGCTTTGACTTTATCCTAGAGGCAAAATTTCCTGAATGTCATACACACATGCATCAAGTCATGGGATCAGGGGTTTAAAGGATAAACCTAGAAGTCAACTAGTCCATTCTCATTTCACTGATGAGGAAACTGAGGCAAGGGAGGTTAGGATAACTCATCCAGGGTCACAACAGAAGCAGAATTAGAACCCAGGTTCTGTGACTCCAGAAAAAATAAAGTCACTGTCCCAAAAGATTTAGTGTAGTTTTCAGCTTTAATAAATTCAGAAGTATAAAGGCTACAGACTTATAGAAAACATCATTTGAAATTTAATTTATTTAAATTTCTTTTAAACTTATGCAGCTTTGTGGATTTTGAATTATACATTTTTAATTTTAACAGGATTACATACCCTGTCATTGTACATTATAGTATTTGGTAGAATAACACTTTCTTAGACTCATGGATTGGTAGAAAAGGCCCTCTTGCTTGGCCCCCTCAGGTACTTGATCTAGATCCATTAGACTTTTATTTTTGTGGAGTCATGTGAAAACTGCTATGTATGCATCAAAATCTCATTTTTTGGATGATCTTACGGCTAGCATCACAAATGCAATCCTTTCAGTCCCTGAACAGCAGTTGATAAAAGTACTTTTCTTATGAATTTTGAAAACAGTCTGAACGTCAAAATTTTAAAGATGGAAAGAATTACCCTTTCAGATGTTGCTCTCTAAAGTTTGTAGCATTTATATTTCTGAAGTTATTAAAATTCACAGCTGCATTAAGACTTTTGGGATACCGGGTATATGAGGACACATGCACATGTAGCCGCAGAGTCTTATACATAATGTGCCATACAAGGCACATGATGAAGTTAAATACACACAGAGCCACAACCACTCAGACCTGCGTGCAACAATCCAGCACACAAACACATCTATGAGGCTTCACTTCCTGGGCTTCTCCCCATCTGTAAATGAGGAGCCTTCAGGCTTTCACTGACTCCCTCACCAGAGAGTCTCAGCGGGCCCAGCATTGTTCCAGATCTCTGTTACACAGTGTGTGTGTGTGTGTGTGTGTGTGTGTGTGTGTGTGTTCCCTGGATGACTGGGGATCGGAGCCTTCTTAGGCAGGGCCACTGGTGAGGTGCCTGGGCTCAGATGGGCAGAGCTGTGGCCATACAACCTGAAGGGTGAATGTGGGCTTACTTTTACCACTCCACTACGTCATTTTTCTCTTTCTCTTTCTCCCTCCCCCTCTCCCTTTCCCCCTCAGCCTCCTCCCTGTCCTCTCCCCATCTCCCTCTTTTCTTCCCCACCTCTTTCCCTTTTTCTTCCCCTCCTCTCTCCCTTTCTCTTCCCCTCCATTCATCTCTCCCCCCCCCCCCAGACCTTCCAAGTCCCATCAGAAAATAGCTCATTCCCACTGAAGCAGATAACACTTGAACTTGAAGAGGCCTCAGAGAGCCCGTGGAATCCCCTCTTACAACTTCTCTGACAGGGGCTAATTCAGCCTCTGCATTTGTGTTTCTATCGACAGGGAACTCATTACCTAACAAAGTGGCCTGTTCCATTGTGGACAGCTCAGATTGTTAGGGCGCGCATAGTTACAGGAATTAGAAGAGACTTTAAGAATCCTCTAATTCTAATCTCTTCCCTCATTTTTCCGGGCCCACCCCTCCCCCCTCCCTGCCTCAGATGAAATGTCTTGTCCCAAGTCACACCCACAGGTAGAAGCCAAGCTAGAACTGAAGTCTGGTCCTCAGATTTTAGATTTAGTTATCTTTTCACTGTGTTCCTTTACCTCATTACACAATAGAACTGAAAGCTACCTGTCTGTGACAGTCCATTGCTCCCAACTCTGCACTTTGGTATCAGCAGAAAAGTCTCATCTTTCTTTCTAGTCCATGGCCACCCCTTTCTCCCAAGTCCCAAGATCCCTTCAGTTCTATTCAACAAATGTGTTAAGTGCCTACTGTTTGCCTGGTACTGTTTTGTAAGCACTAGGTACATAATCCTTGCCCACACAGAGCTGACTTTCTTCTAGGGAGGATGGATCCATGCTTATAGATAAGGAAAACAAGAATTAATTTAAAGAGGGATGGGGGGAGGTTAAGTGAAGGCTTCGTGGACAAGGTAGCACTTGAACTGTCTTAAAGCAAGATCAGGATTTTGAGGGCTGATGGTGAGAAAGGGTCTAGGATTAATCCTACATTATGAACCTGAGTGGCATGGAGGATTAGTGCCCTCAGGAGCAAAAGAGAAGCTTAAAGAGGAGGGAAGATGATGAATTTAATTTGGGATGCTGTGAATTTGACATGTTGATAAGATATCAACATGGAGATATCCGGCAGGTTTTTGGCATTGGGAATCATCTGCAGAAATATAATTCAGCCCAAGAGAGTAGATGAGATCATCAAGCTAATAATAAAGAAGGAAGGTTTAAGACAGAGCCTTGAGAGATATCCACTCCTAGGGGACTTTGTTGTTGTTCAGTTATTTTGGTTGTAAGTGTCTCAGGAATGATTTCAACTCATGAAAATGAGTCTTGTGGATTCCAAGCCCAGTGCTCTATGCACTGCACCACCTAGCTGCCCCTCCTAGGGGAGAGGAGATGGCTAATAAAGCTGCAAAGGAGACTGAGAAGGAGCAGTCAGATAGGTAGGAGGAGAACCAAGAGAGAACATCAGGTAAGACAAGAGAGGAGAAGATATCCCAAAGGGAGGCAGGCGGCCATCGGTGCTAGATGATACAGAGAAGTTAAGTAGAATGAAAACCAAACCAAACCAGCCATTTGCCATTAAGAGATCATTGGTAACTTATGAAAGAGAGATTTCAGTGGAGTGGTGGGCATCAACCTTGGAGGCAGAGGGTTAACCTCATATGGTCTGGTCTCCCCTCTTCTTTTTCCTCTATAAACCCTCAACTCATCACTGCCCTAAAACGTATCACCCAGAACTGAAATAATACTTCAGAAATTGTCTGACAAGGGTAGAAGATTGTGGAATTATTACCTTTTACCTCTGGACATTAATGTAGCTTGAGTTTTACTAATTTTAAGCTTTTCCTGAAATAAGAGTTAGTTAAAAAAATTCATGTTTCTTGGTACAGGGGTAGTGAAGAAGTAGTGGACAGAGTGTTGGGCTTGGAGTCAAGAAGTCTTGGTTTTAAATCTCCTTTCTAACACTGGCTTTGTGACTGAGCAAATCACAACTAACTACTAAGTTACATTGGCTGAGATCTGCTTGGCCGAGAGTATAGGAGGTAGGGGTGTGTTAGCATGTTCCTACATCCAGAACTCCCCGTGTCGATCCTTGCTGTATGTCTGGGATTCTTGGAAGACTGATATGAAGAATTAAATTTCCGTTGTTCAATCATGTCTGACTCTGTGGCCCCATTTGGGGTTTTCTTGACAAAGGTACTGGAGTGGCTTACCGTTTCCTTTTCTAGCTCATTATACAGATGAGGAAACTGAGGCAGAGTTAAGTGACTTGCCCAGGGTCACAGCTGCTAAGTGTCTGAGGCTGGTTTTGAACTCAGGTCTTCCTGACTCTAGACCCAGTGTGCCAAAAGTTTCTGGTCCCCTTTAATTCAAAAGGGGAATGGTGGGCATGAGAACACTGCAAAACACTGCCAATTCAGAATTGTGCTGGAGAAGCAGCATAAAGGATGTCATCAGAGAGATGAACAAGTGGAAAGGGAGGAATAATTATGGGAGGGCCTCATGCTACTCTGCTAGCTGTGTTAGGCAAAGAGATCTCCTGGAAGGTCCCTAGGATGTTGGCTGGTGACCTCAGGAAGATTTATGGAAAGATGTGGATGAGAGTTGCCCAGGATGATCTGGGCTCATGAAACAAGAACCAGGCAGCTTTTTAAGCCCCTTTGTTATACTGTTGGCCCAACAACAACAGTAATAACAATAGCTTGTATTTCTCTAATCCTTTAAGGTATATGACGTTCTTTCTTCGTAACAATTCTTTCAGGAAGGCAGTGTAAATATTATAGATGGGAAAACAGGCCCACAGACAGGGAGTGACTTTCCCAGAGTGAGCAATCATCCAAATAATATTTCCTGGAAATGAGATTAGCTGTGACCTGTGCAAGGAACAAAGGATTTCGGGGCCTCAGATTTCTCAGGTGTAAAGGAAGTTTTTAGGACGATCAGGGAATGTTGATTACATTCTGACAGGAACCTGAACATCTGAAAAACAACTAGTTAATCCAAAGAAAGGATTCTTGACCTTTTTTGGGTCGTGGACCCCTTTGGCAGTCTGATGAAGCCTATGGACTCCTTTTCAGAATCATGTTGCTAAGTGCATAAAATGGGATAGTTAGAATTACAAATGAAAACAATTATATTGAAATACAGTTAAAATACTAAAAAAACAAAACAAGCTCATGGATCCTCTGTTCTCTAAGGACAATGGCAGAGAGGAGGTAGTGAGGCTATGTGGTAACCTATAGGAGGAAAG
>NW_027187460.1:4369796-4389025 GCF_028583685.1 Petaurus breviceps papuanus | reverse complement strand
GAGGGAGAGAGAGAGACAGAGAGGGAGAGAGGGAGAGAGAGAGGGAGAGAGAGAGAGAGAGAGAGAGAGAGAGAGAGAGAGAGAGAGAGAGAGAGAGAGAGAGAGAGAGAGAGAGAGAGAGAGAGAGAGACAGACAGAGAGAGAGAGAGAGAGACAGAGAGACAGAGAGAGAGAGAGACAGAGAGAGAGAGAGAGAGAGTACAGAAGGAGAGGAGATGGGTGGTGAGAAGGAAATTAGCAGAAGGCCTTAGTATTGCTCTCGTACCCCAAAACTTAGCTCCTTATTAACCAATTTTTCTCATTTTTTTTTTGTATGAGTCTTACTTCTTTAAACAGCCTCAGAGTTTCCAACAAGCTCAGAACTCTAAGGGTAGGGAGCCTTTGTGACAAAATCTAGTCCAGTCACTTTGTTTTGCTGAGAAGAAGACAATCTCAGAGAGGGTAGTGAACTGTGAATAATAGGGTTCATTCCAATATACCATATGGCTTTCTTTTGACCAAGGTTGCTTGACTTTAGGGAATCACTGTATCTTTCTAGACTTCAGAAGGCATACAACAATCAGGGAGCTGGACTTCTATTGACCTCTGGGGTTCCTTCAAACCCTAAAATCCTATGACTCTTGCTTCCTCTGGGCCTCAAGTTTCCCCAGTTGTAAAATAAGGGGGTTGGACTTCAAGATTGCCAAGATTTTGTTCAGCCCTGAACATTTATGTTTTATGTTCAAAAGCTTTTTCCAGCTCTGAAATTCAATGTTCTGAGGCCCCTTTTTCCCCCCTGACTTTCTATGACTTTCATAGAGGACTTTGGCGTGTGTCTTTTTTTGGCAAGGCTTGTTTTGCTCTCTGTCCACTTGGTGGCGCTTGTGGTCCATAACCATATATTCAGTTAATCTGTGATTCAGTGATCTTTTTCAGCTGGGAAACCCTAAAGGGTTGGCTCTGGCCAGAGCACCGTTCACCTAAGCGGGACATGCCTGCCTCCAGAAAACTGAGCAAAACTTAGACTATCATACAGTCAGAAGCGACTTTAGAAATCTCAAGATCCAATCTGGTCTTGAACAAGAATTTTTTTTTTTTTTTTTTACAGCATGCTTGACAAGTAGCCATCCAGCCTTTGCTGGAAGACTTCCAGGGATGGGGAACTCCTCTTCTTCTGATGTAGCTTGTTCATCTTAATTATAAGGAAATATTTCCTTATATCCAACCTAAATTCAACTCTGTATCTTCAGTGCACCTCCTTAGTTCTTCCCTCTGTGGCTAAGAAGTCTGAGCCCTCCTCCATAAGATAGTACTGAAAACATGTGTGCCCCCCTAAGTTTTTTCTTCTTCAGGCTAAATATTCCAGGTCCCTTCAAATGATCCCAGCATGACATGGTCTCTAGTGCCCTTAACACTGTAGTTGGCTGGGGCAGCTAGGTGGCACAGTGAATAGAGCACAGGTCCTGGAGTCAGGAGGGCCTGAGTTCAAATCCGGCCTCAAACACTTAACACAAAAACTAGCCATGTGACCTTGGGCAAGTCACTTAACCCCAATTTCCCTACCTTCCCCCCTCCAAAAAGCAACAAAACAAAACTACAAAACGAAAAAACATTTTAGTTGGCTTCATCTGTGTTCCAAACTGTCAATGGCATTCCTAAATAATGGACACTCTTCAGAACTAAATAAATTATTCCAAATTGAAGACCCTTCACCATTTCAGTCACCTTTTTTCTGGATGCTTTCCAGTTTATAAATGTCCTTCCTAAAATGTGGTGCCTAGAATTAAAGATGATACTGCAATTGTGGTCTGAGCATAGTGGGGCTATAGCCTCTTAAGTACCAGACACTGAATTTATCTTAACTCAGTCTGAGATCATATTAGCATTTTCAGCTGTGATGTCACACTGACTCCTGCCTGGAAACCAGCCTGTTTTTATTCTCCTGTTCAATTCTGGGCCTGGTTGATTATCAAATTGGAGTCTCTGTTCAAGATACATGTATTGATAGCTCCAAGTGCCCCATTGGTAGCCCCTGAAGGTTGAGAGATCTAGAGGAATGGCTCAAGCATGTTGAATAGACTCCCTGTCGAATATTTATGGGATGATGTAGATGACAAATACATGGGATAAAAAGGCATGGATGAGTGAAAGGAATACATACCTGTCAGTGAGATCATAGACCCAACCAAGCATCAAAGGACGCATTCACTTTAGACTCATGTTGAACAGGCAATCTGTTACAGCTCCAAGATACTTTTCATGTGAGTTGTTGTTTAGCCATACCTTACACTTGTGAGGTTGATTTTGGGAATGTGAGTGTTGTTGTTCAGTTGTATCCAGCTTTCCATGACTCATTTTGGGGTTTTCTTGACAAAGATACTGGAGTGGTTTGCTCTTTCCTTCTTCAGCTCATTTTACAGGTGAGGAAACTTAGGTAAAGAGAGTTAAGTGACTTGCCCAGGATCACACGGCTAGTAAATGTCTGAGGCTGGGTTTGAACTCAGGAAGAGGAATCTTCCTAACTCCAGGCCCCATTTTCTATTCACTGAACCATCTAGTATTACTAGATTCAACTCATTCTTCTAGCCTGTCAAAAATGATCTTGTTGATCTTGATTCTGTTTTCTGATTTGTTAGTCCCCCCATCTATCCTAGTCTTTGGCAAACTTGATGTCTGTGCCATCTCTGCCCTTATCCAAGTCATTGATAAAAATATTAAATAGCACTGGGTCAAACACAAATCCTTGAGACACTCCACCTGGACTTCCTTTTACTTCTCCTTTACCTTCCCTTTGGTCACTCTCTTAGTCCCTGCCCACTTAGGACCCATTAGGGCTGTATGACTCATACTGCTTGGATAAAAGGGGAATCAGCAGTTCTATTCCTTGTCATGAGATGGAGGACCAGTAGGCCTTGCCATATACAGTACAATAAACATTTATAACATTTATTGAAGACCTACTATGTGCCAGGCTCTGTAAGACACAAATAATAAAAACAAAGACAGCCCTTGCATTCAAAGAGCTTGCAATCTAATGGGCAAGGACAATACACAGAAGGAAGCTGAAAAGAAAGGGGAGTTCCAGAGGGTACCAAGTACATGGGCATGATGATGATGATGGTGGTGGTAGACTCAACCAAACAAAGGCTGTCAGAGAAAGGAAACATTAGAGTCTAACTCCCCCCACCCACCCACCCAATCTCCTCAGCAAGGAGCTAGAGAACACACCAGACTGAATTCTGATTGGGAAAATAGAAGTGACAGTGAATTTTTATTTTTTCCAACCCAGGGCAGCTTGGGGTGATGGAGGGAGAGGTCTATGGACTCTGAGGAGGGTATCTGTCCATGAGAATGAGCCTGGCTTCAGCAGTAGGGAGTGTTATAGTTCTCAGGGACTAAGAAAGGGCTGAGATAGGGCACCAGAAAGAAATCCCAGGGGATCCTTGAGTAAGCAGTTGAGGCAGGAAAGAGTACCATCTAGCAACTCTGTTGCCCACTAGCCAGTGCTGGGTCCCAGATACAGGGTGGAGAGGAGCAGCTGAGAGTGTTGGCTCTAACTGTGATGAAGCACAGAACAAGTTTTGGGAAGCATATGGTAGCTGTGTGGCTCTGAGCCCAGGAGCAAGTGTAGCATTCCAAGCCAAAGAGGGGCCAGCAGTTCAATCATTCTGAACCTGCAGAGTTGCCCGTTGGGACAATAGTGACTGAATCAAGCAATCGTGTACTGAAACTATTAACCAAAAACAAGCCAGTAGACCCAAATTTGTTTCAAGAACTTGCAGAACTCAGGCCAGGATGACAGTGAACAGAACTCCCCCTGAATCTTACCACTTTGAGGGCATGGAAAGTTTTCAAGTCCCCAGCCAGAACTTTGAAAGTGGCAGAAATATGTGATGACAGAAATGCAGGCTAGACATCTCTCACCTTCCAGAAATGTGCAACATCCATCACTGACATAAAGTCTAACGTCCAGAAGTAGGCTAGAAGAAGGATCAAACAAAGAAACAAACAAACAAAAAAAGACCTCAACCATGAAGAGGTATTATGGCTACAGAGTAGCTTACGCCATACAGTAGAGAAAGACTCAGAAATATTTACAAACAATGCCTCAAAGAAAGATGCAGCTTGGGCAAAAGTCCAACAAGAACTCCTAGAAGAACTAAAGCAAAAGTTTAAGGAGTTAAAAATGACTTAACAAAACCAAATGAGAGCAGTAGAGGGAAGAATGGGAAAAGAGACAAGAGCTAGGAAAGATATGAAACCGAACAGAGCAGCTATTGGCAAATGAAGAGATGGCTGGAGCAAAATCAGCAAAATTAAAAGCCAGCAACTCCCTGCATTTTTGTGGTACTTAGAGCATAAGATTTAAGAGCTAGGATGGACTTTAGAAAATACAATACAGAATATCAAAGCTGGAATTGATGCTATAAAGGATACTTTGGGAAAAGTTTCTTGGTTCTGCCCTGATTCTCTACCCTCCCGCCTCTCTGGATCCACATTCTTAAATCTTCCTGGTATTTCCTTTCTCCCTGAAGATGAAACTATATTTTATGTGTTTTCTCTTTCCCAGTTAAGAGTGTGAGCTCCTTTAAAGTAGGGACTTCCTTGATTTTTCTATTTGTATCCCCAGAGCTTAGCACAATGCTTGACACAACCTAGTGCTTAATAAATGCTTTTTAATTAATTCATTCCACATTGATATAAATTAACCATTAATAATTATCCTTTGATTATTCAGCCAGTTCAGATTTCACCTAATTGTACTATCATCTAGCATACCTCTCTTCCACTTGTTCACAAGAAAACATAAGAGACTTTATCTAATACTTTGCTAAAATCCAGCTAAACCATTTCCACAATGCTTCCCTGACTTAACAGCCTAATAACCCTGTCAAAAAAGGAAATGAAGCTAGTCTGGCGTAACCTCTCCTTGGTGAAGCCATGCTGGCTAACTCTTTGTGGTCCCTGCTTCCTTTCATCAATGCTTCCACCCTGCCTCAAATTCCTTTAACAATACAGTCTAGGATTTGCCAGGAATTGAAGTCAAACTCATTTACCTGTAGTTTGCAGATTCTACTCTCTTGCCTTTTTGAAAATTGGTGCATTTACCGTACTTCCATCCTGAGACTTGAGACTTTCTTCCTTCTCCCCATTCAGAAAAATAAAAAGCCAGCAATTACCTAAATTTTTCTGGTACTTAGAACATAGAGTGTCAGAGCTTGAATGGGCCTTAGAAAATAGAATGCAGAATATCAAAGTTAGAAGAGCTATAATAACATAGAATATATAATGTTAGAGCTGGAAGGGCACTTAGAACATAAAACATGGAATTTTAAAGCTGAAAATATCCTTAGAGATCATCTCCAGGGGTCCTTATTCTGAGATCTGTAAACTTGGTTAAATTTTTTTTGATAACTGTATTTCAGCACAATTGGTTTCCTTTGTAATCATATGTATTTTGCTTTATGCATTTTAAAGCATTAGTCTCAGAAGGGGTCCATAGTCTTCAGTAGACCACCAAGGGGATTAATAACACAAAATTGGTTAAGAATACTTGATACAGGCTGATTGCCTCTTTCTGTGGGGAAACTGAGGTTCAGAGAGGGGAAGCTTATTCAAGGTCACAGACTGACTCAAGGTCAGATACTATACTAGAACCCATGTTTTTGTACTCCTAAACCAGATCTGTCTTTCTATAAGGAAGCAGATAGTAAATCAGCTGAAGAGAAGGCTTGGGGGTGGGGGTGGGATGGGGAGGGGAACACCATTGTGTCTTTGAAAAAGGAGCAATTTTTGCTCTTTCTGCCTCTTTGCCCTGGCAATGATGGCACTTCACAATGGCTGAATGAACAGATAAAGCCTATTAATCTCATTCATTCCAATGTGGGGCTCCCCTGTGCATTCATCTCACTGAGCTGGGAAGAGAAAAACATTATTGCTGACAGGAACAGGGCAGCTCTTTTCTGAGGCAGCCAAGGCCTTTGTTGCTGTTGGAGCATTGGTGTGGTTTCCAGGGACAACTACTCAGGAGGTAGAGTGTGGGTGGCAGAGAATGCTGGCCTATGGCTGTGGATAGGAGGCAGGGAGTCACTGACACTCCCCAACCCTCTTTCTAGGTTTGATGTTATGGGAAACCATAATTCTGGTAATTCATTGGTGCCTTTTGTCCCCAATAGATCTCTTAGCATATCACAAAGATTTTTCTTTTTTTTTTTTTTTTAAAGATAGCTATCTCCACTTCTCCTTGGGAACAAAGACAGTAAACCCAAGGACAGAAAAAATTAGCAAAAGGATAGTTCAGAAGCATAATCGATTATTATGATGACTCCTTTGAGGAAGTACTTTGTAAACTTAAAAGCACTCTGTAAGTATGAGCTCTCATCATCATCATTAGTGTTACTGAGTGCCTATCCTGTGCTTATCCTACCCTGGGTGGGTATAGTGGGGGACATAAAGAGATAACTTAGATCACCTCTAAAGTTCTTTTCAGTTTGTACAGTCTTTTACCCTAGACATTAATTGAGGGCAGATGCTCCCTTTAGGGCTCTTTGTACATCAGAGTGATTTTTTAATTCATTTCAATTAAACAAACACTTATTAAATGTCTACAATATGCAAAACACCGTGGATATTTGCATGCCATGTTTCTTTAAGCAGAGCATGGTTGAATTCTACTTCCCCTCTTCCAACTCCTTCCTGGTAACATTAGCCTTCCAGATGCTATTTCAATATACAATTCATTAAGCTCTTGTTAAACCCCTACTATGTCTAGGGTCCCACATTCAGTCCTGGGAATGCCGAGATAACAATAATAATAATAACAACAACAACAACAGTCTTTGCCTTTAAAGAGCTTAGAGTAGACTCCATTTATGGAATATATAGAATATATACAGATAGGTATGATGAAAGTTATATGCATAAGAGGTACCAAACAGATCATAAAATGAAAGGTTTGGAGCTGGAAGGGGTGTCAGAGGTCAGCTCATCCACCATCTTCATTTCCCATATGAGGAAACAGATCATTAAGTGACTTGCTCAAATTTATACAGAACTGGGATTTGCATCTGGTCCCTTGACGTTGCAGATGGGATACAGAAGGGAAATGGCAATGAGAAAAACTTAGGCTTGAAATAAGGAAAAATCTTCCTAAGATTACAGAGGTAGCTATATGGTTTGGTAGATAGAGCACTGGGGATGGAGTCAGAAAGACATGTGTTCAGATCCAGCCTCTGGCATTTACTAGTTGTGCATCCCTAAGGGTGTCACATAAGTGTATTTCCCCTTAGTGGGGCATCTTCAAACAAAAGTTGGATGACTGATTCTCAGATATGCCTTTTTCAGACACAAGTTGGAGTAGGATCATAGCTTTAGAGCTAAAATGGATCCCAGAGGCCATTCAGTCCAATACTTATTGTGCAGTGAGGAAGCTGAGGCCCAGGGAGGTTGCCATTTGCCCAGGGTCACATACCGTGTTTCCCCGATAATAAGACACTGTCTTATTATTTTTTTGGGAAAGAAAAACACCAGAGGGCTTATTTTCAGGGGAGGGCTTATGTTGTCCTGCCTCAACTCTCCTCCGCGGCACTGCTCTCAATGGCGCCAGCAAGCAAATCACTGGGGAAGAACAGGATGACGCGCTCACTGCTGCAGCTCTGATTGGATGCAGCTTGGAGCGTGGTGTGCGTTTCACTGGGGGGGGAGGGGAACGGTGCATACAGAGGGTACCGTAATGTAGCATGTAGCGCAGGGATCACCTTCGCTACAGTAGCAATCTCAATAGGGCTTATTTTCTGGGGAGGGCTTATTTTAGAGGAATCTTACACAGTAAGGGGAGAGCTTATTTTCGGGATAGGTCTTATTATCGGGGAAACACGGTAGGTAGTAAGTGCTGGAGGTAAGATTTTAACCTCAGTCCTCTACCCTTACTAGAATCAGTGTTTCTTTCCACCGCACCATGATGCCTAAAGTGCCTTCCAACTGTGTCGTTCCAGTTGGGGGGAGAGGGGACAGAGTTAAAGAAAGCATCATTGGAGAAGTGGCACCTGGATTGGGACTTGAAGGAAAAGAGACTGAAGGGCATAGAGGACAGAGGGTGGTCTATATATCTGCACATCACAGAAGTGGGAGGGAATTTGATCCACTGTTTCCAGAAAGAATATGTATGTCAGTTTGTCTGGGGGAACAAAGGATACATCAAGGGGTGTTGTGTGAAGTGAGGCTGGCTGGAAAGGTAAGTTAGGGTTAGATTTTAGATTGCTTCAAACAGTGAAATCAGGAGTTCAGACTTCATTCTGTAGACAATAGGGAGCTACTGAAAATGTTTCAATAGGAGAGTAATATGGTCAAGTGCTTTAGGGAGATTACTCTGGCAGGATGGATTGAGAACAGTGAGTGGAGTCAGGGACACCTGTTCTGGGGCTGCAGTAGTGATCTGGGTACAAGGGGGTTAGTGCTTGATGTGCAGTGGTCACTGTTAGTGGAAAGAAGGGGGCAGTTACAAAAGATACTCTGAATGAAGGAGGGAGGGGTTAAGACTTGACAATTCATTGAATGTAGAGGCTGGGGGAGAGAGAAGAGCAAAGGAGGATGTTGAGGTTTTGAGACTGGGTGCTGGGAAAGATGAGGGTGTCATCAACAGCAAGAGGGAAATTAGGAGGAAGAGGTTTTGAGTGGAGGACGATGAGTTTAGTTTTGAACGCGTCGAATTGTAGCTGTCCAGTGTATATCCAGGTGGAGCTGTCCAACAGGTGATTGGAAAGGTGGGCACAGAACCTCCATGAAGGGGTGGGGGTGGGGTGGGGGGAGAAAAGATCAGGAATCATCTGTAGAGAGGCAACAATGGAAGCCAAAGGAATATATTTTATTTTTTGTCCAGACCTGTAATTTTCTCCTGGGTAGGAAAATTTGGATGTGTAAAATACCATCTATTGACACAGATCAATAACTTACTTGTATGTTAGAGTCTAAGAGAGTTGTCTGAGGCATTGATAGGTTAAGTGATCTGCTCCTGGCTTCAAAGTTTGCACGTGTTTGAGATAAGACTTGAGACTACTTCCTCCTGACTTCAGGGCTGTCCCTTGTATTCATTACATCATACTCCCATATATCTATAGAG
The DNA here is from genome assembly GCF_028583685.1 of Petaurus breviceps papuanus. Lineage (NCBI taxonomy): Eukaryota > Metazoa > Chordata > Mammalia > Diprotodontia > Petauridae > Petaurus > Petaurus breviceps. Next base: position 4,379,928 of record NW_027187460.1, on the reverse strand, counting down.
TTAGAGATAAATCAAAATAGATGCATAGATAGATATGGAGATAGAGATACACACACATGTACTGGTTCTAACCTGCATTTTCATCTTTATTTTATATGAATCCCTTTTCTGCACTTTTACTTTTTAACCAAACTGGATTAGGAGCTAGCTGTTTCCTAAGCTCAATGTATCACACTTTCCTCTATGCACTCACATGGGAGGGAAGGAGGATGCGATTTCCCCTCCTGCTCAGTTGAGATTACACCATGATGAGGTTTTAATGTGTTAATGAAGTGTAAAATCCTGTGTGTGTGTGTGTGTGTGTGTGTGTGTGTGTGTTTGTGAACGGGAATGTCTGATTAAATCAAGAAGGGATTGAGATTAGCTAAACAAACAAATTAGCCACCCCCATCTTCACCCCTCCCTTCCCATTAAATATCTAAATCCTGGGCACATTTCTGCTTTTTGAGAGTGGGGAAGTTTGCAAGTTGTGTAGATAATCCCTGCAGTCAAGGGAGGGGGAAGGAATTTCCCTCTCCTTCCCCTTCCCCACCCCAAGTCAGCCATGTAGTATTGAAGGGGAACTACTGGATGGGTCAGAGACAATGCATTCTTGGGAAACAGAGACATACACTCCAGATGTACTGGGAGATCTCTGGAGGAGGAAGATGCAGAATCCAAGACATAGGTGGATGAGTTAGCTCTGGGTAGGAGGAGAGATACCTTATCCTCTGATATTGGAAGAAAGGAGATATTTAAAAGGCAAATTCACTTTGGGAACAAAAGAGAAACCACAAGCACAACTCTTCAGCATAATCAGTAAACAAATATTGAATACAACCAATGTGCCCATACACCTAGGTTTGGCTTATTGTGTTATACTTCTATCTTGGGAATCTCTATTTACATAGTGAAGCAGAGAGAAGAAGGGTCATGGATTATGCTATACACTAACTGGTTGAACTAAATGGTGGAATTTCAGGACATGTGGCAGGGAGTAGGGGACTCAATCATTGAGCATTTATTAAATGCCTGCTGTATGCCAGATTACATGCTTGGCATGAGAGATACAAAGGCAAAAATAAAACAGTTCTTGCTTTTAAGAGGCCTACATCCTAATTCCTGTGGTGTTAGGAATAGTAATGTGGAAAGAGTCAGGAAGTCCTGAGATCAAATTCTGACTCTGACACATACCATGTCACCCTGGGTAAATCTCTTAACTTCTCTGAAGCCTCACTTTCCTCTTCTGTAAAATGAGGGAGGAGAACTAGATGCCAATGAGGTAAGCTCCAACTCTAAATCTATTATCTTATGATCTGAATTGGGGGAGACAAAGTATACATATATAAGGTAAGCCTGTAGAAAGCAATAATCATAGCCAACATTTATATATAATTTTAAGGTTTGCAAAATGCTATACAAATATCTCATTTTTTATCCTTATAGCCACCCTGGGAGGTAGGTGCTATTATCATTCCTATTTTACAGATGAAGAAAGGCAGACAGAGGTTAAATGACTTGCCTAGGGTCCTGCAGCTAGTAAGCATATGATTGTTTAAGGCTGGATTTGAACCCAGGCCTTCTTCACTCCAGGTACAGCACTCTCTACACTGAGCAATTAGCTGAAAGTGTCACTTGAACTGAGTCTTGAGAGAAGCCAGATGATTCAAGAAACAGAGGGAGGGAGGGAAAGATTTCCAAGAATGGGTGATAGCTAGTGGAAAAACAGATGGGAGATGAAGTATTATGTATAGGAAACAGCAAGTGGGCTATAATGTTTGGGTCACAGAGTGCTTTGAGAAGAGGAATATTTAAGAAGATAAGAAAGGTAAGGAGGGTTAGATTTGAGGAATTATGGATGCCAAACAAGGGATTTTACATTTGTTCCTAGAGGTAATAGAGAGCCACAGGAGTTTACTGAGTAGGGAAAGAGCATGGTGGTCCTGGGGATACATAAACAAAAAGGAAACAGACCCTGTTTTCAAGGTTTTTTATATTCTAATGGGGTATGGTATTGCTTTCAGAAAATTTCTTTTGTAGCTGTGTGCAGGATGAATTGGTATAGGGAGACACTTGAGGCAGGGAGAGCAAATAGGAGTCTATTACAGAAATTTAGAAGAGTGGTGAGGAAGGTCTGAATTTGGGTGGTGACTGTGTGAGTAGAAAGAAGGGGAAGCACAGGAAAGACCTGGTCATAGAAATAGAAATAATATTTGACAACAGATTGGATATGCCAGGTGAAAGTGAGGAGTTGAGGACAATGAGGTTTCAAGTCTGGCTGGTCAGAATGGTAGTAATGTCCTAGATCCCATTCAGAGAATGTTGATACTGGAAGAGAACTTCCAGGTCATTTACTCTTTTCCCCTCATTTTAGAGAGGAAGAAAACTGAGACCTTACAAGGGAAAATGACTGCTCAGGATCACACCGTGTGTGATTAGCAAAAGTGACACTAAGATCCAAGAACCCAACTTTTCTCTATGGCTATCATGTGTTCCTGTAATGGATCAGGGATATTTTTTTTGCTAGATATTTTAGGTGAAGGGAGAGTGCCTTGCATACTTAAAACCACAGCCTACTAGTGGTTGCTGTTCAAACCTCCTGGCAGGGCTTTGAGTACATGTCATGACAGTTTAGAAAATGACTATTCCACAAATCACAGAAAAGATGGTTTGCACTTGAAGGACTGTGTGAAGGCACAAGTTGTCTCCTAGCAATAGCCAATGAATGAAATGGTGCCATTTTCCAGTAGGCTTCTTCTTTTCTCTTCCTCTGGCATTAGGTATACCAAAAAAAAGCCAGGGAGAATTGCCCCTAAAACTGCCCCATGGTACAATAGTTTTCCTTGACAGATAGTGGGTTCCCTGTCATTAACTAGAGTTAAGCAGAGACTGATGGGAGGCTATAAGGAAGGGATAGAGTCTGGGCTAGAGAACTTTGAGGACCTTTCAAGCTCTGAGATTCCTTTCATTCTAAAACCCTTCTACATGAGAGACCATGTATTGTTGGCTCGTTTGTAGAAACACCCTGAAGTCAGGCACATGGGAAGGAGAAAGCCATCACAAGGAGGAAGTTACAGTATGGGGCCATAGGGAGCCAAAGGAGAGATTTTAGCCAACATGATATGAGTTCTGGGTTGGGTTGTGGTGGTGGGGGGGGGGTGAGAGGTGAGAATGAGCTATGTTCTGGGTGAAATCTGCATTGTTGATTGAGGCTGGCTGGTTAGAGATGAGGGATAAAGTCCTTCCCTATCTCTTCCCTCTCTCTTCCAGGAAGAAGCTAAATGTCTCCATGGCTATTTAATAACTTTTGTCTCAATTCTGACCCAATCTTTAGTCATTTAATGGGCATTGCCTCAGACAAACTGAGACTTGGGAAAGACCTTAATTTAGAAAGCTCACGGTCACCCACTGCATCCTGGGCCATCTCCAGTTGTCTTGACTTTGTCTTGCCACTGTTTTTAAGCTCTTAACCTATGATAAAAACCCTGTTAGCCAGCAACAATTCTAAACTATATGTTGTATTTTACTTAAGGCTAACAAATATAGAGAAAATAAGGAGTAGGGCCAGGGAACAGTGAAATCTCCCTTCTGGAGAGAGACATTTGCCTAGCTGAATTAGGTTGGGTGCTCTGAGCCATTCTAGAACTATTGCAAAGGCTGGAGGACAGTGTTAGAGTTTGCCTGGTAAAAAAAATGAGACGAAGATACTCCTGTTAAAATCTAATAAAATACCACAAGAGTGAGCATGGTGGGTGGAGGCAGCTATTTTGCAGTTAGAAGAACTTCCATAAGAAAGGGATAATGAGCTCTAGGGACACTTTACCCATGTGAAGGGTTTCTTCACATACCTTTAGCTCAGGGAACAATTTGGTAGGTCAAGCTGCCTTCCTTGCCACCTACTGGTTATACAAAGATTATTCTCTTTGGGACAAAGGAGCTGAATATTCCCTAAACTTTCTCTCTTGCCAGTTAGCATCCCATCTATGCCAAGTAGTAGCATTCTTATTCTTTCTTTGATCCTCCCATTTTCCTTGTTAATGACTTAATTTTTTTTGTCATCCTTAGCTCTCCTGGTCGGTCTTGGCTTTTTCTGATACTCTTCTGATAGCTCCTTGTCATGCCTTTATTCCTCCTCTATTGTTGACTAATCTGCCCTTGCTTCCATCTTCACTAGATATTTTTTAAAAGTCTAAATTGGTTGTTGAGTTTCCTGCAATCCTCATAAATCTCTTCAGACCACTTTTACCCCGATCTTTGTCTTCATAATTTTAAGCATGGGTTCCTACTTATGATCTCAGCCAGAAGTGATCTTTTCCTCCTCAGAAACTCATAGCACTTATTTTCTGGGTCACACATTTAGTACTTTTTGTATCCTGCCTTGTTTTGTGAGTTTTCTCCCTTTGTCATAGTTTGAAAGTGATATTAGAACATAGAATATGAAATTTGGAAGAACCTTAAAATATAGAATATGAAGTGTTAGGGCTGGAGGAGAGATTAGAATGTAGAATAGCAAAGTTAGAAAGGACCTTAGACCACAGAATGTCAGAAAGGGCTACAGACATCATCTGATTCATTCTCTCCTCATTCTTATTCTGTCAATGTTATAGTAACACATTTCTGATCAGCCTCTGGGAGCTTGCCTCCTACATTGCTTTTCTCTTTCATCCCAGATCTCTCCTTATAGCCTTATATAATGGCCTCTTTTTTTTGTCTACAAATATATCCAAATCTCCTTGATTTCCACCCTCCCTAAACCCCTATCTTTCCATCTGACCATGACATTCCCTTGTTATTAACATATCTCTTTTCCCTCTGAAGCCAAAATTTTAGAAAAAGTTGTTTATCCTTCTTTCTTATCTTACATTCACTCACCAGATCCTTGTAATCTGGCTTCTGACCCCACAACTGGACTGAAATTGCTCCCTCTAATCTTACCACTGGCATCTTAGATGTTCCATCTAATTGCTTCTGTGCCTTTATCCTCCTTGACCTCTCTGAAAATGCTGACATCATGGACCATATGCTTCTCTTGTATAATCTCTCCTTCATTGGCTTCTCTGATGCTCTTTCGCATGTCTGACTTCTTTTCATTCTCCTTTGGTGGATCATCAGCCATCTCCTACCCATTTACATGTTGGTATTTCTCAAGGCTCTGTCCTTGACTCTCATTTCTTTATAGTAGCTCTTGGTTATTTCACCAACTCCCATGGGCTCCACTTTCTATTCAGATAAGTAAATTGCTATCTCTTCTCCTACCCTCACAGCACATAAACACTTTAAGAGCCAGGATTGTTTAATTTTTGTCTATGTATCTCCAGCACCTAGCAGAGCACCTGGCACATCAAAGACACTTCCTAGATGCTTGTTGGTTGATTGGTTTATCTCCTTCTACTCTCTTTTGTTCTCTAGTCCTTCACTGAAGCAAACTAGGCCATCTTTTGTCTCAGTTCTTACCTAGCCTTTAATTACTGAATGGGCATTGCCTCAGACAAACTGAGACCTGAGGAAGACCTTAGCTTAAAAAGGCCAAGGTCTCCCACTGCATCCTGGACCACTGGCAGTCATCTTGACTTACATCTTGCCACTGGGCTTTGATGGCTCTGGAGGAGACGGTGAGGCTGATAACTTTGTGCGACTCTGCTTCACTTCGATTCACTTGCAAGTCAAGGTATCACCCTCCTGATGTCATTGGTCCTCTTCCAGAATGAAGGATGAACAACAAGTCCTTTGCTGCCAGACGTTTGCTAGACATCTTCATTTGGGTGTCCCATTGTCACTTCAAACTCAACATATGAACAACAAAACTTAGTATTTTCCTTTCTTGAACCTGCAGTTCCTCCAAACTTACCCATTCCTGTCAAAAGCGCTACAATCCTTGTCATTCAGATTTATGACCTCAGAATCATCTTTGAATATTCCCTTCCCATATGCAATCCTTTCATATGTCTTGTCAATTCTAGCTTCACAACTCTCTTGCGTCCAACTTCTCTCCATTCACAATGCCACTGTCCTAGTTTAGACTCTCATCATCTCTAGTCTCCTAACTTGTGTCCCTGCTCCCAGCCTCTCCCCTCTTCAATCCTCTGCACACATGCTAAAATAATCTTTCCAAAGCATGTTTGACCATTACAAGTCCCTGCTAAAGCCACCTCTAGTGGCTCCCTATTGCTTCTAGGAAAAAGACAAATCCATCAGCTTGGCATTTAGTATCACCAACAATCTTGATTCCCACCCACCTTTCTGGACTTAGTTCCTGTTGTTTCCCTCATGTAATCAATATTCTAGCCAACTTGGTTTAGTAGCTGCTCCTGAAACTTGGCATCCTATCCTCTGTCTCTATGACTTCACATAGGCTATCCCCACATGCCTGAAATGTACTCTTTCCTCACCTTAGTCTCTTAGAACAGTAGTCTCCAAATCAGGGACATGCATCCTCAAGATGACTGCTGGTGGTCCAAGACCAGCTGATTGTAGGGTGGGAATCTGGGTCATATCCTGCCCTCCATCCATGATGGCCAAAATTGGGTCTTGTCTCCAACACGACTGTGCCTTTCACCTATTTCCCAAACACTCCTCTAGACTGTCTTTTCACACTGCTGTGCAAGTTTTTCCAACTTCTCCTTTTGTACTAAGTTCTGTTTTAACCTAACCATGATCCAGGTACCCTCTTGTAGCTACATAAATCGAATTGGCAAAATCCTTTCCCTTCCTCACTTGCCCACTCTCCATTCCCTTCTTCATCTTGTGACTGTACCAGGTACCCCTTAGCTGGTCCTCTCATTTTCATTGTGAGATAAATCACAAGATTGGATAAGCATAGTATGCATTGAAAAATCTCAATTATCTTTCCCATCAAACTCATCCATCATCCAAACTCCCATTTTTCCCAAGGTTACCACTATCCTTTTAGTCAACCAGATTTGCAACTTTGTTGTCATCCTCAGCCCTAAATTTTAACCCATATATCCAATCAATTGCTGTAGTTGTACTTTCTTCTCTGAAATGATTGTTGATTGTTCATTGGCTAAATTGATGGAATCACAGACCAGTTTTGGTATTTGATTCGCATGCTTCACATGCTTGATTTTAATCCTACAAACTTGGCTGAATCTCTAGACTCATGAAATAAGACATAGGATGAGTAAGGTATGTGTAATTGAGTATAAGATACAATGCAAAAAAAAATTGTAGATTTCTTGACTCAAGTATTAGAAAAAAATATGACCAAATATTTGGTAGAAGCTATCAAAACAAAGCAAAAAAAAAAAAACCCCTCCAAAAATCTTTCCCCTCCCTCCATTATGAATTATAACCACAAAGAGGTTCACTGGTTATTTTTATTTCCTGAAAAAATAAAAAGAGTAACTAAATTTAATGTTATGAATTTTTTTCCAAAGAGAAAAATGTGCCAAATTTGCTAATCTTTTTTTGTGATGACAAATGTCTATCAGTAGTATGATACCTAGCAGATATTAAAAAAAAAAGTATTCTCAAATTGTCTTTTTAAGGTAGAGGTGACATTAAATTTTTAAAAAATTGCTTTTACATCACCTTAATTTCCCAATACATGCTAATACCTTCCCCCTACATGAAGAACCATTCCCTATAACAAAGGATAAAAAAGAAAAAAAAGACTATAAAACATAACCAACCAATTAATCAATCAAGTCTGACAGTATATGCAGTGCTTGACATTCATAGTCACACTTTGCAAAGAATAAAGATACATTTTTAGTTTTCTTTGAGGCAAAACTTCATTATAATCACACTGTGTTCAGTTTCAGTTTTGTTATTCTTTCCATCTACAGTGTTGTAAGTCATTCTGTCTGTTTTCTGGTTCTGCTTACTTCACTTTGTCTTAGTTCATCTAAACCTTCCCATGGCTCCTTGTGGTCTTCACTAGTGCGATAATAGTCCATCATGTTACCATCTATTTAGTCATTCCCCAAATGATGATTATCTACTTTTTCCCAACTTTTTTTTTCTGCAAAAAGTGCTGTTGTAGATATTTTGTTGACTATTGGACCTTCCTCTCTTTGATCTCTTTGTGATATGTGCGTAACTGTATGGTCTCTGGATCAAAGGATATGAATACTTTAGTCATTGTTTTATCATGATTCCCAATTCCTTTTAGCCTGGTTGGATCAATTCATGGATCCACTAATTAGTGTACCTGTTTTTTCACAACCCCTCTAACACTGACTACTCTCATATTTGTTATTTTGATGGGAGATGTTTTGCTTTGTGTTTCTCTTATTTTGAACAATTTGGAGCAATTTCACATATGATTTATAGTTTGCAGTTCTTTCAGGAATGGTTGGTTCATATCCTTTGACCACTTATCCATTGAGGACTAGCTTTTGGTTTTATGTATTTGTCTTAGTTCTCTACATATCTTTATAAATCAGACAAATGTGATATTTTAACAATGAATAAGAAAGCAACTGCTTTTTGAAAGAAACCCATGCTGAGGGAAAGAATATTTTGAAAATGGATGTTTAGAAATATTTCTCTCGTGATGTGATTTTGTTGCCCAAAATGATGTGTTACTTATAAAATCTATCTGTACACTTAAAAAAACAACAACTTGGAAATGGAATTTTCTAGTCTTTTTCTTCCAAATGAAGATTTTCAGTGAGTTTTGAACCCATTTGTTGACAATAGAAAAATATAACACTTTTCAATTAGTTTGCAAGAATAACTGATTGACATTGGAGAAGTTGGAAATTTGCTGGCCAAATTTCAAGAAGAATCTTTTGTGTAACTAATGAAATAGGTTAAAAAAATGAGTATCATGATTTAGTAAGTGAAGCCAACCACACATTTTTTTTCCATTTGGATTTAAGTATCTTTTTCAGGTATGACAGTAAAATCAAATAGTAAAATAAACTGAACTTTTAAAATCATGAACATGCATATAATTTACAGATATTAACATACATACAAAAATTGAGGGTACCTGCTCTAGAATACGGTACAAGAACAGGGATGCAAAAACAAGTTTGTAGACCACTATCTTTAAAATATTGGCTTCCTTTAAAGGCTTGGCTTGGGTGCCACTTCTAAACATGAAACCTCCTTCCTGATCCTACAGTTTATACTCTCCTCCTCCTCATGGAACTTTTTAGTTATTTGTATTTTTAAATGTCATATGTCCTCCTTTCTCTTCCAGTAGAATGCAGACTACTTGGGGTCAAGGACATCTTTTGGTTTCGAATCTCCAGCATTTAGCCCTGGGTACCTGCTTAATAAGTGTTTGTTGAGCAATTGAGCCTGGAGCCTGGGATTGGGGGAGGCTAGTAAAGAAAAGGGGAGTATGAGAGAAGCCACCTCAGTAGCTCAAAGCTAAACTCAAGTCCATTGAGGGCAAGGAGGTGCAGTAGGGGATTCTGGCCCAAAAGGAGCCATGTTCTTGGCTGTGAAGCAGTGGACCTAAGAGTTTGGAGGAGGCACCCTTCCTATACCTACCAAGAAAAGGGCCTTGGACTCTTAATTTTTAGGAGGACCACAAGGCTCCGAGAATGACTCCATGAATGAATATCGCTACAGCTCAGCTTAAGCATGGCCATTCACACCCCCCTGTTAGCCTTTCAGAGTGGGGCCGAGTCCATCCATGAGGAAGAAGCAGAGGAGAACTGAGCTAGATTGACCTGGTTTGTTCTCTAGGACACCTTGCTTACTTAGTCCTGCAGGGTATCCACACCATGTCTTTCTTAGGGGGGAAGGAGCATTGGGAAGGGAATAGGAACAGAGTGGGGGACAAGGAAGAGGTCAGAGGCTCCTTTGAACCTAGTTTTTTCTTTTAAATAAAAAAAAAGCAGAGCAATTAAACAAAAGCAATTTTGGGAATAAGGAGGGTGGTCAAAAGTAATGGGAGGCATCAGATATAGAGGAAAGAGGAGGGTATTATAGGATAGGCAAGGTATGAGGTCAATTCATCATTTTGGATACTTCATCGAGGAAGATGATGTGCTTTGTGGCGAAGTTCCTGATGCTCTGCTCCGGGTCTTGTTTTAATTCTTCCAAAGCTCAAAGAGAGGAAAGCCCAGTGAGAGTTTTCCTGGCTTAGCCTTTACCCAGGGCCCACCCAAGCCATTCCCATGATCCTGGGCCCTGGATCTGTAGTCTGTTGCTCCCTGGGGCAAAGGGGGAG
>NW_027187460.1:4358141-4369696 GCF_028583685.1 Petaurus breviceps papuanus | reverse complement strand
CACACACACACACACACACACACACACACACACACCCTCCTCCCTCCCCCCCCCAACATTTTAGGCAAAGGAGTAGCTCAGACTCAGGGTCATTGGTAGGCTGAAGCAGGGTCAAAGGGCAGGAGGGAGTGTGTGTGTGTGTGTGTGTGTGTGTGTGTGTGTGTGTGTGTGTGTGTGTGTTTGGGAGGGGTGGAATGCAAGTGGCATTCAAAGAGAAAGAGCACCTGTCCCCTCCCTCCCCACCCAAGTCCAAACCCCCCCTCCCAAACACACACACACACACACACACACACACACACACACACACCCTCCTCCCTCCCCCCCCCAACATTTTAGGCAAAGGAGTAGCTCAGACTCAGGGTCATTGGTAGGCTGAAGCAGGGTCAAAGGGCAGGAGGGAGAGGGGAAAGAGAATATAGTAATACTTTAATAATTGGGGTAAAGTCTTAATTCAGTCACAGAATGTTAGAGCTGGAAGAGGTCACTAGTATAATTCATGGGGCCTTCCTTACTTAGTATTTTTCTTACAAGGCAAGGTAGCCAGTACAAGCGTTACTTTCCTCATTTTACTGATTAGACACACAGGGAGTGCTTAACAAATAATTGTTGAATTGAACTGAATTATACAGACATAGCTCAAGTTTCTATGGTACTTTAAAGGTTTATGAAGTACTGCCTTCCCAACTATCTCCTGAGGTGGTCAATGCATAATTGCTCCAATTTTATGGAAGAGAAAACTGAGACTTGTAGAGGTAAAATGACTAACCAACAGTCACACAACTGAGCAGGTGTTGGAACCGATATTTGAACCCAGGTGTCTCAACTCCAAATTCAGAACATTAAGAACTGAAAAGGACCTTAGAACATAGATTTCATAACAGAAAACCATTTGAGCTACTGGCAGCCTTAGAACATAGGATGTTAGAACAGAACAAGAACACTAGAGGTGGGAGAGAACTCAGAACTTAGAAAATGAGAACACAGAATGTTTGAACTGGCAGGGACCTTAGAAGATAGGATGTTAGGACATAGAACACTAGAGACAGAAGAAGTCTTAGAACTTACAATGTCAGAACATAGAATTGTAGAGAAGAAAGAGACCTTAGAACTTAGAAAGTTAGAACAAGAATGCTCTAGTTGGCAGGGGCTTTAGAACATAGAACACTAGAGAAAGACCTTAGAACTTAGAAAGTGAGAACACAAAATGTTTGAGCTGGCAGGGACTTTAGAACATAGGATGTTAGGGTATAGAACTCTAGAGATAGAAGAGAACTTAGAACTTAAGGCTATTGGAACAGAGAATGTTAGCACTGGAAGGAACTGTAGAACACGGAATGAAGAATGTCAAAGCTAGCAGATTCCTTAGCAGTCATCAAATTCGAATCCATTATTTTGCAGAGAAAGAAATTAAGACTTAGAGAGGAGAAACACATTTTCCCAAGGTCACCTAGAGAGATATAGTGCCAGAATCATGCCCAGAACTTGGGCTGAATTGCTTTATACCTTTCAAAGCCTATCCAGAACATCCACCCCTAAAAAGTAGCTAGGGCAGGGATTATAATCTGTATAAATAGATGGGTAGGGATTCAAGAGGGGCAAGGTGCCTCATCCAATGTTGCACAGCACACAAGTGGCAAAGCCAGGTGTAAAAGCCAGGTTTTTCTGCTTCCCAGAGGTCTAGGACCTGGCAGGAGAACAAGAACAAGGTGATAGGGAGGAGAGAATGGTCTCCGTGAATGATCTTGAGCTCCTTTGCATGAATCATTTTCTTAGGATTAGCTTCTTCTGGTCCTGCCTCCCATCAGCCTTGGGTTGTGTACAGCTCTTCTACCTGTTTGTCCTTTGCTGCTGAGGTCCTCTCCTGAAAACTCAGTTTGTGACGAAGTGAAACCTGAGAACCAGTGTGGATCAGGAGTATAGTGCTGGCCCGATTTCCCTTTCTGGGTCTCAGTTAGCACCTCTGTAAAATGAGGGAAGCTGGACTAAGTGACCACTAAGGCCCTTGCAGCTCTGACATTCTACACTCTGCAGTTTTAGATCCCCAGGGCTAGTGGAAGCCCAGCTGCTAGGAGAGAAGGGAGAGGAAGATGGAATGGGATGGAGATTGAGTGGGCAGTCAGGAAAGGAAGGGGCTGATCCCGATCTGGGGCTTACTGGTATAGAACAAGGCCAAGTCAAAATCGCTCACTTTCTGGAAGATAGCATCAGGAAAATAACAGATGATGTAGCCTGGATGGACAAACAAACAAAGGGGTTTATCGAGACATCATTTCCCTGGAAGGGGATGGTGATAATGGGTGTGAGCGATAGCCATAGGCCATCTTTGGGACTCCTCTTGGGGTAGGGGTGAAATCAAGACATAGATGAGACTAGGTTAGGGTGTGGTCAGGAGTGGGGTGAGGAGAGGGCTGCAGCAGGATCTAGACTGGCAGTTTGGTCAGGGTTGGCATTATGGTCACTTGGGTGATCGGGTGCTTGGTAGATGACTGGGGTTTCAGAGACGAACTTTCTATTTCATCTAGAACCAAAGCTGCTGCTGTGCTATGAGGAAGGGAGAGGAAAGGGGAGTAGAGGAGGAAAGGAAAGGACAAGAGAGGAATAGAGAAGAAGAGAAGGGAGAGAGGAGAGGAGGAGAGAAATGAGACAGAGGAGTAGAGGAAAGGAAAGCAAGAGAAAGTAGAACAAGAGAGAGAGAGACACAGAAAAAGGATGAGAGACAGGAGAAGAAAGCTGAGGGAAGGAGAGGGGAGGAGAAAAGGAAAGAGAGGAGTAAAGCAGAAAAGGAGACAGACAAAAAGGATAGGAGGAAAACTGAAGGAGTAGAAAAGTTATGTGAGAGGGGGGGGGAGAGGAGGAGGAGGAGGAGGAAGAGAAGGAGAAGAAGAAGAGAAGGAGGAAGAGAGGAGAAAGGAGAGAGAGAGAGAGAGAGAGAGAGAGAGAGAGAGAGAGAGAAATGAGGGGAGAAAAATAGGAGAAAAGATCAGGAGAAGAAAATAAAGGAGAAAGAAGAGGGCGAAGGAGAGAAACAGGACAGAAGAAGAAAATATAGAAAGGAGGAGAGAAGGCTCAGCATATTTCAGCTTCCCCCTCCTCACCTATAAACAAGGCAGCTGAAGTTTTGAGGTTTCGTTGGCTGGCATGGAGATATCTGAGGGCCTGTGAGAGGTAGATCTGAATTTCTTCATCACCATTTTCTATCTGTGTCAGAGAGAAGATGTTGAGGGACCTTCATTTTATAGGTTTGACTGCCCTTTCCGCAATGATTATGGGTCTTATGTCCCAGGGGCACTGTGCTCTTTGGGTTCCTCAGGGGGAAGAAGGATCAGCTGTGACCTGGGACTCTGGGGCCTTAGCCCATAACCTGACCTCCCCACGTTTATTGGGTGTTTACTAAATATTTTCTCAATCATTTATTAATAGTGCACATTCATAATAACAGCTCTCATTTCTATAGGGTTTAAAAGTTTACAAAGCACTTTACTTATAATAACCCTGTGAGATAGTGCAAGGATTATTAACTCCATTTTACAGATGTCTTAAGTGAGGTTAAATATTCATGGTCATCACAAAAATAGGAAGTTTCAGAAGTGGGATGCACACCTATACCTTCTGAAATTCAGTATGCCTTTTCACAGTCTTAACTGTGGAATCAGACATCAGACATTTACCGAGCACCTACTGCATTCTCAGTCCTGTACTATAAGCTCTTTGGGAAGGTAAGACCAGATTCCTTGGCCCTCAAGGAACTTAGAATACTGTAATACAAGGTAGAGGGGGCCAGGGATCATCCCTTGAGATCTGGAGTTCTCTGAGCACAGGAACTGTGTCTCTCCCCTACCCTGTCAATAACTCTTGCCTCTTTTTCTACTAATTTAGCTTACTTATAGAAAGGTGCATAGAATGAACACAGCAACATGTTTTTAACATTGCTAAAAAAAGACTGCAAATAGTGAGAAAAGAAAGTAAAGAATGTGAAAATTGGAAACATAGACCCTTAGAACATCGAATGGAAGGGGTGGCTAGGTGGTGCAGTGAATAGAGCACTGGCCCTGGAGTCAGGAGGACCTGAGTTCAAATCCAGCCTCAGATATTTGACACAAAACTAGTTGTGTGACCTCAGGCAAGTCACTTCACCCCAATTGCCCTACCTTCCCCCCTCCAAAAAGCCACCCCCAAAAAAGAATATTATAATGTTGGAGTTAGAAGAAAACAAAATGCTTGAATATAGAGCGTTGAATGCTAGAATTACAACCAAGAATTACAAAGCACTTTACTTATAATAACTTAAATATATAATTATTACTTATAATAACTTTTAATAACCCTGTGAGATAGCGTGAGAATTATTAACTCCATTTTACAGATGTGTAAAGTGAGGCTTAAGTGAGGTTAAATGTTCATGGTCATCACACAGATAGGAAGTTTCAGAAGTGGGACTCACATCTACGCCTTCTGAAATTCAGGCCTCCTTTCTATAGTTTTAACTGTGGAATCAGACATTATACATACATACATACACACATACATATATGTGTATGTATATATGAGACTATATATATATATATATAATCACAGGTCATAGAACCATAAAATTGTACAGCTGGAAGGGACCCCGTCTAGGCTAATCCTTACCCGATAAAGAATTCCCACTATAATATACCTGGGGTATGTTCCCCCAGCCTCTTCTTGAAGGGGAACACATCACTTCCCAAGGACTTCCTCTTGACTTCCAGTCAGCTTTCAGATGGTTTTGGATCTTTTCCTGACATTTACACTAAATGAGTCTTTTCTACCTCTTCTCCCTGCTCCTGGTTCTGCCTTCAGAGGCCCAAAGGAGTAAGTCTGATGTCTCTACCATATGACAACCCTTCAGCTGTGTGATTGCAGTATATCCTACCTCCCCCTCCCCTCTCCTCCTCTCCCCCCAGGTGTTCTTTTCAGGACAACGATTCCTACTTTCTTCAACTATGGTGCAGTGGTTAGTGCTCGGGGCCTGGAGTCAGGAAGACCTGAGCTCAAATCTAGTCTCAGACATGTTCTAGCTGTGTGACCCTGGGAAAGTCACTTTTACCTCTTTTTGGCTCAGTTTCTCCAACTGTAGAATTGGGATAATAACATCACCTACCTCACAGGGGTTGTGAGGAATGAGATAATATTTGTAAAAAGTGTAGCACATAGTAGGTGCTAAATAAATACTTATTCCCGATTCTCTTTCCCATGTAGCTTTGGCTCAAGGCCCTTAACTATCCTGGTTGCCTTCCTCTGAATGCTTCCCAAATGATCATTATTTATTTTGCCTAAAATGTATTGTGTAGAACTGAACACAAGACTACAGAAGTGGTTTGACCAGGCAAAGGACAGAGGCAAGGTGACGCCTCTCTTAATCTAGCCCAAGTTCATATGACTTTCTTGATAATCATATCACATTCCTGGTTCACTCCAAATTTTCTGCCCACTAAAACATCCATATCTTTTTCCTTTAAAAAATGCTTTATTGATGTCTTTTTACATCCATTATCTCTGGAAAAAGACCTTTCCCAACCTCCCCTACTCTCCATTGAATCTTTGCTTGTAAAAAAGAAAATCAACAACCCCCCCCCCCCCAAAACCCTTAAATATAGAAATAGCATCTGACAATGTATACAACATTCTGCCCTAGGAGTTCCCCACCTTTCTGCCATAAGACCATAGGTATGTTACATTATCTGTTCTCTGAGCCTTTCATGGACTTTTCAGCTACTCACAGAACTAGTGATCTTTCCATTTATTTTGTTGCTGTCCTTTGAATTTTATTGTTTTGGTTATGTGCTCAATTCACTCAGTGCCAGTTTATATATGTCTCCCTATTAGATTTCTCTGAATTCTTGATATTTTGTTATTTCTTAGTGCATGAAAATATCCATTATATTTTAAATGGAAGGATGGGCCAATAGGGGCTTGGTCCTTAAAACCTGCCATATGTTCAGTTGGAGACTGGGTGAGCCTGATTTCAGAAATGTGCAATGTAGGGGCCCTTGCTTCCTACTTCATAGTATACCTATGTATCTTCTGTTGGCTTAGTATATGACAATGAAAAAAACCTTTTAACTGTCTGCTAGGCCTGAATTGAGTATGCCTTTCTCCTGCCCAGTTACCATCAGAGATGTAATAATTGGAGATGGTAAAAGAACCTGCCAAGAACAGCCTTAGGTGGTCAGATAAGAATCTCACCCTGAGGAGTGACTTGCTTGAGCCAGTCCATTAGTGAGTTGACCTGGAAACTAAGATGCTGTGTCCTGAAAGCAAGGGAGTGACTTGTCCATCATCATGCCACACCTAGAAATGAACTTGGCTGAGTGTTTCATAGCAACTATTCTGGGATCTGACTCACTCTCCACAGGGTCTAGTGGGTAGAGGAGAACACGTTCTCAGTTTGAGGTATTATGCTTCAGACCTTTCTATCTTCTCAGTAAATATCCCTTTATAAAATCTGATTGATATTAATTGGTTAAATGTTGGTAAGATAATAGTTGGTGATCAATATTGGGGGATGACAAAGGAGTTGGGAATCCATGAATAATAGTCGTAGAAACACCCTCCTCTCTCCCTCAGGGTTGCTCGTAGAACCCTGCAAGGTGAGGTAGCCAGCAATGCTCTAGAACTCAATCTGCTAGTGTGAGTATAGGTTGGAAGAGTGAGCCTATAATTTAGGCAGTACACATTCACGTGTCATAGTTTCTGAAGTCATGCCCCAGTTGATGGAACCCAACTTTTCTTCTAGATCTTTTTGTTTTTTTTGGGAGGGGAGAAGGTAAGGCATTTGGGGTTAAGTGACTTACCCAAGGTCACACAGTAAGTGTCAAGTGTCTGAGGCTGGATTTGAACTAAGGTCTCCTCCTGACTCCAGGGCCAGTGCTCTATTCACTGCCCTATCTAGCTGCCCCTTAGATCTTTTCTACTGTGATCAGTACTGCAACAAATGTGTTGATATGTATTGGATATTTGTTTCTGTCTTTGATTTCCTTAGGGTATTCTGAGGGGTCACTGGATTAAATGTTATTGACAACTTAGTTATCTTGCATAATTCCAAAATGACAACTCCACCAATAGTCAATTAATGATTTCATTCTAATGTGTAATTGTGTCATCCAAGTAATATGTGTGTGTGTTTGTGTGTCTGTGTGTGTGTGCATACGCACATGCCAATTTTCAAGGTGTGAAATGTTTTAATTTGCATTTATTTTACTGGAGAATATTTACAAAAGATCATTTAGAATTTCCAGTTCTTCTTTTGAAAACTGTTTCTATCCTTTGACCACTTATCTACTGGAGAATGGCCTCTCTTGGTATTCTATATTTGAAATCCCTATATCTTGGATGTCAGACTTTTGTTGTTGATATTTGATACACATATTTTTCCTACTCTACTATTTTTTTAATTCTGCCTTTATTAATTTTATTTGTGCAAAATCCTTTTAATTTTATATAGTTGAAAGTTGATGTTATTTAGTCATTTAAGTCATATCTGACTCTCCCTTACTACATTTGAGGTTTTTTTGGTAAATATGCCAAAGTAGTTTTGGCATTTTCTTCCTCAGCTCATTTTTCAGGTGAGGAAAACTGAGGCAGACAGGGTTAAGTGACTTGCTCAGGGTCACATAGCTAATAAGTGTCTGAGACTAGATTTGAGCTTAGGTGCCTGACTCCGGGCTGGCGCACTCTATCTATACCCCCACATAGCTGCCCTTTAGTTGAAAGTATGATCATTTCCTCCCCCTCACTGCTTCTTAAAAAAAATTCTCCCCTTAGTCACAGTTCTGAGAGATACTACTTTCTCATTATTTTCTATTTTTATGATGTGACTTTTTAAAAATTCAAGTTCATACAACCATGTTTAACTTATTGTCATATATGGTATAAGTCATGATGTTGAATTCAAATAGAAACAGAGATCACTACACCTTTGATACAGATCCCTGCCAGTTACATATTGACTTAGTTTTAAAATGGAATGTCTGGTTGGTCTGGTAGGACCTCTTCTTAACAAAGTCACATCAAGCTCTTTGTAATCACTGTTTTCTTTTCTAGATGTTCACTAAATATCTCCTTAATGATCAATTCTAGAATTTCCCCAGGAATTGATGCCAAACCCATTGGTCGATAGTTTGCTGATTCTGTTCTTTCCTGCCACCTACCCTTAAAAAAGCAGAGACATTTGTCATTCTCCAGCTCTGTGGTACCTCTCCTACTCTCTAGAATCTTTAGATATCACCAAGGGTGGCTCAAAACAATCCCATTTCCAGTTCTTTGAGTTCTCAAGAATGTTGTTTTTGTGGTTCAGGTGAGTTGAATTTGTTAAGGGCAGCTGGGTGTTCTTTTGCCATCCCCTCCCTTATCTTTGTAGCAACTATTAGCCATTCTTAGTTCATTTTCAATGCCAAAGTTCTCTGAGGAAATGGAAGCAGAGGAGAATGAAGTGATCCTATCCTTTTTCTATTGTGTTATCACTGTTCCATTCACCTTGAAAAGTGATCATATTCCTTCTTCCCCTTTTGTCTTTCCTTAGCTTTCCTTGCCATCCTCCATTCAAAGTGCATTTTAGCCCTCCTGCCATTACTCTCATAGCATTGTGCCATGCTCTTATAATTATCCTGTTCCCTGCCCTTGCTTCCATTGTCAATACATATCTTTTTTTTTTTCTTTTTGGAGGGGGGAGGGCAGGGCAATTAGGGTTAAGTGACTTGCCCCCGGTTACACGGCTAGAAAATGTTAAGTGTCTGAGGTCGGATTTGAACTCAGGTCCTCCTGACTCCAGGGCCGGTGCTCTGTTCACTGTGCCATTTAGCCGCCCTGTCAATACATTTCTTTAAAAAGTTTAAGTTGGTCATTGAGTTCTCTGGGTTTCCATATCAATCTCTCTAGCTTCTGTTTTTGCCTTCTTATTGGAACTATTTCTCTTTGTATCATCAGCATTTTCTTCTTGCACATCTTCCATCCCTCCTTTGTAGAATCTTAGTTCATAGAATTCTATCCATCCTTCCCCTGAAATCTGTTTTCCCTTTTAAATCTGCTTTTCCAAAATCTAAAGGGTATGTCAGACTATACCTTGCTTTCCTCCTCTGTATTATAAAAATCTAAAATGGTGATGATGATGATAATTGACATTTGTATATTTGTGTAGCAATTTAAAGTTGCATATTGCATTATGAATATTGTCTCATTTGACTCTCATAACCACCCCAGGAGGAGATAGGTGTTTATATTAATATTTTACAGATGAGGAAACGGAAGCAGAAGGGGCTTGTGATTTGCCTAGGGTTATACGGCTAATTTTTGAGACTTGATTTGAACTTGGGTCTTCCTGACTCCAGGTTCAGTGTTCTAATCATTTTGCTACCTAGTTGCCATTTTGTGGTATAGTGTAGTTACTTCTCCCTATAGTTCCCATAATTTCCATCCTGGCAAAACCAGCTCCTTCTTATTAGTAAGATTCAGTCTGAGGATTCTTAACATAGGATCTGTGAACTCTTTTTGGAAAAATATTTTGATAACTGTATTTCAGCATAATATAATTCTAATATATTCAGTATAATATGATTTCAATATAATTTTCTTTGTAACTCTATGTACTTTATTATTTAAAAACATTATTCCAAGAAACAGTCCATAGGCTTCACCAGACTGCCAAAGATATGGGAGAGTGTGTGTGTGTGTGTGTGTGTGTGTGTGTGTGTGTGTGTGTGTATAAGGGAGCATGATATAAAAAAGGGTAAGTCCAATCCTCTCATTTTACAAATGAGAAAACTGAGGCCTAGAGAAGAGATAGTTTACCCAACTAGGGTCAACCAGCTGGCTAATAGTAGAGCTGGTATTTCCACTCTGGTTTCCTCAGTCCTAATCCAGTACAGGACATTCTTTTCTCTATACTCTTAAGTTCACTTGCTATCCTAAGGCTCTGAAGCTTAAATTCAAGTTCACTGACTTGGAGGCTTGGCTGGTAAAACCCTTGATATGAACAGGAGACTCTAAGGTTTTCCTATGTACAGGCACAAATCTTTGAGACATTGGAGCCTTGGCAAAGTTCACTGCTACCATTGCCTGAGTGATGGGAAACCTTCCTGTTTGCAATTAGAAACTCAGCCCTCTCTCACTCAAATCAAAGTTAATTGCAAGTCATGTCATCATTTCCCTGATGCCATGGTCCTCTTTGAAAATGAAGGACAAACACAAGAAGCTCTTAGAGAAACAAAGATTCAGTACATCCCGAGTCACCTTCATTTTAAATTGGTTCAGGGAAAAAAAACCCCTGAATTGCTGCATCTTTTGAGTGGAAAATTTTGAGAGGGAACGTGGGTGTGAATTGAGAACATGGAAACATTTGCTCTACAACTTACTATTTCTTAAAAAAAGATGATGAAAATGCAGGTGTGGGTGTGAAAGACAGACTGGGTAAATAAAGAAGGTGGTAGATTTGCAGATTCAGAGACTGTCAAAGCTGGAAGGGAGCTTCCAGGAGATCAGCGCCCCGCCATTAACAGAGGATGGAACTAAGACTTGGAGAGGGGAAGGGGCTCACTCATGGTCACACAGCCCAGGGATTGGCATTGACAGAATTTAAACTAAGGTTTCTAAGTCCTAGTCAAATGCTCTTTCCATTGCTTATTCTGAATTTTAGTACCTAAATTGAGACAGTACTAAACTATGTCATCTTGGAAATAGCCTCTTACAATATAGAGTGATGTGCTAGGGCTCAGCAAGTCGCTTTTGTTGAATTAAATGGAACCAGTAAGTCTTTCTGTGATCTGGCCCCAGTCTGCTTTTTCTACTTGATAATAGTCATAGAATCCTAGACCAGAGGTATCCATTGTGCAGCCTCATTGTGGTTACAGTGCTCCCAAGGGTATCTGAACAAGATTAAAATGTAATTGGGAAATATTTAAAAAAATAAATAAAACACAGTAGTACATGGATAATGATAACATTTGGTTTTTAAAGTCAGTATGCAGACAAAGATCCTCATGTGTGGTTTAATGGCCATTTCTATTTGAAATAGACCATAGGTCTAGACTATTACAATTGGAAGGGACCTCAGATCATATAATGTTGAATGGCAGAGAAGGAAGGAACCTTAGAACAGAAACTATTAAGAGGTGGAAGAAACCTGAGAAGCCATCTGTTCTAGCTCCATCAGAATGGTCTCAGCCTATCTTTTCTACTTAATAATACAGTTAGGCTGCTATTGCTACAAATAATGAACCCTCTCCCCCTCCCCCAGTGGTGACAGTGTTCAAATTCACATTGCATATTTCCATTGGGCTGGAACCAGTGACCATATTTTATATAACTTCAAATAATGCAAATTCAAATAGATGTGATTACTTCAGGGGATTCATTATTTGCACTTATAGGGATCTAGGTATAGAGTCAGAGAATTTGAGACTATTACAGTTGGAAATGACCTTGGAACACAAACTATGTTGATAGCATATGACAGCAGAGGATATAAAAGCTGGTTGGGATTCCATCCATCCATCCATCCATCCATCCATCCATCCATCCATCCATCCATCCATCCA
>NW_027187460.1:4335960-4358131 GCF_028583685.1 Petaurus breviceps papuanus | reverse complement strand
CCATCCATCCATCCATCCATCCATCCATCCATCCATCCATCCATCCACCATCATTTTACAGTGGAAGAAACTGAGTAACTTTTTTTTTTTGCTTTTTGGAAGGGGGAAGGCTGGGCAATTGGGATTAAGTGTCATACAGTAAGTGTTAAGTGTCTGAGGCTGGATTTGAACTCATGTCCTCTTGACTCCAGGGCCAGTGCTCTATTCACTGTGCCTCCTAGCCACCCCAAAACTAACTCTTTTTGTGGTGACAAAAAAAGGAAACTAAAGGGATGTTTATCAATTGAGGAATGACTGAATAAGGTATGTATGATATGTGAATGTGATGGAATGCATGAGGAAGTAGATGGTTTCAGTGAGATGTGGAAAGACTTAAATGAAGTGATGCAGACTGAAGGAATTAGAAATGGAAGAATAATTTGTGACAACATCAGTATTATAAAGATGTACAATGTTGAAGACTTTTATAAACTAATTAAGAATGAAATGAGCAGAACTGGGAGAACAATGTAGATAACAACAACAACCAAACAAACAATTAAAAAGTGTAAGAATTATGACCAATACAATGACCATTCATGATCCCAAAAGACTGTTGATAAAATATGCTAGCCACTTCCTGGGAAAGAGTATAGGTAAAGGATTTAGGGAGCAGAATTTATATACATATATGTATGTGTATGTGTACGTGCATATGTTTGTGTAGGTGTACACATGCATGTATGTGTATATGCACATGTATGCGTACATGTGTGTATATGTGTACGTGTATGTGTATATGTATCTTCGTTTACCCTAGTTGTATCCATGCCTCGGTGCCCCTGTTCTCCCTTTTTCCTGACATCTTAGCCATTGGAGTTAAAGTTGATCGTAAATACCATCGCTCCTCCAGGAAGCCTTCCTGATCCCTCATCACAATGGTCCTTCCCCTCAAACCTCACATAGCACTTTCTTTATACTCCCCTCCCCCTTTACCTTTATCATTTGACTATTTGTAACATGGCTACTAGCACTGGTGTCATAGATTCCTGTTAGATAGTAAGTTCCTTGAAGGCAGGGATGGTGCCTAATCTAAGTTAACTCACAGGGTTAGTGTGAGTAAAATGTCTTCCCAGCGTTCAAGTGCCATGCAAAGATGGATTCTCATATTATTGTTGCTGCTCTTGTTGTGTAAACCTTATATCTGTCCAGAAGAAAATTCAATTACTATAGTCAGGTGCTTAATAAATGCATTTGTAGTTCTCTTAAGGAAAGGGAATCAGTTGTTTTCCCCATTGGAGGAATCATATCATTTATTTATTTGCAATTTTACTTTTTTGGACAGTTAGGAGGAACTGTGGATAGAGTGCTGAGCCTAGAGTTAGGAAGACTCCTCTTTCTGAGTACAAATCTGGCCGTAGACACTTACTAGGTATGTGACCCTGGGAAAACTACTTAACTCTCTTTGACCTCAGTGTCCACATCTGTAAAATGAGATGGAGAAGAAAATGGCAGACCACTCCTCCAGTATCTTTGTCAAGAAAATTCTAAATGGAGACATGGGGAATTGGACACAACTAAAACATTTATTTTTAAATGCTGAGTGTAATCAACATCAAACAAGATGAATATCTCCACTAGCAAAACAGAATGGAAAAAGAAGAACATGTGCAATGCTGTGAATCTGCATCAGAGACAGCTAGCTAGCTTCACCCTTCTAACAGCAAGTACTCTAGCACACCCAGGATGACCTGCTAACACAGGTTCTTTGATCTGCTTTTCTTAAAGGAAAGCAACTTTTAAGGGGATCAACAATCTTCTTTTAATTATGTTCATTAGTTCAGGGGAAAGGTCAGCACCCCGAATGTGGAGAAAATACAAACGGAAATTAGCATAAAGACCAACAGATAGGATTCCAGCTGTATGACATAGCAATATTGAACTACACTTTACATACATCACTGGATTGAAGGAGCACAGACAACATCTGGGTAATTGGGGGGAGCTCTGAACATACAGCTACTCAGTCTCAACCAGGAAATCAAAAGATCCTTCTCATAAGTGAAGCCCCAAAGCAAAATACCAACTCAGAATATATATAGACTTCTCAAAACCAGAAGATATCACAACCCTCGTGACTCAGTGCCTAATTATGTTAGTGTCAAAATGTGTGAAAGTCTTCCTACAAGCAAGCCTCCCCTAGGCAAGCAAGTTCCTCCCCCAGTGGGCTCTATGTGATTCAGGATGTAGCACAGGTGGGCACACGGGCCTATTAATGGGCTGGGGGGGAGGTGCAGGCGTGGGGTAAGATCTTATATCCCATTAACCACCCAACCCTCCAGACAAAGTCAGCAAGTTGAATTTTTTTTTTTTAAGCAATTGGGGTTAAGTAACTTGCTCAAGGTTACACGGCCAGTTATTTCCGGGTGTGGTGCTGAGTGTCTGAGCCTGGGATTCGATCTCCAGGTCATCATCAGCAAGTTGAATTTTGTTTTCAGAGCCGCCCTGCTTGTCTGTTTCCTACTGACCGTATTTCTGTTCTCTTCTTCAGCATCCTTCTTACTTTTAATTTTTTTTTCATTTTATTAACTTTATCGTTAGCTCCCTCTTTCCCCCACCTTCCCCAAACTGAAGGGAACTCTTTTACTCCCAAACTGAAAGACAGAAAAACAAATCCCAGTCTCACATATGCAGAGTCAAGCAAAAACAAATCCCTACCTTGGCCATATCCAAAAATCAACGTCTCTTTCTGCACCTCCTGTTAGTAGGGGAGGAGCATGTTTTATCACTAGTCCTTTGAAATTGTAATTCTTGATGTTCACTCATTTTGGTCATGCCTAACTCTTTGTGACCTTATTTGGGGTTTTCTTGGCAGAAATACTGGAATGGTTTGCCATTTCCTTCTCCAACTCATTTTATAGATGAGGAAACTGAGGCAAACAGGGTTAAGTGACTTGTCCAAGTTCACACACTTAGTAAGTGTCTAAGGCTGAATTTGAACTCAGGTCTTCCTGACTCTAGGCTCAGCACTCTATCCACTCCACCACCTAGCTCCATAAGGGACTCCAGACTCACAGGCACAAGATGTCTACACATAGACCCTATTGGCTTATTATCATCTAGATGTTATCCCTCCATAGTTGTTCTCTTCCTTTTGAATAAGATGTCCTCTTCCACAGCCATGTTCCAGTTATGAGGACCATTTCACTTAGCCTCAGTGATATCAACTGGTCAGGCTGAATTTCTCCTCTCACCTTAGGATGCATGTAGCTGTTGCTGTTCAGTCATGCCCAATTCTTCCTGACCCCACTTGGGGTTTTCTTGGCAAAGATATTGGAGTGGTTTGCCATTTCCTTCTGCAGCTTATTTTACATATGGGGAAACCGAGGCAAACAGGGTTAAAGGACTTGCCCAGGTCACACAGCTAGTAAGTGTCTGAGGCTGGATTTGAACTCTGGAAGATGAGTCTTTGTGACTCCAAGCCCAGTACTCTATCTACTGAGTCACTTAGCCACCTCCTGGGGGAGTTATGATTGGTTACTACTTGCTTTTATAAATTTGTTTTTCTTTGCAATGTTATTGTATAAATTGTTCTCTAGATTCTGCTCACTTCACTTTTCATCAGTTTATTAAAAGCTTCTCAGGTTTAGGAACTGTCCCCTTTGTCATTTCTTGTGTTACAGGAATATTCCATTACATTCACATACCATAATTTGTTCAATTATTTTCCAATTGATGGACATACCTTTTTGTTCTAGTTAGTGTACTATGACAAAAAAGAACTGCTATGAATATTTTTGTATATATGGGTCTCTCTTTTCTTTTTCTTTGACCTCTTTTGGTTTATATGTGTAGTAGTGGTATCACTGGGTAAAAGGGAATATTTAGTGACTTTTTGGATATAGTTCTTAAATTGCTTTCCAGAATGGCTGGACCAATTTTTACAACTTTACCAAAAATGTATTAACATGTCAATTTCCCTACAGCTTCTCCAAAAATGGTCTTTTTATTCTTTTTCTTTTTTTTGTCACATTAGCCAATCTGACATGTCACTTCAGTTATTTTTAAATTATTAGTGATATCCTTATACCAACATGAGTATTTTGAATATGTTAATAGCTTAGATTTCTTTCTTCGAGAAAGATATTTTATTTTATTTTATTTCCTTTGTCTGTATTTATCTATCAGGCAATGTCTCTTGTTCTTATATAATTGAGTCAGTTCCTTATGTATCTTGGACACCAGACTTTTATTGGAGAAAAGTGTTTCAAAGATCCACTCCCCTTCCCCTCAGTAAACTGTTTGCCTTCTAGTTTTTAACTACATTAACTTTGTGCAAAAAATTTTTTAGTTTTGTATGATAAAAATAATGTTTCATTTTCTGTGATTTCTTCTTCCCTTGTTTAGTTATATGCTCCTCTCCTATCCAAAGATGTATTAGATATTTCCTTCCTTGCTCCTCTACTTGGTTTATGATGCAATCTTTTATCTCTAAGTCATGTATCAATTTGGAACTATGTACAATATATATATTACTATATATTTACATATATATATACCGGTATATACATATACATAAATGAACAATAGAGATAAAACATAGTAATATGTTTCGGTATATATGCATATATACATATGTACATACACATATACACACATACATATGTATACACACATACTCACACATATATATGTATAACATGAGTAATGATTTCTTAAACTAAATCTATTTCTACCAGATTCTTTCCAATTTTCCCAGATGGTTTTGGTCAGATATCGAGTCTTTGTCCCAATAGTTGGTGTCTTTGGTTTCTCAAACATGATACTATTGTGTTTAGTTTTGTCTATTACATACAAAATCTCTTTCATAGATTGAATTCTCTTTAGCCAATATCAAATAGAAACTAAATAATTAAAAGTTTTTTTTTTTCTTCCTCCCACCTCAGCCCTGGCTCACTCACCAGACAGGACCAGAGAAAATGGCGGGCACTGAGGCTGTTTTCCCAAGCCAGTGTACAGAACAGTGTGTGGCGGAGCTTCCAGTCCAAGAACACAGCACAACGGTAGAACGTGAACTTGCTTTTCTGCAAGGTAGAGATAGATCTGGTGGGTCTTTCTCCTTCTTGGATCCCCTCCCCTCCCCTCTTCCCACCCTGGGTGCTCCCAATCTCCCTTCTCCTCCCCTGGCCTTCAAGAGCTAGAAGGACCTCAAGGAAAGTCATAATGTTTAGTTGTGAGTAGAGACATTGACCCCGGGGGCCCATTGGATGAAATTATAATTATAATGGTGTCTCCCATTGCTACAGATTTATGAAATGCCTTCCTTACAACAGCCTCAAAAGCAGGAAGTACTAGCACGAGTGATTATCAGTCCTATATTGTTGTGTCCTTTTGACACAGGTAGAAACTGAAACTCTGAGAGATTAAGTAATTTGCTGAGGGCAACACAACTAGTACTGAATCAAGGATTTAAATGACAAGTCTTATTTTCCTGTACTAACTCTGCCTCAGGCAGGGGTCTGAGTTAATCAACAAACATTTATTAAGAACCTTATGAGTACCACCCATTGTATAATAGCTGAGCATATAAAGACAAAAATGGAACAGACCCCCAAAGTGCTTATATTCTATACCAATGTGTAGACATTGATATTGGAACAGCCCCCGAAGTGCTTATATTCTATACCAATGTGTAGACATTGAAATAAAATATATAAAAATTAATACAAGGTAATTTTTTGTTGAAAGGTGGTACTAGCATCTTGGCATTGGATGGTGATGGGAGGAAGGATCAGGAATGGCCTCACATAAAGAAGAAGATGGCACTTGAGCTAAGTTTTGAAGGAAATTAAGAATTCTGTCAAACAATAAGCATTTATTAAGTGCCTACCGTGTACCAGGCACTAAGATAAGTGCTGGGTGTACAAATATAAAGAATGAATCAATCCCCTCTCATAAGATGATTATGTTTGAATAGGCAAACAAGAAATATATATACATATGTATATGTGTGTGTATTTAGAATAAATAGCAAAATAATATGGATAAATACAAGGTAGTTGGAAAGGAAGGGAATTAGCAGTTGAGGGGGTCTGAGAAGACTTTATTTAGAGAAGGTGGTGCTTGAGCTGGAGGGCTTCTAGGAGGCAGAGGTGAGGTGAGGAGAGAGTATATTCCAAGCTGGAGGGATGGCCAATGCGAAGAAAGAGACAGAAGATGGAATGACTGGTGTGAACAACAGAGAGGTTGGCAAAACTGTTGTTGGCGGGACCTTTGTTTTTGAAGACCAATGACATCACAGGGGTGATGTCTTGGCTCATGTGTCAACTGGATTTAAGTGATGCAGAGTTGTACAAAGTTGTCAGTCTCACTTTCTGCTCCAGAGTCAACAAAAGTCCACTAGCAAGACCAAAGTCAAGATCTCTAGCAATGGCCCAGGATGCGGTGGATGACCTTGGCATCTTTGATGTCTGTCCAGCCTCTAAGGCTCCACAGCACCTGCTTCAGTCACCTTCATGACTGTTGGAACAGATTGTTCTCATGTGCCTATTCTGCCAGGATAAATCTTCACATGCTTGGGGTAGATGCCCCTCCCCAACCCCCAACTCACGGAGGGGTTGAAGCTACCCTCAGCTTGGTTTAGCCTGTCTGCCAAGATGGTTTTACCAGCGTGCTGCATCTTCTTGAAACCACAAGAAAGAGTTGAGTACCAGGTAGACACCAAAGGTGTATGAGCATCCCTGTAAAAGACTGGGCAAGTCCTCACACTAGAGGCGCTAGCCCTTCATGAATACCCTGCAGACTCCGAACTGTAGTGTACAGAAGGATGTGCTATTTACAGTGAAGCTGGATAGTTTGATGCCAAGTTGTGAAGGGCTTTAAAAGCTAAAAGGAGTTTTTTCTTTGATCATAGAGGAATAGGGAGCCACTTGAGAATTAGGTAGTGAAATGGTTAGATCTCCTCTTAAGGAAAATTACCTTGGTAACTGTTTGGAAGAAAGACTGAAGTAAAGAGAGAATCAAGGTTGGGAGACTAATTATGAAGCTCTTCTGATAATTTGGACCAGAAGTATTGAGGTCAGGAACTATGGTGGTAGCTCTGTGAGTGGAGAGATGATAAGGAGGTAGAAATGGCAAGATCTGGCAACTGATTGCATCTGTGGGGTGAGTAAAACTGAGAAGTTGAGGTTGACTTTGATGTTATTAACCTGAGACACTAGAAAAATAGTGGTGCCTTCAACAGAAATAGAAAAGTTAGGAAGGGCCAGGGGTTGGGGTTGAGGGAAAAGATAATGAGCTATCTTTTGAACATGTTTAGTATGTCTCCAGGACATGAAGTTCAAAATGGTTAAAAGAGGATGATATGGGACCGAAGGGAAGAGACTAGGGCTGAATATATTGTATAGATTAGTGTTTTATCAGCATAGAGATGATAGTTAAATCCAAGGAGTGAAGAAGAGAACAAGACCTAGAATAGAGTTTGGGGGAATGCTTATAGTTGGGAATGTGTAATTTATTGTTATAAAATGTTACTAGTATTTTCTGTGTTACATACAGCTTACACTTTTAAAACTTACAGTTGTGAATTTTCAACTGGAATTTATTTTGCTGATTTTTTTTGGGATATAACTGAATGGTGGATCTGATGAATGATGAACAAGCAGCAGTCAGACAGCTAGGAGAACCAGGTGAGAAGAGTAGGTAACATGAAGTCCCAGAGGTGAAAGGCTATTGAGGAGGGGAGAGTGGCCCATAGTGTCAAATGCAGCAGAGAGGTCAAGTAGACTAAAGACTGAGAAAAGATTTGTCAATTAAGATCATTGGTAGTTTGGAGAGAGCAGTTTCAGGTGAGTAAAGAGGTTCGAAGCCAGATCACAAAAGGTTGACAAGCGAGGAAGAGGATAGAGGAAGAAAGTATGTCTAGAGAGCTTTTTCAAAGAGTTTGGCTGAGAAAAGGAAGAGTAATATAAAATGATTAATTTAAAGATATGGGTCTAGTGAAGGTTTCTTAAGGATAGGGGAAAGATTGGGTATTTTTGAAGGCAAGAGGGAAGAAGTAGAAGGGAGAAAGCGTTGAAGTTTGGAGGAGTAGTAGATTGAGAGGACAATATACTGGAGAAGACAGGAGAGGATGGGATCATGAGCCCATGTAGAGGACTTAGCCTTGGCCAAGGTCCCCAGGGCAGCCTCATGAGCACATAGAGAGGGATTAGCCTTGGCCAAGATTTCCCAGGCAGCCTTATGAGCACATAG
The DNA here is from genome assembly GCF_028583685.1 of Petaurus breviceps papuanus. NCBI lineage: Eukaryota > Metazoa > Chordata > Mammalia > Diprotodontia > Petauridae > Petaurus > Petaurus breviceps. The sequence goes on along the minus strand of NW_027187460.1, from coordinate 4,349,899 downwards.
AGAGGGATTAGCCTTGGCCAAAGTCCTCAGGGCAGCCTCATGAGCACATAGAGAGGGATTAGCCTTGGCCAAAGTCCTCAGGGCAGCCTCATGAGCACATAGAGAGGGATTAGCCTTGGCCAAGATTTCCCAGGCAGCCTCATTATCAGAGACTATGGGAAAGGAGTAGAAAGTGGGAAATTATATCAAGGGATCCAACACTTTGCACAGTACTTGGCACGCAGTAGGTACTTAATAAATACTTGTGAACTGTTGAGGGTGAGAAGAGGGAATTTGAAGTAAATAGTCTTAATTTTCCCATTAAAGTGAGAGGAGAGGTTCTCGTCTGAGAAAGTGGGAGAAAAGGAGATTGTGGAAAGCTTGAGGAGACACAAGGATTAGAATAGCTTCTGAGGGAGCAAGACAGAGAATTGATCTACTTTGCTCCAGTGAGGACCCAACTGAAGCTGGCTAATGTGAACTTATAGCGTATTTGGTCTGCATGACTGTGTGGCTTCCTCTAGTTCTGAATGTTCGGTTGCAGTTGAGTAGAAACAAGTGAATGAGTGAAGTAATCTAGAGCTGAGGTTTGACAAGGGATTAGCTGAGATAGGGGGTGAAGGATTCAAGAGGGGATAAGAATGTGGATTGAGGGTGATGGTCTGAAAGACAAGGGGCAAAGGAATTGGGAGGTCAAGATGAAACCTTGACCTTGAATGGGTTCAGGAAGGGTGAGGGTGAAGGGTGAGAAAGAATGATGAGAGGTTATGATCAGGTAGAAGAATGTCAAAGTTTTTGATTAAGAAAGTGGAGCTCTTATATGTAATGGTGAGATCCAGGGTATATGGCTTAGGGGAAGTAGTGTGTTGATTTAAGGAAATGGTAAATTAGGGAGATTGAAACCCCCTGTTAAAAAGGACAAGCGTTAGGGAGGAGAGAAAGACAGTGAACCAGGCAATAAACCCTTTGAGATATGAAGGAGAATGACCTGGGGATTGGTAGATAATAGTCACCTTGATTTGAATAGGTTGAAACTTTTCGATACCATGAACTCCAAAGTTGAGGGTGCTGAGAGACAATAGCTAAGGCAGTGAAGAGCAAGGGGCTATTCCAAATTATCCTCCTAAACCAATGAATCTATACAGTGGGGTGTGAGTACAATCGCTTCTGAAAAGGATGGAAAAGGATGCAGTGTGGTTTGGAGGAAGCCAGGTCTGGGCAAGGACAGAAAAGAGAAGAAAGTGCACTCCAGGTGTGGACACAGACTGTGCAAAGACTTAGGAGACCAGGGATGGGATATCCTTGTGAGGAACAAGAATAAGGTCACTCTGGCTGGATTGTAGTATGTGTAAAGGGGAGTAATACATAATAATAATGCGTTTCATAAAGCATCTATCCTAATGAAAACAGGGCACTAGGCCAAATGAAAATACTCAAGTTGGCTTCATGAAAATAGGGCATTGGATTGAATGAAAATGAAATAAGACTGTGGTTCTCAACAAAATCAGTCAGTGGATTTGTAATGAAGATAAGACCAGTCTAAGGTGGGGGAAGGGTGGCAACCAGTGTGAATGTGCATTGGCTGGGTTGTCCCATACTTAACCAGAGCTGGGGAGAGAATTGTTTCTTCCTCTTTCCCTAACTCCTCTACCAATCCCTCACCCCACTCTCTCCCTTCCCCATCTTCCTACCTCTTCAGGGGCACAGATTCAATGTCTTTTTGCAAAGGGTAAAGGTAAAATCCCTTTTCCTAGAGATGGGCTCAGTCCAGCAGGGTATACTTAGTAACAACTTGAAGGATGGCTTGGCTGATTCCAGTGCTTGATTGATCCTTAACTAACTGACCACCTAATCCCTCTGTCTGAAGGCTTGTTGGATTACCATTAGACCTGAGTGACTACCTGAATGACTGCCTGTCTCTGTGACTACTTGTCATGATGACTGACAGGATGGTTGTCTGATTATTTGACAATCAGACTCTGCTTGACCATTGGGTTGACTGACCGTTATAACTGTGGGGCAATCGTCCTTCAGGTGCATGAGAAGGGGGATCAGGCTCTGGTGCACCTGGGGCTTCAGAGAATAGTGATCCTTTCCCTCCATGGAAATCACTAAGTCTCCGAACAGGGAGATGGCTGATGCTCGGACTTTATCTCGATCCTGAAAATGACAAGCCCAGAGGAGCCCCCGCCCCCGCCCCACCCCACCCCCAACCATCATCAATGAATAAATCAAAAACCTTTATTAAGTGTCTACTGTATGTTAGGGGCTTTGCTATGCCCTGGGGCTACAAAGACAAAAATGAAACAGTCCCTGTCCTCAGGCAGCTTTTTACCTCATTTTACCACTATTTATCAGCCTTGATGTATGGCCCTGGAAATTCTTGGCAGCAGTCTTTACCTCAGACCAGAGTCTCCCCCCAAGGGCAGGGTCTATTACTCTTGTTTTAAGCAAAGATTTTGGAAGGAGAGGATTTCTTTCTTTCTGAAACATATACACTGCTATGCACACATGCAGGTACATACATACATACAAGTAAGTGGACCCATAGAAAGTGTCATGCATGTGAATATTCACATATACCCACAATCCTCCTTACACACAATGGCACACATGTACCCACTTTATCTCTCAGCAAATTACCTCCAATATGTAATCATGTTGTCAGGATCATGTGTTTTCTGAACCAGGCAAGCTGAGTAGGAGGAAAGGCTCAGAGGGTGCTGGGAGGATACAGCTGTCCCTGACTTTGTGACCTAGTAATTATCCTATACATCTCAGGCCTCAGGTTCCCAAAGGATGCCAAGTTACAGCACAGCCTGGCATACGACACTTCCTCAAGCACAATATACAACCTGTGAGAAGTGCCCTGATCTGCCATTAAAGGCTCTCTTGCTTACCCTTCCTGTCCATGTACTCAGCCCTGCAGCCAATATATAGGACATATTTTAGAGCCCAGAACCTTGGGTTCTGGCTCTTCCTGATCTTATCTATCACCTGACAACTCCAGATGAGGAGAGAAGCAAGGTGCTCTCTGTGGGGCTATTGGCAGCAAATGCTGTGTTCAAACTGATGTGTGTTCTTTATTGTTGGAACATGTATGTACTTATAGATCCCTAAGGCCTAGGCCTAGAAGGAACCTTAGAGTCACATAATCCAAACTCCCTATTTTATAGGCAGGGAAATTGAAGGTCACACAGAGAGTTGTTGTAGACTCAAAATTCAAACTGACATATCCAGTACTCCTTCCAACTCCATACCAACATAAGATGGGAGAAGCTCCAGATCAGGGGTCAGGGACTCCTAACTTTGCCATTTGCTACCTGTGTGACCATTGGTAAGTTTCTTTTTCCCCTCTCTGGGCCTCAGTTTCCCCTTCTATAAAATGTGAAGATCTGAGAAAGGACAGAAGCGAGAGAAGAGTACACTCCAGGCATAGACACAGTCTTAGAGCCCCCCAACCTCTCAGATTTCAGCTTGAACCCCCTAGGGTTCTTGTACGAGGAGATGCATACATGGAGATATCCACAGTCACACTCACATCATCAAAGAAGTTGCGAAGATTGAGGGCAATCTCCCGACACTGGTTGTCAGCCCCTTGCTGGCCCAGGCAGTATAGGACATCAGCCACTGTGCTCATTACCCTGATGACCACCTGCTCGTTATCATCATAGAAGCCCTCCAAGAAGGCTGGCAACTGGGCCCGGAGAAGGTTACCCTGGAGGAGAGAAAACCAGTCTAGCCAGAGGGGTCAAAGTTGAGGCCTGGACAGCCCCACAGAACTACCAAGGGTCACCAGAACCAGATCAAAATGTAATTGGGAAATGTTGAATAAAATAAACATAAATACCCAACATAGATGATGTTAATTTGTGGTTTTCTAAGTCAATATGGGATCTCTTCCTATTTAAATTTGACATCTTTGGTATCCCCTTTCTTTTTAGAATTAGACACCCTCCAGGATTTAAGGGACCTTGGACCACAGATGGATCAACCTATAAGTGAACAGGAATCCCTTCTGACAAATAATTAATCAGTTTTCCCCAGGAATGTGGAAACCACTTTCTGGAAATTTTGTCTGAACTGATCTCACCAAATAGCATGTTCATCATATCACTCCCCAGTGAGAGTTGGTGGGAAGGGCTCTGGATTTGAAGAGCTCTTCCAGGACGTCTAGGTTAGAATCCTGGCTCTGTTAGTCACCTTGTGAATTTAGACTAACGGGCTCTTCTCTGGTTTTCTTAGTTTCTCTGGATCTTAGTTTTCTCCTCTTTTGAGTCTTGAATCCTAGGATCTTATGCTCAGAACAGAAGATGGCTCCCCATTTGTCTTCTTCAACAAGTGTCAAGTCTGCCTAGCATTCAAAGCCATGAGGGTACTATTCCTTCCCTCTTGCTCACTTCTATCTCCCCTTATTCTCTACCACATCTGTAAATCCTTATCATATTTACTCCTCTCTGGTCAGGTTCTTCTTTCCCACCCATATGCACATTCATGGATAAGTGAGTGAGAACTGTCTAGTTGAGTCAATGAATGAATAAGTCAGCCTCCTTGTCCCTTTTTACCTTCTCTGAGTCAAAGATGACATTCTTGAGACCTTGCAGGCTGATCACTCGAATGGAAGGATTGAGATCAGCCAGTCCTTGATGGAGGTGTGACAATATGGCCTGTTTGGGTAGCTCCTCCAACATCACGGGGCTGTTGAGAAACTGAAGTGGGGGAGGGGGCAATGTCATCCCTAGTCCCCTCTCTCCCCTCATGGGGATGTTTCTCTGATAATAAGGTATGCACACTTTGAATAAGGATGGCATAGGAGTGATGGGGGCTGATCTTTCTAGAGCTGTTGTCTCAGGGAATGGTCTCTCTTAGGCTGATGAGGAACCAGGAACAGCAATATGGCAAGAGGGTAGTATGGACTTTGTTTCTAGGACTTATGGAGATAGATAGGGCACAGAGACAGAAATGAAAACTATGGAACATCAGGTGTGGAAGGAATCTTAGTGACAGCTGGTAGAGCAATGGAGAGAGCCCTGGGCCTAGGATCAGGGAGACCTGAGTTCAGATTGAACCTCAGACATTTACTCGCTGTGTGAACCTGGGTAAATTGCTTCACCTCTATTTGCCTCGGTTTTCTCAACTGTAAAATAGGGATGATAATAGTAGCTACCTCAAGCGAGTAAAGCAATTAGCACGGTGCTTGGCATGTATGTAAATGCTTATTCCTTTTCCCTTGCCCATTTAGTCTAGCCTTTAGGTAGACAAAGGATTCAGGACAGTGATGTGGCAGGGGACAGTATAGTCTCTTTTTCTGGGGCTCAAGAGGATAGATAAACAGGTGCAGAGTCAGAAATTACAGCTATAGCATTTCAGAGTTGGAAAGATGGTAGAAGAGAACATCTAATTCAACCTTCTCATTTTATAGGGAAGGAAGCTGAAGGTCCAGAGATGGGAAAGGGACTTGTCACTTGTCATAAAGCAATTTGGTGGCAGAATTATTGTTTTTTCCACTTTGGGAAGAATAAAAAGATTAGCTTTTTTGATTTCAAAGATCTGAGAGCATCCAGAAGCAAGCAGGCTTAATGGGGGAAGGCCGGGGTTAGAATGGAGAAACTGACAGAGTGACTTGATCCCATCGGCAATGTGGAGCCATAGACATTTCTAGGACAGGGTTCTGATATGATGACCATGTTTCAGTTTCACCTCTGGGATTCCCAAGGGTCCCCTCCTCCCTTTTCTCAGGACAGCCTTCACTTCTAAAATGAAGAAATGGAGACCAGAGAAATGAAATCATTTGCCCATAGTCACAGAGGTAGTGATGTGATTGGAACCCAGACCCTATGTACCCAAATCAAGTGTTCTCTTTGTATCATACCACATTGCCAGCCTCCACCCCCCTCCCCTCCGTTTGTCTTCTCATTATCACCAAACTCTTTTGGAAGGACTACTTAAGGTTTTTATTTTATTTTTTCTCATTTGACTTTAGGGAGCAGTTAGCCCAGAATGACTTATTTCTTTCATTGGGGTCTTTCTGTTTTCCTCCTTTGATTTTTATATATTTAACCTAGCCCTGCCCAGTTCCAGGGCTCTGGGCTTCAGCAAAGTTTAAGAAGCTAAGGAGAACAAAACTTTAGAGGAAAGAGGATGCTCCCAGGATCCAAAGGTCCTGATGTCACCTTCTTTTTGTGCCCCTTCCCTCACATTAGCCTGTTGTATGTGCTTGGAATGTTCTCCTTCCTTATCTCTACCTCTTGTCTTCCCCAGCTTCCTTCTGTTTTCAGCTAAAATCCCACCTTCTTTTTTAGGGGTATCCATGTAATTTTGTATGTTGACTCCATGTGTCTCTAAAAGAATTACATTGTCCTGTGTCTTTAAGACTCATTCATGTGATTATGGTATATATGTACTTTATTTTTACAATACTTTTGTTAGAGGGGAGCTCTTGTTAAAAGCTTTCCCTAAAAGCTTGTTAAAAGCTTTCCCTATACCTCTTAATATTAAAATATCTCAGAGTATTATGTAAATAATTATGTCAGGTTTTCTGTATTTGTTTGATGTTGGAAATTTTTATCATTTAAAATGAGTTTAACACATTTTCCCTTAACATTAAATTACATTTTGCAAAAAAAAAAAAGGCTTTCCTGATCCCTTTTAATTCTCCATTTTTATCCTGTACATAGCCTGTTTGTCCATAGCTGTTGTCATGTTTTCTCCCCCATTAGACTGCCTGGCATACAGCAGGTACTTAATAAATGCTTGTTGACTGATGACTGACGCTTCCCATACAGCTACTGGTTTCATAATTATATGCCCTCCTCTCCATCTAGGACCTCACCCTAGAGGTCCTATCCCTGTTTTCTTCCTTAGAGAAACACAATCATTTGTTGGTATCTCCTTATGTCTACTACCTCAGGGATGATTTCTCTATACTGTGGCAAATGCCCCACTCAAATGAAGTCCTGGTGGTCTGCCTTAAGTTATAGCTCAGTTTCTTGGGTCAGGGGAGGGAGTTGGAGGCATAGATAACAGACTGCCTTCCTTCTAGTAGCAAAAGGCACTGTGGGGCTCTGCTCCTAGAGTGGGGCCCAGATTGGGCAGTGAAACAGGCTTTAGAAAGGGTGGGGAAAGTAGAGCTTGGAGAAAGGTTGTCCCAAGGGACAGCGAGGGATATTCAATGAAGATTAGGCTCTGTCTCCATGTCAGAAGGATGGCCTATCCTTTCCCAAACTTCTGGTCCAGGACATTTGTCTTACACTAGGGGAATGTTTTAGATTTTTTTTTTTGGTCAAAAAGGGCTGATAGCTGTCTTCAAGTATTTCAAGGGCTGTCTTGGGGGTTGGAAGTGGATTAGTTTGTTGGGGTTAAACTCAAAGGGAAGAAGCAGATTAAGTGAAAGTTGCCAAGAGGAAGACTTAGGCTCACTGTAAGGAAAAAGTGTCTATTAAGAGTTATCCATAAGTGGAATGGGCTCCCCTTCAGGTAGAGGTAGGGTGACCACTTGTCAAAGCATATTATTTACATATAGATTAGACTAGATCTGGGTCTTTGAGGCCCACTTTACCTCTGGGATTTTGGGATTCTCCTTCCTGTTTTGTAATGGGATAGGAAAAGGAATATCCTTGAAGAAGATACCCAGAGTTTTTTCCACTACCCTCAGCAAGTATCCTACCTCTGTGAAGAAGAGGCTAGCTACCTTCTTGTCGCGTTCTGGCTTGGCCTCCACAGTGGAGATGGTCTGGTAAAGGACTCCTTTGATTTGGCTGCAGGAATTCTGCACCATGGCCCTGCAATGGGACAGGAGGGAATGAGACATACTTACAGCCAAGGCATCCTATAGCAACATTTGGTTTTGGGAGTGGCTATTTATTTCTCTGTGTATGGCATGTGTACAAGTAGTGAGTGCACTGTAGTTAGGAAAGCCTCGGGTTCTGGTCACTGTGGCACTAGGTATTCTGAGCAAGTTTCTTCAAAAATCTCCTTCCCTGCCCATGAGTCTTACTAGTTGTGTTATCCTGGGCAGGTCATTTAAACTTATGATCCTTGGGCAGGTCACTCAGACCCTAGCAATAATATGTTTCTGGGTAAGTCACTTTAACTCTATGGGTCTCAGTTTTCTCATCTATAAAATGAAGTTAGAAGCATTTGCTCTTTATATCTTATAGGGCTGTTGTGATGAAAGTGCTTTGTTAACCTTAAGGCACTATAAAAATGTGAGCTATTTTTAGGAAAAAGACTGAGACAAAGTCATTGGATGCAGAAGTTAAGAGATTATTGATATCCTTTGGAAGGAATACCCTTGGAAGTTGAGTTGTGGTGTTCAAAGCCAGACAATGAGGAGTGGATGAGAGGCAGGAAGGCAGGTTAATGATTTCAGATGATTTTTTTCCAAGAGTCTAACTATGAAACAACACACTTCATAACCTTCCATGCTTTGGTAGATGATCTTGATATATTTCTCTGGCCCTACAACAACAAAATCTGCCTTTTCTGCTGATCAGTTCCTTAGCACTTAGCTAGGCAATTGTATGCACACAGTCCATTGGAGGGCTCGCATTGACATCTCTCCCAGATTGGTAGGGCCAACCACAGCTTGGGCTACTGGCACTGCCTTGGAGAAGCCAGGATTGCTGACTCTTTTGGCATGATGAGGCATTGGAGGAGGATGTTGGCAGAGCTATTTTTATGATCACTATTATCATTATGTTGTGAGGAGGACACATGGTAGGTGTGAGTAGGCTGTGGCATATATTGCCAAAAAAGAAATGTGCAGAGGAAATGGCCTAAAAGAAAAATGTCAGAAAACTATAGACTGGAAAGGAAGGTGGGCGGGTCATGCAGGGAAAATAAGGGGTAGCTGATGAGTGGCCTATATGCTTCATTGTCATCCACGTAATGTCAAGGTTTTCTAAAGAAAGGCCCTCCTTAGAATGTTGGGTGGAATCCCAGGGGAGGACATGGACAAGAAGGGTTGCCCAGGGTGAGGAGGTATGGATGGGTTGCAGTCTGTACCATTGGAGGAAGTGTCCACCTTCTGAGATCATAGATCCATCAGAATGGGAGAGGCAGGATGATGTACTAGAAAGGGTTAGAATTGTGGTCAGGAGACCTGGGTTCAAATGTTACCTTAGTTACTAGCTCTGTGACTATGGGCCTGTCACTTGAGTTTTTAGAGTTATCCATAGGATGGAGCCCATCGAACATGTACTGCCTGTCTTATAAAGTTGTTGTTATGAAAGCAATGTGTCAGACTTCTATATGAGTTATATGTGTGTATTCTATGTATCTTCATGTATGTACATATGTGAGTTCCCAGATGTTTCAGCGTCATGTGCCTCCGTGTGAATGTTTGCAAAGGATGAGACTGGACAAGTAGAGTCAATGAGAGACTTAAACCACTTAGACTTTTACAATCAGTCTATAAGGTTGTTGTGCTTGTTCTTCATCTTCAAAGAGGACCATGGCATCAGGGAGATGATGACATGACTTGCAGTTGACTTGGATTTGAATGAGGGAGGGCTGTGTAAGGTCACCAGCCTCACTTTCTCCTCCTGAACCATCTAGATCCAGTGACCCAGTATTCATCAGGATAACTGGAGATGGTCCAGTCCCTGATCCTTTTAGGCTAAGGCCTTTTCACTTACTCACTTTGAAGTAATGCACATTAAGTGAATAGACCTCGTTAAGAAGTGAGTCTGTTGGGGGGAGGAGGGGCACAGTGAATAGAGCACCAGCCCTGGAGTCAGGAGGACCTGAGTTCAAATCTGGTCTCAGACATTCTAGCTGTGTAACCCTGGGCAAGTTTCTCAGAGTCTGTTTCTGCTTCTGTAAAATGAGGCTAATAATAGTACTTATCTTCCCAGGGTTGTTATAAAGATGAAATGAGACAGTATTTGAAAACCTTAAAATACTACATAAATGCTAGCTATTGATATTAATGTGTCATGGTGTCAAACCATATTAGGAATCAAGAGAGAGACTGGTATCAGTCAGAACAGTCAAAGAGGCCTTCCTGATACAGATGTAGGTCTTAGAAGGGTGAGGCCTTGACGGAGATAGGATTTCTATAATAGATCAAACCATTAAGGGTAAGTAATCCCTCTCTGAGGTTCCTCTTTAACTTTTATAAAGCCTACCTAATCCAGCCATCCAATTCCACTTAAGTCTAGTGGAGTGACCACTAGCTCTTGAGACAAAGGATCTGAGTTTGAATTCAGGCTTTTACTTATTACCTGACTGACACTTGGGCAAATTCATATCACAGAATCTCCAAGTTAGAAGGAACCTCCTCTCCGCCCCAGTCAGTTTATTTATTTATTTTTATTTTTCAATATTCATTTCCACAAGGTTTTGAGTTGCAAATTTTCTCCCCATCTCTCCCCTATCCCCACCCCAAGACAGCAAGCATACTGAATATCCCTTCCCCCAATCTGCCCTCTCTTATATCCCCCAATGCCTCCTTACTTTCTTGTACAGCAAGATGGATTTCTATATCCCATTGCCTGTATATCTTATTTCCCAGTGGCATGTAAAACAATTTTTTAAACATTTGTTTTTAATGCTTTGAGTTTGAGATTCTCTCTTTTCTCCCCTCCTCACCTACTCCCACTGGGAAGACAAGCAATTCAATGTAGGTTATACACATGTAGTTATGTAAAACATTTCCATAGTAGTCATATTGTGAAAAACTATTATTTCCCTCCATCCTATCCCACCCCCCATTTATTCTATTTTCTCCTTTGACCCTGTCCATTTTCAAGTGTTGCTTCTAACTACCCTCTCCCCCAATCTGCCCTCCCTTCTATCATCTCCCCTCTTATCCCCTTCCCCCCTACTTTCTTGTAGGGTAAGACACCCAATTGAGTGTGTATGTTATTCCCTCCTTAAGTCAAATCCAATGAGAGTAAGGTTGACTCATTCCCTTTCACCTTCCTCCTCTTCCCTTCCATTGTGACAGCTTTCTCTTGTCTCTTTTATGTGATATTCTATCATATTCCATATGTCCTCTATATATACCATATATATCATATTCTATCTCTCCCTTTCTCCTTCTCCCAATATACTCCTCTCTCACCTCTTAATTTTATTTTTTTAGATATCATCCCTTCATATTCAACTCACTCAGTGCCCTCTGTCTATGTATACATGTAAACACACACACCTAAACCCATCTATATATACATCTATCTACCTACCTATCTACACATACATATATATTCCCTTCAACTATCCTCATACTGAGAAAAGTCTTATGAGTTACAAATATCGTCTTTCCATGTAGAAATATAAATAGTTCAACTTTAATAAGTTCCTTATGATTTCTTTTTCCTGTTTACCTTTTCATGCATTCTTGCTTCTTGTATCCAAAAGTCAAATTTTCTGTTCAGCTCTAGTCTTTTCATCAAGAATGCTTGAAAGTGGGGCGGCTAGGTGGCATAGTGAGTAAAGCTGGCCCTGGAGTCGGGAGGACCTGAGTTCGGTTCCAGCCTGAGACACTTAACACCCACACAAAAATACTAGCCATGTAACCTTGGGCAAGTTACTTAACCCCAAATTGCCCTCCAAAAGGCAAAAAAAAAAAGAATGCTTGAAAGTCCTCTATTTCACTGAATTTCTATATTTCCCCTAAAGTATTATACTCAGTTTTGCTGGTTTGGTGATTCTTGGTTTTAATCCTAGCTCCTTGACCTCCAGAATATCATATTACAAGCCCTTCAATCCCTTAATGTAGAAGATGCTAAATCTTGTGCTATCCTGATTGCATTTCCACGATACTCAAATTGTTTCTTCCTGACAGCTTGTGATATTTTCTCCTTGACATGGGAACTCTGGAATTTGGCTATAATATTCCTAGGAGTTTTCTTTTTGGGATCTTTTTCAAGAGGTGATTGGTGAATTCTTTCAATTTCTATTTTGCCCTCTGGTTCTAGAATATCAGGGCAATTTTGCTTGATAATTTCTTGAAGGGTGATTTCTAAGTTCTTTTTTAGATCATAGCTTTCAGGTAGTCCAATAATTTTAAAATTATCTCTCCTGGATCTATTTTCCAGGTCAGTGTTTTTTTCAATGAGATATTTCACATTGCCTTCTATTTTTTCATTTGTTTGTATCTGGTTTATAGTATATTGAGTTCTCATGAAGTCATTAGCTTCCATTTGCTCCAATCTAATTTTGAAGGAATTATTCTCTTCAGTGAGTTTTTGAAGTTCCTTGTCCATCTGGCAAATTCAGCTTTTTAAGGCATTCTTCTCCTCATTGACCTTTTGGGTCTCTTTTGCCATTTGTCTATTTTTTAAGGTGTTATTCCTTATTTTTTTTTGGTCTCCTTTAAGAAGGATATTGATTCACTTTTCATGATTTTCTTGCATCATTCTCATTTCTCTTCCCAATTTTTCCTCCACTTCTCTTACTTGATTTTCAAAATCCTTCTTTAGCTCCTCCGTGGCCTGTAATCAGTTCATATTTTTCTTGGAAGCTTTTGATACAGGAGTTCTGACTTTATTGTCTCCTGCCCTTTCCATGCTTTGATCCTTTTTGTCCCCAAAAAGGAATCTATGATCTGATTATGTTTCCTCTGCTTGCTCATCTTGCTAGTCACTTACTTGGCTTTTGAGTTCTTTGCCATGGTAAAACTCTGCTTCCAGAATGGAGAGAGCTTTGTCCCAAATCACTGGGGTTGTGTGGAGCTGTTGTCAGAGCTTCTTGTAGGAACCTGCCTCAGAACTGTGAGGAGGACTGCCACTCCACAGCCTCAACAAACTCTGTCACACCAGTGCTCCTTACCGCAGGACACCCAAGACTGTGACCCAGATCCAAGCAAGGCAAAGCAAGAGAATCCTGCCACAGCGCCAGCAAAGAGAGTCCTGCAATTACTTTTTGGACAGTCATTTGGTCCCCCCACAATCTGTGGGCCTGGAGCTCAGGAAGCAGCCACTGCAGCAGCTGTAGCTGCTATATCCACCACCCTGGGGGTAGGGGTCAGCCTGCACTCTTCTCTAACCTAGGGTCAACAGAGTTTCCCTACTGACCTTTTACTTTATCTTTGGTGTTTATGAGTTGAGAAGTCTGGAAACTGCCACAGCTGCCAGTGAATCAGTCCCCAGAAGTCTGTTCCAGTTGGTCGGTGCTGCTGGTCTGTGCTGGCAGTCTGTGCTGGTGTGGCTCACACAGAACTGCTCTCCCTCCCGGCCCAGTGCAATAGACCCTTCTGTCTGCCTGCCAGGCTGCCTTCAGCATGAGATTTGTTCCTCTCTGTCAGTTTGTGGGTTCTATAGCACTAAAATTTGTTTAGGGTCATTTTTACAGGTATTGGAGGTGGCTGGATGGTGAGCTCAAGCAAGTTCCTACTTTTACTCTGCTATCTTGGCTCTGCCCCCAAAGGAACCTTTTAAAAAGGCCATTTTATATATTTATAGCAACTCTTTTTGTGGTAGCTAAGAATTGGAAATTGAGGGGATGTCCCTTCATTGGGGAATGGCTAAACATGCTGTAGTATATTATTGTGATGGAATATTATTGTGTTATAAGAAATGACAAGCAAAATGATTTCAGAATAACCTGGAAAGACTTACATGAACTGCTGCAAAGTGAAGTGAGCAGAACAAGGAGAACATCATACATAGTCAATAAAGAATTGTTAATGACATAGCTATTCTCAGCAATACAATGACCCAAGACAACCCCAAAGGACTCATGATGAAACATACTGTCTGCCTCCAAAGAAGGAACTGATGCTGTCTGAATATACATTGAAACATGCTATTTTGCATTTTTTTCTTTTTTGTTTGAGTCTTCTTGTACTAAATGAATAATATGGAAATGTTTTACATGATTGCATGTTTAACCTATGTCAGATTGTTTACCATCTCAGGAAGTGGAGAGGGAAGGGAGGGAAGAGATAGAGAGAGACAAAGAGAGAGAGAGAGAGAGAGAGAGAGAGAGAGAGAGAGAGAGAGAGAGAGAGAGA
>NW_027187460.1:4238191-4335950 GCF_028583685.1 Petaurus breviceps papuanus | reverse complement strand
AGAGAGAGAGAGAGAGAGAGAGAGAGAGAGAGAGAGAGAGAGAGAGACAGACAGACAGACAGACAGACAGACAGACAGAAAGATAGACAGACAGACAGAAAGATAGACAGACAGACAGACAGAAATCGAAACTCAACCTGTACCTGGACTACAAAACCTGGGCTTCTATTTCCTTGGGGTCCCATCCAACTCTAAATTTCATGATTCAGCGTTGCAGTTAAGTCAAGAAACATTTAGTAAAAGCAGTTACTGTGTGCCAAGCACTGTACACATGTGCCCTCATTTTCTGAATGACACCCAGAGAAGGGCAAGGACTTTTTCCAAAAGTCACAAAGTGAGTCAGTGGCAGAACAAAGATTAGAACCTCCAGAATGGGTGATCTTTTCACTGACGTGGGGGGAGCCTTGAAGGATAGAACATAGAGTGTTAGAAATAGGTAAAACTTCAAGAGATAGAACATAGAATGTCTTAACTGAGTGGAACCTTGCAAGATAGAACATAGAATTTAAGAACTGGGCAGAAACTCAGGAGATAGAACATAGAATGTCAGAGCTGGAAAGGATCTTGGAATGTTGAACCTGGGATGTTGGAGCTATGGAATGTACAATATACGATGTCAGAGCTAGAAGGGGCTGTAGAGATGATCTGGTTCATCCTACATTGTTGAACTGAATAATTCTTTACCCCTCTCCTTTCCCCTGCCCAACTTGCATGGCTTTTCCCAATCCAATACCTGGCAATGAGGGTCACCCCGTGATGGTAGGTATCAAAACTGGAGAATAGATCCCAGGCTCCTTGTAGCTCTAAATGTGCAAAGTCCTTCCAGTGGCCACTGGTGTACAAAAGACTCTTCACAGAATCCAGAGAGGTTCTATGGCCAAGAGGAACCAGTATCAGTGAAGGAGCCCTAGGATTTTGGAGCTGGAATGGATCCTAGAGTCACCAAGGATTGGAACGAGCAGGGACTTTGGAGATTATTTAGTCCTACTGTCATCTTTAATAGAGTACCAGACACATTAAATTTCTTACTTAGGTTCTTGGTCAGTTAACAAACATTAGTTAAGTGCCTACTACTACTTGCAGGCACTGTGCTAAATGCTAGGGATACAACAAAAGGCAAAAAGATGGTTCAGGGACCAACTGAAAGAGCTCACAGTCTAATGAGGGAGACATTAGTCAAACAACCACGTACAGATGTGTACACTGCAAATAGGAGGTGATCAACAGAGGGAAAGCACTAATGTTCATAAGGATTAGGAAGGGCTTGTAGAAGGTGGAATTTTAACTGGGACCTGAGGGAAGACTAGAAGGTGGAGATGAAGGAGGGAATTCCAGGCATGGAAAATGTTTGAGTCTGGACTTGGAGTGTCTTATTCAAGGAGCAGCATGGAGGGCAATGTTGCTGGACAGAAGAATTTGTAAGGTTGAATAAGGTGACTGGAAAGGTGAATAGGGGAAGGTTATGCAGGGCTTTGAATATCAGAGTATTTTATATTTGATCCTGATAGGAAGCCACTGGAGTTTATTGAGTGGGAGGCTGTAATGGTAAGGGAATTTGAAGATCTTCCCTGCACCTTAATGGGCCTCACTTGGAGCCCCACAAGACAAGTTTGCTTAGGGGAGGCTTATTTTTCAGGAAGACCCATACCTTTTGTGACTTTGTAATTAGGCAGTGGGTCACCAAGGTTGTGATTTCTTCTGACCTTGGAGAAGGCTATATATACCCTGAGGTGAGATTTTGCTTTGGGGCTCACTTATGGGAAGAGTTATGTGATTTGACCAGATGAGACTCTGGGTAGCCTTTGAGCTCCTGCCCCTCCCCCGACCCAGCTTCGAAAACCCAGATGTTGGTACTTCTCTCTCTGGTAGCTAACACTGTAACTTATGTAATGGTCAGACAGCTAGAAGCCCTGTCTGTTGGTCTGTTGAATTGTGTTATTTTCTCTGTATTTTTTGTATGCTTGTAATTGTTAACCCTCTTTTGAGTTGCTTTCCTTTAGAAAAGCAGATCAAAGAACCTGTGCTAGCAGCCATTCTGGGTATTCTGGGGTGCTTGTTGATACGGGGGTGAGGAGTGACATGGTCAGACATGTGCTTTAGGTAGATCACTTTGATAACTAAGTGGAGAGTGGGCTGGAGTGGGGAGAGACCTGTGGCAGGAAGACCAACCAGCAGGCTGTTGCAATAGTCTAGGCTTGAGATGATGAGGGCTAGCACCAGGGTGGTGGTGGTGTCAGAGGAGAGAAGAGGTCATGAAATAGACATGGCCTTTGGCAAAAAAATTAGTTGTGGGGAAGTGAGAGAGTGAGAAGTTAAGGATGCCCCCTAGATTACGTGGAGCCTGGGAGTCTTGGAGGATGGTGGTGCGCTCCAACAGCGATACTGCATATAGTGAGGGCTAGAGCTGAGGTCTGAGTTCAGGGATTTCTACTCTAAGCCCAGGGTTTTCTCCACTGCCCAGTGAAAGATCACTTGGTACCAACCCTTCATTTTACCAATGCAAGAATCAAAGCAGAGAGTGGAAGAGACTTGGCCAAGATATATCACACAATGTGTCATAGGGTCACAGATGTAAAGCTGGAGGGGACCTTAGAGCTGTCTCATCCAACCTCCTCATTTTACAGGTGAGGTCAGCCCAGAAAGTTACATAACCTGCTAGCAAAGGGACAGGTGGACATTACTGTAGAGATCTTCTAGTTCAACTCCCCTCATTTAACTGATGAGAAAACTGAGGCCCATGTGAAGAAGTGATTGGCCCAAATTCACGCAAATGTTAACAAAAATAAATTTTGAACACGCATATATATATACACACACACACACTATAATTCTAGAAGATCAGTGAAATCTGAGATCTGGAAGGGACCTGAGAACATAGGATGCTCTAGGTGAAAGAAATTAATCTATAGATCACGAAATGTTGGGGCTCTAAGGAAATTTAGAACATAAAATCTTAGACCTGGGAGGGGCTTTAGAACTTGGAAAATAGAAGGTCAGAATAGAGGTCACATAACCACTTATGATTTTATAAAGGAGGAAACTAAGTCTCAGAGAAAGAGACTTCCCCAAGATTACCTCCAGAGTCAGTGGGAGAGCCAGGACCACTCACAGAGGTCCCAGCTTTCTACCAAAGCCCAAGTGGTGGCCCTTACCTTTGAGGGCTGGGCATTGGTTCTACCTTCTCAGATGACTCATTTTTCTTGGGTGGTTCAAGCAAGCCAAGCTCGAAGATGTAATGCAGCTGAGTGAGGAGGCCCAGGAGGAGCTGTGGGTACCAGCTCTGTACTGCCTCTTTGTATTCGCGGGAATACTGAATTTCATAGAGTGTATTCATGGCCTGCCAGGAAGAAGACAAGGGAGAGTGGATCTTAGGGGGAAGATTTCCCAGGAAGAGAGGACAGATTTCACCTTCAGTTCTCCCAGGTTTGTCCCTCCCTAGTCTTTGAGATAACACCCCACACTGGGCCACTGGGCACAGGATTGACCTGGAGTCCATCAACTTGTTTTTCTAATATTTTGATAACTGTATTTAAAAATGGTTTATTTCCTTTATATTTTATGCATTGAAAAGCATTATTCTGAGAAAGAGTTCACAGGTTTTGTTAAATACAGGGTCCACAGCACAAAAAGGTTAAGACCTCTTGCTGATAGACCAATAAGGAGCATTCCTATAGTATTTGTAAAGTTTCTGAAGCCTTTCTCTCACAAAAGTCTTCTAAGGAAGATAGCACATGTATCATTATTTCCCTTGTACAGATGTAAAAACTGAGGCTTACAGAAGTTAAGACTTTCACCGAATAATTCACCCAGAGCTAACCAGTGGAAGAATCTCTGACTCCAAGGGTAGTGCTTTCCAATGCATCTGGCTATTTTCCAACTGTTAAGTCTGGAACGACTGTGTTGGAAACACAGGGTACTGGGTCACTAACTCCTGATCTGGTGATCTTCTTGCTGATTCAGGAGGCCATCTAGTTCAACCCCCTTATTTTACAAGTGAGGAAACTGAGGCCCAAGAAAGTTGCCAAGGCCATATGGGTAGTATCAGAAGTGGGAGTTGACCACAGACCCTTAGATTTTGGC
Organism: Petaurus breviceps papuanus; assembly: GCF_028583685.1. Classification (NCBI taxonomy): domain Eukaryota; kingdom Metazoa; phylum Chordata; class Mammalia; order Diprotodontia; family Petauridae; genus Petaurus; species Petaurus breviceps. The sequence continues at coordinate 4,331,870 of NW_027187460.1, read as the reverse complement.
ATTTTGTATGTATACCATCCCTTCTCCCCCAAAGCCAGTTAATCCTGGGTTGCCAGTAGGGTGGTTAAAGACCTTATCTTTGCTTTGTGAAGATGATATGAAGGAGAGAAATTCTGAAAGGCCCCTTGCTTTGTATATACTTGTTTGCATGTGTCTCTACCATTAGATTGTAAGCTTTTCAAGGGCAGGGACTGTCTTTTGCCTCTTTTTGCATCCTCAGTGCTTAGTACAGGTGCCTGTCACATAGGAGGTGCTTAAAAATGTTTATTAATTGATTTATTGGTGCCGGTCAGAGAGAAAGGCTAAGGGCCCCATGAAGATGCCTTGTTTACAGCTTACAGCTAGTGAATCCTGGTAGGTCTTAGTATCCTTGGTCCTGGTGACTTCCACTGGACTTGGCCTCTCCTGTAGCTTGGTGAGCAGTGCATGGAGCACCTTGGGGGCTGTCAGCCTCTCTGCCCCCATGGCCCTCCAAATGTTGATGGTTTCACTGCCAAAAAAATGCAAGAATCAGTGAAGGTTGACAACAAATTATTTGGGTTGGCTTGGCCCTTGACACATATTCCTAACCCCAGGTCCTTCACTGGGACCTCAGGCAGCAGAGACTTGTTCTAACCCTAAATTTATTTTAAACTCTGGGCCAAGGGAAAGTCTTTGAAGTGGGGAGCTTTTTCCTACATCCAATCCAAAGCTTTGAACTCAGATCTTTCTTATTCCAAGTCTAATCTTCTATACAAGTGCTCCACTAAACCAATGGATCACAGTATTTCAAGCCAGAAGGGACACTGAGGGCTTCTCATCCAGTTCCTTCATTTGAGAGATAAGGAGCCTCAGAGCTCTGGGATGGGACCAGAGCATTTCCTGAACTTGGCCAGTGTGGCCCTGACTCTGGTCTGTTTTATGGCTCATAGATAAAATACAGAAAACCTTAAGTGGCCATAGAGGTACATTTAGCCCAACCCCCTTATTTTATAGATAATAGAACTGAGGTTTAGAGAGGTCATGTGACTTGCCTAAGGTCACGCAGCTTATTTTGAAATCAGATCCTTTGATTTTAAATCCAGCATACTCTTTTCACTGCACTAAATTGCCTTCAAAGTATTTGACCTTAGCCTTGTAACCCCATTCTGTTAAATTCTGGGCCTATAATAGGTCTATGACTTTGGGATTAAACAACCCTACTTTGCCTAAGAGATACTAAAACTTTCAAAGACTTCCCAGTGTCTAGGGCAGGGGGGCCCCCAAGCAATAGATTGAAGTCTGTTGTTCAAATGTGAAAAGCTCAACATGGGAATTTGGGGGTTATCCCCTCAGTTATCATCCCTTCTCCCCACTATCCCCCATGGCCCAATAACATCAAGGCTCCAAAATATAAATGGCAGCTGCTCACATTTATATAGTCATAAATGTGTTATTTGTTATACTTCCCTATTAAAGGATTGGGGGAACCCTATCTTAGAGGATAATGTCCAGACTCTTTAGCTTGGCATTCCAGATTCTCCAGAACCAATCACTATCCACCCTTCTAGCTTTAGTGGCTGCTATTTCCCAGTACCAGCCCATGGTTCCATCCATGTGTCTTTATTGTCCCTTGAACATATACAGTTCAATTTAGGTTATCCTTCAGACCTAGGCAGACCCTACCCCATGATTCCAGATCCAAATCAAGAGCTACTTCCTCCAGGCAACTTTCCCTGATCACTGAGCCCCTTATTTTCCCCTTCTCCCTTTAAGTCTTGTTCTGCCATGGTCTGGTCTATACAGGCTATCTGGCTTTAGATCCTGGGTCCAACACTGGTGGCGTGACTTTGAGCAAGTCACTTATGCTCTTTGGGACTTGATTTCCTTATCTGTAAATAAGGGTGATGGCCTAGATGAACTTTAAGATTCCTTCCATATCTAGATTGATGAACCCTAGACCTATGGTATCAGTTTTCCATATCTTTCAAATGGGGGCAATTATACCTGTACTCCTTATTTTACAGAGCTGTTGAAAACCTGTGTTCTAAAAAATGGAAGTGATTATTAATATTATAGCACTTAAATAATATTATTATTATATTTCAATTGAAAAGGCCCCATGTTATGTTACCTTAGACTATCCTGCCTTCCTCACTAGACTGAAAGCCCCTTGAGAGTAGGAACTATGCATTATACTTCTCTGTGAATCCCCCTTAGCCTCTAGCAGAGGACTCTGGAAAGTGGGGTGGGAAGGGACATCACAGAATTAGGAAGGGGGGCTGGGAGCACTAAGGAAAATGATACCTTCTAACTGCTTTTCCATTCATTATATTAAAACCTCTTCTTTCTAGAGTTTTTAAGGTTTACAAAGCACTTTCCTTACAACAACAACCAGGAGGGAGATGGCACAAAGATCATCGCCCCCATTTCTCAGATGGGGAAACTGAGGGATGAGAGGGGAAGTACTTTGCCAGGTCATACAGGCATCCTGTTGGTGGCCAGGCATCCTGATAGGATCCCTCTACAGATTTCTGAATACTACTACCATGCAAACTTAGCCAGCTCCACAGCCCTGCTGAGGTCTGGCTGGACTGGGATCCCTGAGATGCCCCATTGTACCGGTCCAGTGGGAGAGAATGCTCCAGAAAGGAGTCCACTAGTTCCTGGGTGTGGTATCTAGACAGCAAGGTGATGGCCTTCAGGATTTTTTTCTTGACATTCACTGAGTCAGTGGAGGTAAGGTGACAATAGAGGGTCTGGCTGATGTCTGAAACCTGGGAGGAGGAAAAGAAAAGCAGAGGAAATAAGCAGGAGAGACATGGCAGAGACATAATTGAAAACTTGGTGACTAGTTGGATGCAGGGGGTTGAAGAGTCAAAGACAACAGGAGGTTTTAAACTTTGGTGTCTGATGGAGATTGCTGGGGAAGGGGGGCTAGCATTTATTGTTTTTCACTTGTTTCCAGTTGTGTCTGACTCTTTGTGACCCCATTTGGGGATTTCTTGGCAAGGATATTGGACTGGTTTTCCATTTCCTTCTCCAGCTCATTTTTACAAAGGAGGAAACTGAGGCACACTGGGTAAAGTAATGTACTCAGGGTCTCACAGTTAGTAAGTGTCTGAGGCTGGTTTTGAACTCAGTTCTTCCTGACTCCAGGTCCAATGCTCTATCTACTGCACCACCTAATTGCATTTATTAATAAGTGCTTACTATGTATCAGACACTATGCTCAGTGCTTTACAAATATTATCTCATTTGGTCCTTACAACAACTCTGGGAGGTAGGTATTATTCCTTTTTTAAAAAATATATTTTATTTTTAACTTATGGAATAATGTAGTAGTACAAAAATATGATTTCACATGAAACTGCAAATCTATTATGTACAATGGTGATGGTAGGTACTATTCTTATCTTCATTTTACAGATGAGGAAACTAAGGGAGGCACAGGTCAAGTGACTTGTCTAGGGTCACACAGCTTACAATTATTTGACTATATTAGCTAGCTGCCTATGTGGTAGCACCATTAGCAAAAGGAGGAAATTCAATTCAACAAGTACTTCACAAAGTTACAGAATTTAAGCTTTTGAAGTGACCTTAGCTGCCATCTAGTCCAATCCAAATATTAAAGAAATTTGGACCTTAACGCACCAGTTGAATACTAATCTAGCCTTGCTTGAAGACCTCATAAGAGGAAGAACCCACCAGCCCCTGGGGTAACAATTCACATTTTGGTAGCTCTAATAATGATTAGAAAATGTTTCCTTGAATAGAGCACCAGCCCTGGAGTCAGGAGGACCTGAGTTCAAATCTGGCCCCAGACACCTAACACAAAATTAGCCGTGTGACCTTGGGCAAATCACTTAATCCCAATTGCCCTACCTTCCCCCCTCCAAAAAGCAAAAAAAAGAAAGAAAGAAAGAAAGAAAGAAAGAAAGAAAGAAAGAAAGAAAGAAAGAAAGAAAGAAGGAAAGAAAGGAAGGAAGAAAGAAAGAAAGAAAGGAGTTTCCTGACCTCGAGCCTACATTTGCCTCTTTGTAGCCTCCACTGTCATTCCTAGTTCTGCCCTTTGAGATCAAACAGAACCCCCTTTCACATGATAACCCTTCAGATGTTTAAAGGCAACTAACACGTCCTCCCTAACTCTTCTCTTTCCAAAATAAACACCCCTAGTTCCTTCAGACAATCTATTATTCAGAACTTGGTGTGTGTGAGACTCTGTGCTAGCTAGGCTCTGGAGATAGAAAAACAAAAATGTCAACAGTCTGTGTCCTCAGAGAACTTCCATTCTATGTGGCATTAGGAATGAAGTCTGGGGAATTAGTCATGCATAGCTGTTGGCTAAGAGAATACCTGCAAAGTAAATGTGAAGTAATTGCCAGGTTCTACCAACATGAGGTCGAGGTGTGAATCAGGAAAGGTGGTACTGCAAGGAGCATTGAAGGGGGCTAAGGATTCCAAACACATGGAAGTGACAAGGGAAAATATTCCAGGAAAGAGGAAGAGCCCACTTGAAGGCATTATAGGGCCACCAGCTCAATGGGCTAGAACATTGGATCCCCAACTTTTTCAACTATACGAGGTTCCCTTTTTAATATAAAAAATTCCAAGATAAGTCTCTTCCCCAACACACACATCATTGTCTTTGTACTCTTCTCATCTGCTGATTGAGAAAACATGGAGAAGGAAACAAGATAGTGGTGGGTACTCAAGTTCACAATGCTACAAGGGACTGATGAAAAGAACTGAGGCTGGTTAGGTTAGCAAAGAGAGGAGACTTAGGGGAGACGTGATAACTGACTTTAAATATTTCATGGGACCATAGGGTCGTAGATTGAGAGTAGGAAGGGAACCTAAGCGATTTTGTCAGATGGAAGAGGGATGACATGTGCTTCTTGGGCTCAGAGGACAGAATTAGGAGCAAAGGCAGAAGTTACAAGGGCGTGAATTTAGGTTTGATATAAATGTAACCCTTCCCCTCAAGGGCATTGCCATAGAGACTTGGTGGAGTGTGCTGGTTCATCCCATTTTATTTAAGTGTTCCCCAGATTTCCAAGGGCTCTTTTAGTCTTGGGGGAATGTCATTCTACAAAGGAGCCACAGTTAGACAGAACGCAATGAGAGAAGGGCTGTATTAAGAGACATAAAGTTTCTCTGTCCTTTGTCCCTGGATTGGAACACATCTGGAACACTGCCCATACATTTTATGCTCAGCTCTGTATACCACATCACACTGATCATTTGGGGACAAGATAGAATGTAATGGCAGGTGGGCAAACAGGCTGACAGTTGTGCCATCTCAGGAGAGATCTGCAAGAACACTGGCAGCCGCCAGTATAAGCTCCTTGAGGTTAGGGATTAAAAAAAAATTCAATGGCAGGCACTTAATAAATGCTTATTCGCCCCCTTAATAGATAAGATGAGAACTGGACCTGTGATTTTTTTTTTATTGATAATGGGATTTTTTTTTTTCTTTTTGGAGGGGGAAGGCAGGGCAATTGGGGGTTAAATGACTTTCCTAAGGTCACACGGCTAGTAAGTGTTAAGTGTCTGAGGCTGCATTTTAACTCAGGTCCTCCTGACTCCAGGACTGGTGCTCTATTCACTGTGCCACCTAGTTGCCCCAATAATGAGATTTTTTTTTTTTTGCTTTTTGGAGGGCAGTTGGGGTTAAGTAACTTGCCCAAGGTTACACAGCTAGTATTTTTGTGTGGGTGTTAAGTGTCTGAAGACGGAACTGAACTTGGGTCCTCCTGACTCTGGGGCTGATGCTCTACTCACTGCGCCACCTACCTGCCCCTCAGTAATGAGAATTCTTAAGTGAGGAAATTCCCTCTACCAAAAATTCAGAGAGCTAGCCAGAACACTGAGAGATTAAGAGACTTACCCAGTGTGCCTCAAACCAGGTCTTCCTGACTTCCAGACCAGTTCCTGTGTCCACTAGACCTTCCCGCCCCTCTTACTTAATAGGTAATTGATAAATTGAATTGAATTGAAGGGCCTTGAAATCCAGCTTTGTGAGCTCAGATAAAAGGAAATGGGCATGTTTAGTCTGGAGAAGACTTACAGAAGAGACCACCTCACTGTTTTCAGGCATTTGGAGGACTAAGTGTCCATTCTAAGGGGCCCCAGAGAGTTGGCAGAGAGGTAGATTTTGACTTCACAGAGGAAGTACTAGCTAATGACCATCATTGTCCAAAAGGGAAGGAGCCTAAGTACTAGAAGGGCTGTGGGGTCCTCAGATGACTACATGTCAGGGATATTCCAGACTAAATAGGGGATTTAACGCCCCTTTTTACTTTGAAGATTCCTCTATAGTTGCTTAAATATGCATCTGTGTCTTGATTCCCCTTAGCATGTAGTAATGACTTCAACTTAGTAGGAGCTTAGCAAATGTTTTTTCACTTAAGTTGAACTGAATTTATTGGGGATTTTTTTAAAGGACCTAAAGGAATCCTGACTCTAGATTAAAGAGTTGGAAGACTGGAAACTGAGGACCAGAGAATGGAAATGACTTATTTCAGGTCAAAAGGTAATTAGAACTAAGCTTGGAGTCAAACTGAGTTCCCTCTGGATTCAACTCTAGTGCTCCTTCAGCTCCACAGAGCTAATAAAGAGAGTTTTAAATTGAATTTCAGAACATGGGTATTTGCAAACCTTAAAGAACTATATAAATGCTAGCTATTATTAGTATTATCTGGCTGGTGTCTTTCCTGCCAGGGGTCTGGTTTCCTCACATCTATAATCAGAGAAGTAATTATGCTCAACTGAGCTAATAAACATAGATTCTTACACTGAATTTCAGAGGATAGGTATTTTATCATAAAGTAATTTTACTTTAAATAAAATGAAGAAAACCTGGGCATAGCTGGTGGAAGGAGGAGGGGGAGAAGGATCGAATCCAAAGCAGGTAGGTGGCACAATGAATAGCCCTCAAAACCTAGAGTTAGGAAGACCTGAGTTCAAATCTAGATTCAGACACTTACAAGCTGTATGATCCTAGGCAAATCACTTAACCTCTCTATGCCTCAGTTTCCTCATCTGTAAAATAAAGGATAACAGAAACACCTACTTCACAGGGTTGCTGTAGGGTTAAATGAGTGAACGTGCATCAAGAGCTTTGTAAATATGAAAGTGCTACATAAATGTTAGCTCTTATTATTATCTGGGCTCATGTCTTTCCTGCCAGGGGTCTGGTTTTCTGACATTTTCTCTGATTTCTCTCTTCCTTGTGAGACTGTATAACTCCCAGTCCAACACCCAAGGCTCCATTTCCTTACACTGTTTCAACATTTAGCCCTGTGCCTGGAACAAAGTAGGTACATAGTCAATGCTAGTTGACTGTTTTCTCATAGTTTTTGATGTTTGAGTGTTTTTCTCCCCAGCTGAATTGGAACCCCCAAACTCTCCCAGACAGGACATTCTTTTCTACCTTCCATCTCCCCTTCACTGTGGCTGAGTTGGGGACTGAGCACAAGTGAGCTCCTTGAGGACAGAAACTATTTAATTTTGGCCATTGGATTCCCCAGTGCCTATCACCTAGTAGGCACTGATAAAATGCTTACTTATTGGTTGATACCAGGTCCAAAGTCAATGCTTAATTGGTTGGTAAAATATACTTTCCACTGGGGCAACAGCAATTGACCTGAGCCTCTTGGAAAAGCCAATCTCATGTCCTTGGGATTTATTTTGGTGTAGTCCATCCACCTACCCCTCTAGATCCATCCAAAGTATGATAGGATTTATAATTAGATGAGACCTTAGAGACACAACTTCCTCATTTTGCAGAGGAAGCACAAAGGTGGAAAGTGACTTGCCCAAGGTCACACAAGTAACAAGTAACAGAGCTTGGATTTGAACCCAGGTCTTCTTGATTCTATGGTACCATCTCCTCTAATCCAACCTCCTCCTCCCTCCACCCCCGTTCATTTGGGTACTTTATTATTTAGGACAGACTGTGCCCCCTTTCCTGGAGGAGGAAACTCTAAGCTCTGTGTCTCAGCCCTGCTTCCTCTCATTCAATCCCTGCTCCTTTAAACATTCCTACCTTCTCCATCCGAGGCCCCAAATCTTCCAGGATAATAATGAGCATATCCCCTGCAGTTTCCATTTGGAAATCCAGGGTACTCCTTAGACCATCCATCAACGTGCTGATGAGATCTCGAATCTGAGGCAAAGAGAAATGCTTGGAGAACTCCTACATTAGATAAAGAGAGAAAAGTCACACTGGGGTCAACAGCTCCTTGGGTCCTACAGGGACCCATGCCTAGTCCCTTTAAAGTCTAATCTCTTTCGCTTTGGGTTGAACTCTGCCTCTTTTTACTAACTCCCTTATTCACCCAGCTCCTGTAAATGGCTCCTGAAATCCACCCTTTTCAGGATGGTTTCCTGAAAAGATCATGTTTTGTATTTGTTTTAAAATCTAGAAGAGTATTCATATTTGTATACTTCCATAGTATTTAGATAAGATTATTCTTGTCTTATAGATAAAGGAAACTAAGGCCTAGAGAAAAGAATGACCCAAGGTCAAAATCCTAGAAGAGGCTATGGAATAATAAAAGGGGTAATACATTTACATTGTGCTATAAGGTTTGCAAAAGTGATTTATTAGTATTAACTCAGTTTATCCTCTCAACAAGTCTATGAGGTAGATAATATTATTGTCCCCATTTTACTGATGGGGAAACTGAAGCTTAGAGAGATCTGCCCAGGGCCTCGATTTGAGGCTTGACTCATCTTTTCTTAGCTGTACTATTAAAATGGAATCTTTGGAGCTAATCTTAATTGGTCTCCTTGTATCTGATAGCATAGCACTATATTTACCTTGCCACTTAGCTGCCTTTGTTTACATTTGTATTTTATATTTACAATTCCTCACCTCCTACTCTCTTCTCAATCTCTTGTGTCTATCCAACTTCTGATCCCACTGCTCAATTGAAAATGCTCTCTCAAAGTTCACCAATGACTTTTTTTTTTTGGAGGGTTCGGGAAGGCAGGGAAATTGGGGTTAAGTGACTTGCCCAAGGTCACACAACTTGTGTTAAGTTTCTGAGGCTAGATTTGAACTCAGGTCCTCCTGACTCCAGGGCCGGTGCTCTATTCTCTGTGCCACCTAGCTGCTCCAGCCAATGACTTCTTAATGACTGAATTCCATGACCTCTTCTCAGTCGTGATCCTTCTTGGTCTTTGTATAGAATGTGACACCAGTGACTACCCCTAGGTATTCTTTCTCCCCTGGGTTTTTATGACACTGCCCTCTCTTGATTCTCCTCCCTCTCTGACTCCTCCTTCTCAGTCTTTTTGCTGAATTGACATTATCTTCTAGTACTCTCATCTCTTTCTAATGCATTCAAATATAATTTTTATAATTTGATATAATTTATATATAACTTGTAATCATAAAACATAAATATATAAATATATAATATATTATATATAGAACATATAAATATATAATTCTATATAATTTATATATTACATATAATTACATAATTTTAACTCCCAAATCAACACATTCAGCCCTTATTTCACTGCTGAGCTCAGGTCCACCATCACCAAATGCCTGCTTGACATCTCCACTGGGTAGGTCTCACTGAAATCTCAAATTTCATTATCTTTCCCCTCAAACTCAACTTTCTCCTTAACATCCCTATTTCTTTCAATTTTTCAAAATTTCAATTTCATCATCCTTCCAGTCATTTAGATAGAAAGCCTTGGAGTCAGCCATGAACTTCCACTCTCCCTCCATATTCAACAAATTGTCAAAGTCTTGTTTACTCTACCACTTTCATAGCATCTCTTCTATTTGGTTCTCTTCTTTCCACTTATACAGCCACTACCATGGTTTAGTCCCTCTCATCATTTTTTTTTTTTTGCTTTTTGGAGGGCAATTGGGGTTAAGTGACTTGCCCAAGGTCACCTCTCATCATTTCTTAGCTGGACTATTAAAATGGAATCTTTGGTGCTAATCTTAATTGGTCTCCTCATATCTGAGAACTAAAGTCTAGCGGCTCCTTTCAAATCCATTTTCCATACAACTGCCAAATTGACATTTCTAAAGTGCGTATCTGACCATGTCACTCTCTTCTTTAATAGGTTTCAGGGGCTCCCTGTTGCTTCTGAGAGAAAATACAGGCTCCTCTCTGTGGAAATGAAAGGACTTTATAATGTGGCTCCAACTTATATTTTCCAACTGATCTCACATTATTCCCTTTCACAAAATCTGTCTTCTAGCCAGATTGGCTTGTTGTCTTCTGCACATGACATTCCATTTCCTGTTTTTATTCATTTGTGCAGGCTGTTCCTATGCTTGGATTGCTCCCTTTCTTTACCCTCATGGAATGGAATCCCCATTATCCTTCAAGGCTCAGCTCAAGGGCCACCTCTTCCAAGAAGCCATTCATGATCCTACCAGTTGTTGGTTATTTCTCCCCAAAAATTTACTGTGAATTTGCTTTGAATAGACTTTGTTTTTACTTATCTAGGTAGATTTTATTTCTCTCCAGTAGAATGTAAGTTCTCAGAGGGCCAGGGACTGTTTAACCTTTGCCTTGAATCTCCAGTGACCAGTCCAGTGCCTGGCAACCTAGTAGGTGCTCCTGAGAAACTTTTGGGGAATAGAATTGAAGGTCACATAGCAATTTGGTGCCAGAGCTGGAGTAAGAAACCAGCTCCCTTGACTTAGTGAACTATATCTTATGACCAGTTAATATTAGGGGTTTGTCTGGATGGTTAGATGGTAAGAGGCTTAATATCTGGATCCTCAGTAATTAGACAAAACAATTGTGTGTACCAAAGCTAGGTAACACAGTGGATAGAGCGCTGGGCCTGGAGTCAGGAGACTTGAATTAAAATCTGGATTCAGACACTTACTAGCTGGGTGACCCTGGGTGAGTTACTTTCTTTCTTTTCAATAAAGTGGGGATAATAATAGCATCTTCCTTTTGGGATTGTTGTGAGGGTCAAAGGAGATGTGCCTGGCACATTTTTGCTTAGTTGTTTTTTAGTCCTGTCTGACTCTTTGTGACCCCATTTGGGGGTTTCTTGTCAAAGAGACTGGTTTGCCCTTTCTTGCACATAGTAATAAATGCTTGTTCCTTTTCCCCTTCCCCAAGTTCCTAGAACTGTTCATAGGGGCATAGAATTTAGAACTATAAAGGAGCCCAAGTATCATATTGCCTCTTCATTTGGACATGTTTGGAAGTTTGAAGGCCCAGAGGGGTAGAACCATTTGCCCAGGGTCACACAGGTAGATAGCAGAGTTGAGATCTGAAGTCAGTTCTCCTGACTCCAAAAATTCAGTGCTCTTTCCGCTATAAGATAATGATCATGCTACTATAAATAACAACTCTAAGCAGGAAAGGAGACAGACTTGAAACTGAACCTGAGGCCAATCGACCCAAGCTTTTTCTCTACCTGCTAATAGATCTGTGGAACCACTGGACCTGTTTGGTTTCTCTCAACTCAAGTGTAGGACTTTACAAAGATCTCTAATAAAGATGCACTTAATTGGATTTGGCTCATTTTTCAAGTTTATGAGATCTTTTTGGATTCTGATTCTGGCATTCATTGTGTTATTGCAAAAAACAAAAATGCTGGTGTTGGAGTTAAGAGGGCCTGGATTCAAATCCCAACTCTATGACTTTTGACCTGTGTGATCTGGAGCACTTTTTTGCCCCTTTCTGGGTTTCAGTTTCTTAATACGTAAAATGAGATCATTGAACTTGATTGTTTTGAAGTCCCCTCTCTTCCTGTTCTAAATCTATGATGCATGTTATGATCTCCTGAACTGTTCTTCCCTTCCCAATTTGTTGTCTTCAAATTGGATAATCATGCACCTTATTATTATGATTTCTTTGTTCAGTCATTTTCAGTCACGTCTGACTCTTTGTGACCCCATTTGGGGTTTTCTTGGCAATGATACTGGAGTAGTTTGCCATTTTCTTCTCCAGTTCATTTTATAGATGAGGAAACTGAGGCAAACATGGTTAAGTGACATACCTAGGGTCACACAGTTAGTAAGGGTCTGGGGCCATACTTCAACTCAGGAAGATGACTTTTCTTGACCTCCAGGCCTGGCGCTCTATCTACTGTGCCACCTAGCTGCCCATGTACCTAATTCCTTAATGCAAATCACTGAGAAAAAGTTAAACAGAATAGATTTCAAGCTCTCCACTCAAAACTCTTGCCAAAGATGTCATCTCTCCATTAATGACTACTTTTTAGTTTTGGGCATAAACAGTTTTAAAACCTACCTAGTTGTCAACCATCCAACCTACATCTTTGTCCATTTTTCTTCTTAGGGATAATGTGATTGTCAAATGCTTTGCTGAAATCTAGACATATGGTATTATGTCTATAGAATTCCACTCTTTGGCCAGGCTAGTAACCCCATCGCCAAAGACCATGGCTTGTAGGCTAACTTTAGAAAATGGTTGTTTTTTATAAAGCACAGTGTATCTGTGCCCATCAAAGGATTAATAGCATTTTACAGATGAGAAAAATGAAGCCCAGGGAAATTAAGTTATTTCTCTAAGGTCACATAGGTAGCAAATGATGAGAGTGAAGTCAGATTTGAACCCAAATCCTGTTAGGAAGACTCATCTTCCTTCCTGAGTTCAAATCTGACCTCAGACACTTACTAGCTGTGTGGCCCTAAGTAAGGCACTTCACCCTGTTTGCCTCAATTTCCTCATCTGTAAAATGAACTGGAGAAGGAAATAGCAAATGACTCCAGTATGTTTGCCAGGAAAACCCCAAATGAGATCATGAAGAGTTGGACATGACTGAAATGATGGAACAACAATAACCACTTCTGATTTTAAACCCACTATTCTTTCCATGTTACCCCTCAACCTTGTCTCTTCAGTTAAAGACTGGAAGATAAGACCTCTAGATGACCTAGAAGAGATGTGAGTCTCCCAGAAGATCTAAGCCAACCCATCCCCCTTTGCCCTGCTAGTCCCTTGAGAGCTTTGACCTTAATAATGTGGGAGCTGGGGTTGAGAGGAAACTCCGGCATGAGTATTGGTTCCTGCTCTGACAGACACTGGGTTTCTTCACTCTGCCCCACATTTCTGAAAAGGTCAGGTGCATCCAAACCTGGTAAAGAGAGATGATTGTAAATGTCTGATGTTTCCTAAAAGACTAGTTGACTCTGTTTCTGCTTCATAGTTGGAAGTAGAGTAAGTGTCAAGGTTGAGGCCTAGTCAATGAGGGGCCAGGTTTGGGCATGTAGTTGGTATTAGGGTATGGTGGGGGAAGGGTGTGTATAGGGCCAGATATGAGGTTAGAGTTGGGATCAGGTTTGGGTGAGGTTGTGTCAGGATGGGGATGTGGTCAAGTTTAGGAGATTTGGTCAAGTTCAGGGAATATGATCATGAATGAATTAATGTTGGAACAGGATTGTGGTCAGGGTTATAGTGCATTTAAGTTTGGTTATTTGGTAAGAGCCATGGTATGATCAAAGTTGGGGACAAGTTCAGGGCTGAGATGACATGGTCAGGAGTTAGCTTTGTCAAGGCTGAGAGATATGGCTACTATGGGAGATGAGGCTGGGGATACTGTGAGACAAAGTTATGGTGTAGAGGTGGGTCAGTCATAGGGATGTACTTAGACGGGTGAGGTTAGGATAGGGAGGCATTCAGTGATGGAAATGTGGTCATTTCTGGGTTGAGACCATGGTCACATAGCATGTTGTCATGGAGATTCCTGTTCACAGTTGGAATAAGGTCATTGCTTAGGGCAATGTTACTATGGGGTTACTGTGGGGAGGTGAGTTTAGGATAGATGGTAACTCCATCGGAGGAGGTGGCATAGAGACAGAAAGGTGACTCAATAAATGAGGAGTCCTGCCAGGGATCACCTTTCTGATATAGGAGGATTTGGTAGAGATAGTTAATTGCTTCAAGCACCAGTTGCTGTATGTCTTTGTCTGGATCCTGACATAACATGCCCAGCATGCCCACAATGTGCCCAATTCTTCCAAATTCCTTTGTTGTCTGGCAAGACAAAACAAAGAGAAACATGGACATGTAATTTCAAGTTCTGGGGACCTAAGAGATCATCGAACTCTTTCTTTGTTTCTTTGTCCTAATTTTCCACCCCTAAAATGCACCTAAGCACCCTCACAAGAGAAATCAACAAACATTTGCTAAGTGCTTCCTATGTGCCAGACATTGTGCCAAAGACTGGGGATCTGAGTATGAGCAAAAAGACAGTGTCTGTCCCCAAGGAGCTTATATTCTAATGAGGGGAGATAGCACATTAAAGAGACTTGAAAAACAGGAGATGGGGGGATGGAGGAAAGAAGTACCTGAGCAAGGGTGTGGAGGTGGAAGCAGACCTTGGAGAGGAAAGAAGGATGACTGGTCTGAGCCTCTCTCCAAATGGAGGACGTGGGAGGAAATCATCAATGGGAGGAGGAAGGTACGGGGTGGAGGGTGAGAAGGCAGCTGAGGCATGGCAGAGAGGCCCAGAAAGTAAGCAGAGACAGGTAAGAAATGAAGGATGCCTAACCTGGCCCATTCCTTAAAACGGAGGTCCTCAGAAGAACTAACCAGGAGGAGATGGTGGCTCCTTGGAGAGAGGAATATTCCAGGATCCTCCCAAGGTGAGTTTCTACAGAGTCATTTATTTTTCATGCCACACAATTAACTGAAAGGTCATTACAAATTTCTCCTATGTTTGATGATTACCAAAAATTGAAAGAAAGGAAGGCATTTGTTTGTGTAGATAAGAGCAAAATGTAGCTATTTTTAAAAACTCTCCTATAACAAGGTGTCAGCCATGTAGATATTTGAATCAGACAAAGATCCTTGAGAAAAGCAAACACAGAAATAACTTAGTTTAATGATTCTGATTATGAACATTAAAGTCATTTTAATTCAACAAGCAATTATTAAGCCCCTATGTATATGGCAGGTTCTGGGAATAGAAGGATAAAAATAGATAATCTCTTTCTTCAAGGAATTTACATTCTGCTGTGGGGGGGTGGTTGAGCACTTCCATTTTATAGCATGTAAATATTACAGGTGTACATGCATAATATATAACTATGTCTATTTGTGTGTATATATATGCATGAATGTATGTAGTGAGTACAGAGTAATTTCAGAGTGTAAGGGAACATACCCACAAATGGGAAGATAGCAATTGGGGCATAAAACAGGGAGATTTAAGGTGTTGGCTATGGTGTAAAGTGCTAAAGGAAGGGGGATATCTTCTAGATAGATGGTGACATCCTTCAGATGGCTCTTGCTTAAGGGTGATATTGTGCTGGTTACATTAATTCCTGGTCTATTACAGAGCCTTCTGAATGAGTCTCATATCTACTCAAGAATTTGGCCTAATAATTCCCACAAGAAAAACCAAGTGAATGAAGAATTCTTATCGTCCAATGTATGTTATAAAATGAGATGGACAAGCTATAAATCTTCTGAATAGATGTCTATATGTATACATATACATACCCGTGTTTCCCCGATAATAAGACACTGTCTTATTAAATTTTTTGGACAGAAAAACACCAGAGGGCTTATTTTCAGGGGAGGGCTTATTTTAATGAACATTGACAGCAATTTTAATAAACAGGTAAATGTGAACAAAAAAATGTACCTGTATTCAATAAGCAAATCACTGGGGAAGAACAGGATGACGTGCTCACTGCTGCAGCTCTGATTGGATGCAGCTCAGAGCGCAGCGTGAGTTTCACCTGGGGGGGGGAACGGTGCATACAGAGGGTACCATAATGTAGCGTGTAGCACAGGGGATCACCTTCACTACCGTAGCAATCTCAATAGGGCTTATTTTCGGGGGAGGGCTTATTTCAGAGGAATCTTACACAGTAAGGGGAGGGCTTATTTTCGGGATAGGTCTTATTATCGGGGAAACATGGTAATAAATATGAGCATATACATATAGAAATATGTATACATGCCATATACATATTTATATATACACATACCTATATCTATCTATGTCTATATGTACATACATGTATATGGGTATGTATGTAATGTACATGGACAGTTAACTGGATAATTAAACAGGAAGTTGAGACTGGGCTGAAATACCTCTGGAAATTTGCCATATTCTTTTAAGGACTCCAAATTTCTCCTTGAAACAAAGACCTATCTCTTTAATACCAATGTTCTCTTGGTATTAGCTTATGGTTATGAGTCATGGAATACAACAATCTCCAAACAAGTAAATATGATTTTCTCTAAGAGACCAACAGAGAGGACCATGGCTAGTGTAAGTGGGCTATACAATAATACAAAAAAGGGATTAAGGAGGACAGAGTAAAATAAGTCATTTAGAAATGTTCAATACCAAAAAGCCATGTGCTAAGATCAAGAGCTAACATGGACAACCTGAATGCTCCATTGATATCCTTCTGTTGTTATGGAAAAGTAAGAGAGGCTTCCAAGATTTGTGGTGAAACTTCAGTGGTGAATTTATTAGGACTTGTTCAAGAATCAACTCAAGTTGGGCAGGCATAGAGGAATCACAGTCTAGGATTTTGATAAAATGATAAGATTAGAGAGTTATTGGAGTAATCTCTATGTTCAAATGTATCTCTGGGCTTAGCCATGATAGAGCCAATACTTATTTTTGGTGTTTCAAGAGGTAGTATTATGCATTCTTTCCTCCAAAATGGTATCCAAAGGCAGAGAAGGAAATGGTTGTCCCTCCCAAGACAGAAACCAAGTCAAAGTTCTCGAAGGCTAAGAAGGCAGTGATGAAGGATGTCCATAGCCCCCAAAAGATGAAAATCCAAATATTTCTACCATCTGGTAATCCAAGGCACTTTAGGTTTAAAAATAGTCCAAGTACCCTCACAAAAGTCCTCCTAGGATAACAAACTTGATCACCATGCCATTGTCAAGTTTCCCTTGACCACTGAGTCTGTTATAAAGAAATTTGAACACCCTTCCCCCCAGTAATCTTTGTGAATGTAACAAGCATCAGATCAAGCAGGCTATAAAGAAATGGTATGAAATCAGTTTGACCAACGTCAACACATTGATCTGGCCTGAGAGGAGACCTCAGTCTGACATACCCCAGACTATGAGGCTTTGAATGTTACCAACAAAATTGGAATTATCCAAATTTTTCAGATAGCTTGCTCTACATACAATAAAGTTTTCCATTTATGCATGTACCTTTGCATACATATATGATCATATAATACATATGTGTAGAAAGAGATAGGATAGAGGAGGGAAGGGAGAAGGGAGAGAGGAGGAGGGAGGGAGAGGAGGGTTGAGAGTTATGGTGTTGTAAGAAGAACAATTAATTTGGAGTTAGAGGGGTTGAAAGCCCACTTCTGCTACCAGTACCTCTCCCTACCGATCCCCACAGCATGGTATCATGTAATGGTGCTAATGAAGTCATGACACTTATGCAGTCAGTGTAGGTATGAAATATGCCTCATTAGGGATAATTATGGGCAGACCCATCCCCTTCTTCAAATGTCTTGACAGGTGATGGAGATTAGGACTACCTTATTTTCTGGGGCTCCTTTTAGACCTATAGTCTATAACGTGAAAGAGTTCACTTATACATCACCATGAATGATAGAGAGGGATGCAGTAAGGTAGGGTTGGGGGAGGGGTCAGGTGATGGTAGTACTCACATCCAGGAAGACTTTCTGGGCCAGAAACTTGAGGAGAACCATGCAGCATCTAATGGCCCGCTGACGCTCATGAACCTTCTCTGAGGCCAGCCAGCTGTACATGTGCTGGGGAAGAGCAAAGGGGCAGATAAGACAAAGCCATTGGGACCAAAGGAACATCTATGAAGGGACACTAGCATCTACTCTTATCTTATCACTCTTATCACTCCCACTGGGATTTATCTGCCTCTCTTTCTCCCTACTTATTCAAATGATATTCTCCATCATTTCTTCTTTTCCCTGAATTGTTATCACACTGTACCACATAGCCTGCTTTGTATTTCTGCTTGTTTTATGAGTCTCTTGTCTCCTGGAGAAAAAATGTAAAACTATGTGAGAGGACAGGGAATTTTCTTATTTTCTCCTATTCCTTATGTTACTTGGGGCACAGAGTGGGGCAAATGGTAGGTAGGTGCTTAGTAAGTGTAATGCAACTGACACTTCCTTAAGGACCTTGACAGAAGGATTTCTGATGTTGAGGGATTATTATATAGTATGCTATAATTGAAATGCACTGACTTGGCATCAGAAGGCCTGAGATCACTTCCTACCTCTAATATTTACTTTTTATGAGACCCTGGGCAAGTCACTTAACTGATTTGAGCCTCAGTCTCCTCCTCTGTGAAATGGGGGTAACAGCACCTACTCTCATAGGGAGCATTTTGTAAACTTTTACAATGCACAGAGATGCGAGGAAAATCCCTTTACTCCTCTGAGCCTCAGTATCCTTATCTGTAGTTTAGAGATGATAACCCCTTGGCTTGCCTGTGAGAGCACTCAAGTGAGAAAATGGATGTAAAAGCAACACACTGGTTCAAATATAGGTGTCAACTCCTAAAATAAAAGGCCCTTGAAGGAACCTTAGAGATCTTGTAGTTGAGCCACCTAATTTTATTGATGAGAAAACTGAAGCCCAGAAAGAGGGAATGACTTGCCGAAGGTCACATAGGTGATAAGAGGCAGAACTGAGATTGGGAGTCAGCTTTTTTAGGAGTTACTCCAGGACTCTTCTCACCATTATACTCTCATGCTTTTGGATCTATGTGAAAGAAAAAAATGTATAGATATGTGCTGTAGCCTCAAAAACTATGGTCTGCTCTTGGGTTTTATACAAACTGTAACTGGAGGAAAAAATGCAGCGTACATCGGGCTGATGTGGTGGAAAGTGCTATGCATGTAGATATAAAGGATTTTCTCATTCCCAGTCCTGTTTCATCCATGTCCTTAGTTCTAGGAATTGGAATAGGCTTTGAGGCCCTACAGATCAACACAAGACAGAGTGTAATCAAGGGAAAGATCAATGATTTAGACTGTAAGAGCTCTATCATATTTAGGGAAAGGAGCAATCCCTTTAGCTTAGAGAAGTCAAGGAAAGCTTCCTGGCAGAGATCAGATTAGTGCTAGACCTTGAAAGATAAATGGAGGTAATTTACCTAGGTAAATGGAAAAGAGAAGAGATCATTTGACATGTTTTATCACTGGGAATCATTGGTTCAGTGGGTGATGTTGAACCCTAGGTTGGATTCTGAAGGGGTATCTTTCACTTTTGTGTGGTCTGAGTCTGGCCCTCAGAAGGACAGTATTGGGAAAATTACTAGAGATGGGTCATTTTTAAAGCCAGAGTCCTTCAAGCTTAGTTCTTCTTGGCCATACCAACTTCCTTCCCAGTTTTATCTTATCATTCATTATAGCAACAAACCCAACACTATATTTCATTAGGGGTTGATAAATATAGTCTTATGTAAGTGATAATAGTAACTATGATGAATAAAATTGTGATTTTGATGATGTAATGAGGATGATGAGAATGATAGTAATGGTGAATGAGGTCATGGGGATGGTGATGGTAATGATTGTGAGAATGATGCTGATCAAGTTGATGGGAATACAATAATAGTGATGGTGATGCTGGTGGTGGTGATGGGATTACAATGGTAAAAGTAATGGCCATAGTGATGCTGATGAAGATGATGAGAAGACGGTGATTGTGGTGATGGGAATATAATGGTAATGATAGTGATGGGAATGCAAGAGCAATGACAGTGATGCTGCTGATGGTGACAGTGATGATTTAAGTGACAATGGTGATGTTGATTAGAGGGTGATATTAATGATGAGGATTACAATGATCATCGATGGGTATTTATTGATAGTGGTGATGATGGGATGATGGTGGTGATAGTCCAGAATTTCCAGTGCACTCTCATAATGTTAATTTCCTCATACTTACACCTCCCACATAATTTTCTTAGTCCCCACCATTTTGGTCTTTCTGTAGCATTTGGCCCCCACTACCTTCTGGATATTTTCATCTTGTACTGGAACTATACTATGGTAGCTTCTCTTTCTATCTCCCTGACACCTCCTTCCTTTTTCCTCCTCCTAAAAATGGACTTCCCACAGACTATGGATCTCAGCCCTCTTCTCTATCTCCATTGTTCTTTAGAATCCTTATCTACTAAAGGTGATAGCTTCAAAGATGACCTCTATGTTTATGACTGTCAAGTGCATATTTGCAACCATAACTTCAATCCTAAATTCCATACCCATGTTTGATTGTGTGCTAGAAATTTATATCTGCATTTGCTACTGGCACATCAAACTCACTAAGTATGAAACAGAATAAATCCCTTTACCACATAAACCTGATCTTCTTTCTGATCTTAGGACCTGAGTTAACATCCAGGTTCTGCCATATGACTGTGGTCACACTGTCATCTTCCCTATCAGGGCTTTAGTTTCCTTTTCTGAAAATGAGCAATTTAAATTAAATAAGGACCCCTTCCAGCATGTATACGAAAATTCTGTATTTTAGGATCTTTCTAGTTCTGACATTCTATATTCTAAAGTCCTTTAAGTACTTATATTCTATGTTCTAAGGTTTCGATTAGAGCTACCTTTCTATGTTCTATGTTTTAAAAGTTCATTTTGGCTTTTACTAAATATGTTCTGCATTCTTCTGTTCCTTTCAGCTCTTACATTCCCTGGTATGTCCTAAGGGACTTTTAAAAAGCTAAAACATCTATTTTTTTCTCTGACTTTACATTGTACCAAATCACAATGGTAATGGAACCCAGAACAAACTGTGTCCTGATCTTCAGTCACACCCTCATCCCACAAATGAACAAAATGATCTTTATTAAGCATTTAATATGTGCCAGGAGCAGATGATACAATATGTGCTAAAGGTCAGATACAGTCTCCCACCCTCATGGGTTCAGGGATGGCATCCCACATAAACCTGTTTCCCTCTGCCTCCCACCAAAACCTGGGTTACCCCTAGCAAGTAGTGAAGTTCTTCTGGATTGGGACTCTCTGTGATGAAGCTCTGAAGAAGCCCATCTAAGGCACTCATGGTGTCCATGTAGAGTTTCTAGAAGAGAAGAAACAAAAGTCAAAGGGGCAAGGGAGTCCTGGGTTGTACCAAGTGTAGCCTTGATCAGGGTTTCAGTTGGTCAAGGACTAAGGGGTCAGGGCTGACTTGAGCCAAATATAGGCATCCCCCTCTTTTTTGTTGCTTCATTTTTTGGCCATATATTTATGGTCTAGTGTCTCCAGTTTGTACATCACCCTTTATGGCCTTCACTTAGAGGCTGTTTTCAGAATATCCAGGGAGGGCAGTTAGAAGAGGTCATTGCTATGGTTTCTTTTAGTTCTGATATTGTGTAACTTGTGGTTCATGTTACAGGGTCAGTGATAGCTTTGTTTTTGAAAACACATTCAGAGTCTTTCCCTCTTTCTTAAGGTGTTTCTGTTTCAAAAGTGTTTGGACCCTGATGAAGGGAGCTGAAGACAAGCCTTCTAATATGAGATTGTTGGCCATCCGTCTCTGCTGAAGCACAGGGCCAGGCCTAACAACATATGAAACTTTCACATAAGAACCATCTTGGGAATTTTATTTTGCTTTTTTGGAGGGGGGAAGTCAGGGCAATTGGGGTTAAGTGACTTGCCCAAGGTCATATAGCTAGTTTTGTGTTAAGCGTCTGAGGCCAGATTTGAACTCAGCTCCTTCTGACTCCAGGGCTGGTGCTCTATTCACCGCACCACCTAGCTGCCCCAGTCTTGGGAATTTTTATAGTATTTTTTTTTTACTCTTTAGAGCAGTTTCAGAATTCATAAATTGTTTCCGAATATAAATTTATCTTCAAGTTTCAACTTCTTTTCTACCTCTTCTGCTCAAAAGACAAGGCCCAGAGAGTTCTCTGCATGTATTTTATATAAATTGGGAGGTAGAATTTGAGGGCCCATAAATATATGAGAAAGAGACCTTTTCCCTTTCCCTCTTTGCACCAATGTTGTTGTCTGACTGAGCACTCAATTGGCATCAAATCAGCCCAAAACAGTTCTTGTTGGTTATAACATCAAGAGACACAGCAATGATGAAGGACAAAGCTTGATCTTCTTCTTCTCCATATCCCCCCCCTGATTTAACACAAGGAAGTAGTGCTGGGAAGCAGTCTGAAAATGGAGAACATCCAATGGTGGTTTGAAAAGGCTAGACCAGCAATGAGACATCATTACTACTTAGCAATATGTCCTTACTACTTTGTCAATAACTGGGGGCAGGTTTCCAGCAGGGCCCTGGGTGTATCTCTCCATAGATCAATCTCAATGTGACTCAACTGCCAAGACTGATGTGGTTTAAGTTTCCTTTCCCTATACCTTGCCTTACCACCCACCCTCTGGTCATCAATGGAGACATCTCCAAGGAAAGGGTTGGGAAGAGGTAAGAGTAGATTCAGTACAGATAGAAGACTGTCAACAGAAAGAACACCCCTCAGCACTGGAGAACAGCTGGTGGGATCACCTGTATGTCAGGAGGGTCTGCGAGGAGACAGGTGTGCTTCTCCAGAGCTTCCACCAGGGGCAGTTTAAACACACTTTGGAAGCAAGTGAAGAGGATCTTGGATTTCCTTTTAAAGTCCAATGGTGGCCTCAGTTTGCTGTGAGATTATCAGGAAAACAAAAGAATGTGAGCACAATTTGAGTCATAGTAAAAAAAAATTTTTTTTTTTTTTTTTACAAATTTGGACCAAATGGAGAAGAAAAAGACAAAGGAATTAGTGCCAAGTTTGTTTTGTGCACTAGCCCTGAACACATCAAAAGATGTGTTTTACCATACTATCATATGAACACAATCATCAAAAGAAGAGTCAGAAAGTGTTGGGCTAAACATAAAGGTTTCAAGGAGAAAATTCAATGACAAACTTGGAACACAAACAAATCAATCAATAGAGGTTTCTAAAATTAGAAGGGAGAATGAGTTATTGGCCAGGGGTGGGGACCCTGCAGCAGGTTGATATCTTATCACAATACTAGCCTTCCTGCTTCATGAGTCTGAGAACTGTGCCTTTGCTAAACTTTGCACTCAGCAGGTACTTCATAAATGTCTGTGGGATATGAATTTGAATTCTCCCCTCCTTCCCATCCTCCACCTAACTGAGCCCTGGCTTTTTCACTTTGGTGGTCCCTGGCCATGTTTCTTTCACTGGGAATCACTCTGAGGAGGACTGGAAAAGCCTACCACAGTCCTGAAATGACACACATGACCTGCTGTCGAGTTGTGGTACAGAGAGTGTCCTGGGGTTCCTTCTTCATCAGCACCTGCAAGTCCCCAAAATGAAAGATTAGTCACAGGGCTAAGATATCTAGGTCCCCTGTACAGAGAAACTGGTGAGTCCTCCAGTGATCCAAGCCTTCCCTTAGCCTCAAACACAAATTTCCTTTCCCAATACTTCCCATCCCCATCCTACCCAAAGTGGAGACCACCTATCTCCTAAAAACCTCCCCAGGGAGTTATGAACATTCTCTGTCTTTGAGGAAGCTTTTGTCTGTTTTTTTTGTCTATAGATGGGCACGTCTATTCCCCACTGCTATTCTCTATCCTTGAGGTCTGTTTCTCCCATTCCTCCTCAGAACGATCCCCTGTGAAACAAATATGCCCAGGACACCAAACTGGAAAAAGTCAGAGCTCAATTATGTAGAGTATGGGAGGGGAGAATTCAAATTCATATCCCACAGACATTTTTAAAGTATCTACTGTGCACAAAGTAGATAGGGCACAGTTCCTGGCCTCATGATTGTAAGGAATCAGAATATAGGATTATAAATCCTGGAACAGATCGTCAAGGCTATCTGGTTCAACCTCCCATTTTACAGATGAGGAGATTAAGACATCCTGGGGAAAATTCTTGTTTAAGTATGAGACCCTCTCAAAGGACTTCACAGAGAGGTTCCAAAGCTTCCTCCTTAGCAGCCTAGCTATTGCTGGATCATCACTAGGAGCAAGACATTGTTTCAGAAAAGGAAATCAGCCCTGGTCTGAAAGTGGTGCTGAGTCTGAGATGAGTGATGGGGAAAGTGTGTGTGTGTGTGAGAGAGAGAGAGAGAGACAGAGAGAGAGACAGAGAGAGACAGAGAGAGACACAGAGAGAGAGAGACAGACAGACAGACAGACAGACAGACAGACAGACAGACACAGAGAGAGAGACAGACAGAGAGAGAGAAAAAGGTCCCAGGCTATTTTGACTAAGCTTAGAAGGGTGTTAAAAATTAGAGTGAGAAACAACCTCAGAGGACATCTAGTCAAACCTATACCTGGAAAGGAATCCCTTCTAAAACATTCTTGTCAAGTGGCCGTTAAGAAATGCTAGTTGAGGGGCAACTAGGTGGCGCATTGAGTAGAACATTGGCCCTGGAGTCAGGAGGATCTGAGTTCAAATCAGACCTCAGACACTTCAAACTTACTAGCTGTGTGACCATGGGCAAGTCACTTAACCCCAATTTCCCTCACTTCCCCCCTGCAAAAAGACAAAAAAAGAAATGCTAGTTGACTGGTTGATTAATTGGGCATCTAGCCTCTGATGAAGGCTTCCAGTGATAGAATGATCACTCTCATTGTTAGGATGTTTTCCTTAATATAGCAAAATTTCTAGTACAAGGCATTTGGTGGGTTACCAAGATATGCCTTTTGATTCCATTTGTGCTTCCTAGGTCTTTGAAGTGCAAATTGTAGGACTGGGTGAATTCTGAGTTTGTGAACTATGGTTGTCTAGGTAGGATATAGAATCTATAGAATAGAAAAGTGAAAAACAAAATG
Source organism: Petaurus breviceps papuanus (assembly GCF_028583685.1). Taxonomy (NCBI): domain Eukaryota; kingdom Metazoa; phylum Chordata; class Mammalia; order Diprotodontia; family Petauridae; genus Petaurus; species Petaurus breviceps. The sequence continues at coordinate 4,307,133 of NW_027187460.1, read as the reverse complement.
ATGGGGGGGGGTGGCAGCATGTGTGAAGAGTGCTGGTGCATGTTCAGGAAGACCAGTTTTTCATAGTTCTCAATTCTATTGGAAGCTAGACCCTGTGGAAGACACAAATACCATAGGTTAATGGTAAGGGTGCTAGATTTGGAGTCAGAAAACTTAGGTTTACATTTCAGCTATCCTGCTTAGGTCACGGCTTTGTCGTTTGTCAAATCAAGGGGTTGGACTCAATGTGTTCTATGATCTCTTACAAATTTAAATACTATGATCCTTTGACACTGCCCAAATTTATACAGGTTCAGGGGGCCAATCTTCTTCCCACTCCAGGGAGCCTGTGTCCTAGTCTTCCCAGTCCCATTGCTGATTTTCCCTCATTCTCCATACCCTTTTACTTACCAGTAGGCTGTTGATGAGCTCAGGCACCTGGGTGAACTCATAACTGTGTGCCCCCTCATTCCTGCTGATGGCCCCCACCAGTAAAAGGGTGGCCTCTAGGAAGCTCTGCTTGAGGACATCGTCCTGGTAACCCAAGGAGACATGGAAAATCAAATCAGAGTGTGTGGGGACATGATTAGGTATCCATTTGTGCTCTCTCAGAGCCAAGGTAAGTTTGTTTCAGGACAAGGGGTAGAGTCTTTGGGAGACTCAGAGTCCCAGGGACTGTTTGGACCCAAGGCCTTGTCTAGTTAGTCGGAGGATATGTCTCAAGACAGACCAATCCTAAGAGGGTGGCCTAGGCACTCTATAATGTGTATCCTAATTTGGTTTTCTGGAGATTGAGCCTGACTAGACCTTGGGAAGAGTCTTGTCCTCTACTCATCTCCATTATATTGTTGCATTGTGTTCACATAGGAACTCAAACACAGGCCACTTCCCTCCCTCTTCTCTACCTCCAGCTTCTTTTACTTTCTCTACCCCCAGCAATCTTTTACTGGGATTGACATGAATCTCAGGCATGCTTGGACAATAGTATTCTCCACAGTCTGTCAAAATTTGATCTCTATCCCTTCCAGCAACTATCTTTCTCTCCAGCTAGACTAGTCCACTCAGTGTCCCCTAATATATGCCATCTTCACCACCAGATTGTTCCACTCAAAATCTTCCGACAGCTTCCTTTCCAGCCAAGACTGATTGAGTTACTCTGTCTCTACCATAAAGCCTTTTCTGTTGCTAGATTGATTCTGTCATTGTTCCCCCAAACACACCCTTTTCTCCAGGCCAGGTGTACCACTCACTGGTCCCCAACAGTCCTTTCTCTCTTCTAGTCAGATTGTTCTATTCACTGTGCTTGAACATGCACTTTCCTATCAAGCCAGATTGGTTTGGTCTACTCATTGTCCCTTCTATGGATCTACTTAGACAGAAAGGTCTATTTATTGTTTCTCAACTTTCACCATACCCATCAGCCAGAATAATCCACTCACTGTCCCCAACATGTAACTTAATCACCAATCAGATTGTTCCACCCAGTTTTCCCCAACAATCACCTAACTCTTCAGCTTGAACGGTCTAGTTATTGATAGACCATTGAATGGTCTCCCAAAATATACCCTACTTCATAGCCAGTTAGGTACATTAATGGTATCCCCTTACCTCTTCTCTCACCAGAGAATTACACTTACTGTCCCCGCTCACAAGAGTGTATCTTCCTGTTTAGTCAGACTAGTCTAGTCTTTGTACTGCAAAACCATGCATTCTTCTACCCACCCAATCAAATACTATATATTCAGTGCTAAATCTGTGCCAAGACTAGCAATACAAAGAAAGGTAAAAACAATGCCTATTTTCTTTTTCCCCTGCAAAAATCTCACATTTTAAATGGGGAGACATCATGAAAATAAGTGGGAACATATAAGATAAATAGAGAATAGATGAAGGAATCTCTAAGGGGAAGATACTTCTAGCTGGAGTGGGGGAGGGAGAATAGGAAAGGCCATACTGATTCTGTTACTCCTTAACCCCCTATATGCATTATTTTCCCTATCCAGACTTGTCCATTGTTCTAGGGACCTTTTTTAGAACCCTTAATTCCCAAATCATTCATAGATGTAAGATACTTCTGAATATGAAGTGTTGTACAAAAGCCCCAAGTGAGTGTTAATGTTTCCTCCACTTACTGTGTATGACACTAACATGCTTTAAAGTCTGGAGGTTGGCTCCAGAAAATTGAAATTAAGTAAAAAAATTCAGGCCAATAATGCATTTAATGGTGCTACTGTTTGTTTGATGTTTTCTAAGCTTGCTAAGCCTTGAGAAGTTTCTTGTCCAAAATTCCAAGGAGCTGTAGTTGTACAGACTATGGTCCATCTGTGAAAACCTTGGGTTCTTGGGCTCTGGGAAATTTATAGACAAGAAGTCTCACAGACCCCAACCAGTACCCCCAAAGCAGGTCCAATGCATTTACAAAGTTAGCCAAGGGGTGAATCAGACCTTCCCCCTTTCCTTTTCTCCCTCCTTCCCCTTTTCAATTAATTCTAATTCTCAAAGATCCCAAAGGAGAAATTTGACGGTAGAAGCAACAGATAATACCTTGTTTCCCCACCAATCATTGCCTTACAATCCCTGGGAAGCAATAAAACTGGTGAAACATCACCAGACCTCATCAGAGAAGAGACATATTGCAGGGAAATATGGTAAGCTCTTTCTTGTTACTGCTTCTCACCAACTGATCTGAGGATGCTGACACTGTGTGACACAGATAGTTGATATGAGACTTGATTTACAGCCTCACAGTGAGATGCAAACTTCCTAGAAATGCCTAGGAAAATTGTAGTACCTGCATCAAAGGCCTTTGTGGTCTCAGCTGGCTTTAAAAAATAGCTTTAAATAAATCTCATGAGGATGTCTAAGTTTTGTTCCAGGGCAGTCTGTCATGGTTTTTGTGTGCTGGCAAATGGATGATCTAGATAACCATCCATTTAGAAGGCATTTGCTATTAAGTGGTGAGGGAAAGGCAGGAGAGATTGATGACCTCTCAAAAATCCAAAAGTAAGTCCTCTGGACCTACAACATCGAATCATTTGTTCCTTTATATGAACCTTCCTCTCTAGACAAATTGGCCCACTCACTGACCGTCCCCTACAGACACTCCTCCCTAGCCACACTATTCTATTCACTTACTCCTAAATATGCACTCTTATTCAAAACGTTCCATTCACTGTCCTCCAATATCCAAAACCTCCTTATCCAATCACACTGGTCCATACATTGTGTCCCAACAGGTACCCTTTGTTTAAGTCAGGCTGGGCTATTCACTGTTCCCCAACAATGCATTGTCCTATCTAGACAGCACAATGCACTTGCTGTCTCCTAACTCTCAATAGTCCTTTCCAGTCAGACTGACATATCCTTCAACAAATAGCCTCCCCTTTAGCTAAACTGGTTGCCTCACTCTCCCCCAAAATGAACCCCCTCTAGAGCTAAGCTGGTGTACTCAGTTTCCCCCTAATTCATCTTCTCCAATCAAATACATCCACTCATTGTCCCCCGGCTTTGAGACTCTTCTCTTGCCAGACAAGTCCACTTATTATTTTCCAAGATGCACCCTCCTTTTCAGACAGTGTTCCTATTGTTACCCCACATGTTCTTTCTTCAGCCAAATTGGTCTACTCACTGTCTTCCTGAAGTAAATGCTCCTCTTCAGTCAGACTGGTCCATTCATTGTTTCTTAACACATCTTTTTTTTTTTTAACACATATCTTTCTTTTTCTTTTCCTTACCAATACACATCTCCTGTTACAACGGCCCATTTACTGTCCCTAACATGCACTGTCCTTCCAATAGACTAGTACACTCACTTATTGTCCCTTGAATTAATCTTCCTTTGCAACTTGACTCACTATTTGTTCCGTACATGTATTCTTTTCCTGAATGATTATCTCACTCTCCTTCCAATGTGTTCATCTTTCTAGTAAGGCATGTGTACTCACTGTTATCTAACATGTACCCCAAATCTCCCTCCCCACGAGCCCATCTTGACTGTTCTCCACTTGAGTCTACTAATCAGCACCCAACTCCAATTACCTTGGCCCAATTACTGTGCTCCCAATATGCATCTTCCTATACAGCCAAACTGACCTATTGACTGTTGCCAAATAAAGACATTCTATAGCTAGACCAGCCTCCCGTCTTGAATCCTCTTCTGAAGACTACTTGGTTTAGTTATCTCCTTCCAAAATGCATTATTGCTTCATTCCAGAATAACTCACTTATTCTCTCTCAACATTTATCCTTCTCCTTCCTGATTGGTATACTCATTGGTCCCAACATGCCATCATCTTTCTACAGTCATTCAACTACCATTCAATTTTCCCATTACACATCCATATCTTCAGCCAAACTGTTGTGCTCCCTATCTTCATACAATGTACCCATTTCTCCAGGCAGCCTGGTTGACTCACTGTCCACAAAGATGTATCCTCTTCTCCAGCCAAACTGGTTCAGTCACTGTCCCCAACAATGCAATGTCCTTTCCATCTAGAATGCTACACTCACTATCCACCAATATATGCCCTCCTTTCTAGCCAAAGCAATTCCTTCATCATCTCTTAGCACAAACACTTTTCTTTGGCCAGAGGGCTTACTGTACCCTAACATCATCTCCCTCTCTAGTCAGCATGACCAATCAACTCTCCCACAACATGCATTCTGTTCTCTCCAGAATGGTCTACCAAGTGTAGCTCCCTCCTCTTGAGATAAAATGATTCATTCTCACACCTTGTTTCTCTATCAAGGCTGGTCTAATCATTCCTCTAAGATGTATCTTCTCTAGCTAGAAAAGTCCCCTCACTGCTTCTCAACAATTCACTCTCCTCTCCAGCTAGATGGGTCCATTCACTGTTTCTGACACATACATTCCTTTCCAGTCAGAGATTCACTTCTTGTTCCACACTTAGTTTCCCCTAGGACGTATTTTTCTGACAGCCTTGTCCACTTGCTATCTACTAAAGGGTAGATAGGCCCCTCTGGGTCCTCTTGCTGGGTCTTCTGGGTCCAGTTCCTTTTCACATTCCTCCAACACATACACTCTTCTCTCTCATCAAACTGATCTACTCTAAGTTGCCCAAATGAATCCATATTCTCACCTAAGAGTCCACCATCCTCTGTATTCTCATTTTGCCATTCAATCATGGTCCCCCAATTTATATTTTTCTCTCCTCTCAAACTGTGTAAATCATTCGCTATCCTAGACATGCATCCTTATATCACAGTCAGACCAGTCCACTCACAATTCAATATTTTCCCCTGCTCTGTAGACAGGCTCATCCACTTGCTCACTGTCTGTCCTTAGAGGTAAGAATATACTATTCCATTACTAACTTGTATATGTACTCCCCACCTTTATCTATTTGAGCTATACCCACAGGTACCCATTTTCTTCACAGCTAAACTAATGCACGTACAGTCCCAAGCACACTACCATTTTCTAGCCAGACTGATCATCTCATTCACTTTCCCTGAATGTATTCTCTTCTCTACTGAGACTGAGACAATCACTCAGTGTCTTTGAACAAGTACCCTCTATCCATATTAGCTCATACACAGACTATCCTCAGACAGATTTTTCATCTCACTGTCCAGAAATATGAACCCTCTTTTTCAACCGAATTGGTCCCCTCATGGCCATCCAAACATACACAGTCATTTCCAACTTGACTTGCCAACACAAACTCTGTCTCAAGCACACCTCCTCCTTTCTATTCAGATTGGACCATTCACTTTACCCAAGCCACGCATCTTCCTGTCCAGTCAGACTCTGACCCCAACACGCATTTTCCTCTCTCTAGTTTGCTCATTATTCCTTCTATGTGCTCACCTCTCCAGTCACATTGGTTCACTCACTATCCCTGATAGGCACCCACTTCTCTAGCCACATTCCTCTACTTACCATAACCCCAAATTCATCCTCTGCCTTTCCAGTCAGATTGGACCACTGACAGTCTTCTAATATCACATTTCCTACTGACAGACTGCTCCTTTAACACACCATTTCTGGCATGCTTCCTCCTCTTAAAATGAAATGAAACTTCACTGTCCTCAGTCTGTTCAGTCCTTTTCACTTGTCAGGCTAGTCAACCCCACTGTCCTCTAGAGTGATCCCTCAATACCACACCTCCTCTCGAATGTACACTTCTTTATCTGGAGTTTAGATGGCCTTGGTTCAAATCTTGTTCATGATATTTACTGTTTGACTCTGGGCAAGATCATTTAACCTCTCTCAGTCTCAGTTTTGCCATTTGTGAAATGGTCATATTGACATCTGTTGTGTTTACCTCTTAGGCTTGTTGTAAGGCTTAAGTTAATGTATAGAAACCAATCTTATATAGTATTGTATAAATGTCAATTATTATTAGCATTATCATTATTATTCTTGAAAAATATCATGGTGTAGTAGTAGTGGATAGAAGGTTGGCTTAGAGTCCAGAACGAAATGGTTCTAATCATGCCTCAGACCTGGCTGTATGACCCAGTACTTCAGACAACCTTCTAAGACAAGGAGTTGCAGATCTATCTACACTGTTAGTGAGAGTTTACTTATGAGAATTCCCTAGAAATCACTGGTCTGGACAAAAAAAGCTTTGTTATTATTATCAAGTAGGTCACATATTCTCCTTTTACTCTCTGTTTCTTAGCTCACACACTTCTGTCTAACCATGCCAGGTCACTCACCATTCCCCCCAAAGGCAACTTCCTCAGCAGCCAGATTAATCCATTCCCTTGTTCATTCATTGTCCCACAAAGCACAACCCCATCCATTGTCCCTCAATAAGTATCCTCCTTTCCAGTCATATTCCTCCACTCACTGTCCCATTAAGTACTCTTCTCTAGGCAGAGTGTTTCATTCATTAATTCATTCAGTAAGAACTTCTGAAACACCTACTATGGGTTCTATGTGTGCTAAGTACCGGGGATACAAAGAAAAAAGCAAAAGATAGTCCTTGCTCTCAAGGAGCTCACAGTCCAATGAGGGAAACAACAGGCAAGCAACTATATACAAACAAACCATATATAGTATAAAACAAGCTATATATAGTATAAATTGGAGATAATCAATAGAGGGAAGAGAGTAAGAAAAGGCTTATTCTAGAAGATAGTGTTGTGCCCAAACCCAAATCACATAACATCTGATTTGGAGCCCACCATTAAGGCCCTTTATATTTGTCTTTGTCTCTATCCGACACCCTGTAATAGCTTGAAACAGCATAAGGCATAGTCTTGGGTATTGCCCAAGGCATAATCCCCTAACCCCCTACTTCCTGAATTAGCCTTCTGTATATCATCAGATATGTACAAGGATCAGTCCTGGGGTTATGGTACAAGTTTATCTTAAGAGGAGACCACCCTGTACTTAGAACATGACCCTAGCCTGTCCCCATTACCAAATGTCCCTCCACCCTGTATTCAGAACATGATCCTAGCCTGTCCCCATTACCCAATGTCCCTCCACCCTGTACTCAGAACATGACCCCTAGTCTGTACATTGCCCTGTACCCTCCACCCTGTTCTGGGAGGGACCCCCTTTCCAGGAAAAGTTGCACCCTTGTACCCTTGCATCATGTTCCCAAATTTGCCCTGAGTTATAGATCTAACCAATGGCAATTCTTGGCTTCTGTGCATCATTGCTTATGCTAGTTCTCCTCCCCAATAGTGGTTTTTGTGGTTTTAGCCTTTATAAGCACTGTATGTACCCCAATTTGGGGCTGCTTGATTTGAGTTTATACTCCAGGCAGTCGCACGCATCCACACCTAAATTTACCTTGAACCCAGGTCTCAGCTCACTCTCATTCTCTGCACAATAATAGGACCATTCACTTTCTCTGATTTGAACTTTCTCCAATTAGAGACTGGCTCATTCACATTCTATGGCATGTACTCTCCTTTGTAACTAGACTGTTCCCCTCCCCCCCAAGGCACTTTCCCCTCTAGCTAGACTCAGCCATTATTCCTCCTTCCCCAACATGCATCCCTTTCTTAACCCAAATTGGTCTACTTCCTCTCCTATTCCTCTCCAGATAGTCTGCCCCTGACATTATCTTTTCATCCACGAAAACAAATTTATGGGATTAGAAAGGAGATCAGAGGGTATTTTGTTTAATCCCTTTCCCCTCTGTACAGCATTCATAATAAGGATAATAGTCTTGGAGGTAGAAAAGACCTTAGAAGTCCTGTAGTCCATCCATCTCATTTTCCTAATAAGGAAATCAAGTCACCAAGTGGTAAAGTGCCTTACTTAAATTGTCCAAGGCTTTTATTTTTCAAATTATGAACGTGGAGATGAAAGAGATGAAGTGACTCCTCCAAAGTCACACAGGTGGTAAATGATTGAACTGGGATTTAAACCTGATTTTCTAAATCCAATGTTCTTTCTCCTCTACCATGTTTCCTCTCCCAAGGGGCTGGGTCATTCAGCCACTTCCCGGAGACCTCCAGGGATGGGAAACACGCTCTCCTAAGGAAGGCCCATTCTCCTTTTGTCCAAATGTGATTATTGTTTTCTATTAAATCAAGCCTAAATCAGCCTCTCTCTGCACTTTCTACCCACTGTTCCTAATTCCTCTGATACCAAGCAGAATAAAGTTAATCTCTCTTTTACATGTTTTTTTTTTTTAAGCAATTGGGGTTAAGTAACTTACTCAAGGTTACATGGCCAGTTATTTCTGGGTGTGGTGCTGAGTATCTGAGCCCAGATTTGATCCCCAGGTCATCCCGACACTGGAGCCAGTGCTCTTACTCACTGAACCACCTGGCCGCCCCTAAGCAATTGGGGTTAAGTAACTTGCTCAAGGTTACACGGCCAGGTGTTTCTGTGTGGGTGCTGAGTGTCTGAGCCCAGGATTTGATCCCCGGGTCATCCCGACACTGGAGCCAGTGCTCTTACTCCCTGTGCTACCTGGCTGCCCCTCTCTTTTACATGTTAGCCCATTAAGTACTTGAAGACATGATTTATGCTCTCCCTTAGTGGGTTCTAAGCTCAAAAATTAAAGTTTTCTTTATTCATTTAATTTTAAGTCTTTTCAACACCTGCATTACTTTCCTTCTGTGCCTTCCTACTATCACCTGTTAATGTCTTTCCCAACATGTGCTCAGACCTGAAAATACCATTGTGGATGGTGAGAGGTCTGGACCAGGGCAGGGGATAGTATAGTGTTCATTTGTCTTGGCATTAGACTTCTGATCATGTAGTTTAAAGTGAGTGTGTATGTGCATGAGAGAGTGTGTGTGTGAGTGTGCACTTGTGTGTATAGCTTTCCAAGTCATACAGTTGGTTGATATTGAGCTTTCAGTACACTAAAACTCTCCAAACTTCCCTGCCATAATTTGACTCACAATATTAGCTTTCACAACTCACATTGCTTTCTAGATGTGTCTCTTCCTTCCTATATTTGTTCTGTTCATTTATTTATTTTTGTATCTAAGTGATGGAATTTAAGATAATACCTATTAATTTTTGCCTTTCTGAATCCCTATTCTTGACATCAGTGAGTTAGCTATGTCCCCTCCCCTCTATCTGTATATAATCTGTTAATTTGATAAACATTCCAGAATACCTTCATCCAAGTAACTCATAAGGAAGGAAGGAAAGAAGGAAGGAAGGAAACATGCACTTATTAAGCATCTATGATGTTCCAGGAACTGTGCTAAGTGCTTTAAAATTATTATCTCATTTAACCCTCAACAACCCTGGGAGGTGGGTACCATTATAATTCCCATTTTACAGCTGAAGAAACAGAGGCAGGCAGCAATAACTTGCCCAGGGTCATACATTTAGTAAGTGTATGAAGCTGGATTTGAACTAGGATCATCCTGACTCCATGCCCAGTGCTCTATCTATAAATACAAAATAAATACTTATATACATAGGATAAATACATAAATATTAAAATATTGAATAGACTTAGACTCCAGACAGAAGCCATTTGGCATTTCATTAAAGATCTCTTATCTAGGCTGTCATTCACCCATTAATCAACAGTCTGGGGCTGCTCATTCCACCACTTCTGAATCCCCCAAACTCTACTATCACCCAGGCCATATTTCTCCACCTTGTTCATGAGAATACTAAGGGATGATCTGCCAAATGCCTTGCTAATTTCCAGGTAGATCAATGCCAAAATATTCTGCTGATTCAGCAACTCTTTCAGAAGGGAAATGAGGTTGATCTGAAAAAAAATATTCTTCAGGGAATCTTTTCTAGTTTCAAGTGAAGATCATTTCCCCTTCAAAGTCCTCAAAATCCATCTATTTTATAATCCTTTGAGAATTGTTTGAGGCTAGGCATCAAACTCAATGGTGACTACTTTGCAAAATCCATTTTCTTTCTCTTTTTGCAAATTGGGACCACCCTTATCTGTCTCCAGGTATATGGCACCTCTTTTGTTTTCCACAAGGCCTCGCAAATTTATGGTAAGGACTCCATAAGCACATCCACAAATTCATGTAGGATAGCAAGGGACTGGAAAAAGTTTGAAAATTGGAACCACAAGACATCGGGGTCCAGATGCTTGCTCTGTCATTTAAAGCTATGTGACACTGAGTAAATCACTCAACCTGAGTCTCAGTTTCCTTCTCTCTAAGACAGGGATGATGTGAGCACCACATTTGAGGAAGGACAGAGCTGGAGAGGATTTGTAGTAGGCTGATTAGGATGATGAGCAGACTGTAAAATACCATATACAGTGTGTGGCAAAAGTCTTAGTGCAGTTTAAAGCTGTTAAACTTTGAAGAAACTGAGGGAATGAAGAGAAGACTTAGGAGAGACATGCCAGCTCCATTATCAACTATTTGAATGACTGTTACATCCATGAAGGATTATATTAATTCTGCTTATTCTAGGAGAAGTGGGAAGGAAGTTGCAAACAGATTTTGACTTGAAGAAAGGAAAAATTTCCTTGGAAATTAGAGCTAGCCCAAAGTGTAATGGTATGTTTTAGAGGTAGTGAGTTTCCTTGTCACTTTAGGCCTTCAAGGAGACTGGATACCCATGTGTAGGGGTGCTGAAGAAGGGATTTCCTATTCAGTGAGAAGTCAGGCTGAGCTTCCTCCCAACTCTGAGAAGTAGGATGGCCAAATAGGAGGATTTCACAGTAATCCATAGGAGAGATAAGGACCTAAGTTAGGGTGTTGTTTGTGTAAGTAGCAAAAAGGGGTAAATACAAGAGATATTTTAGGGTTAGACTCAACAAAACCAACAAGAATTGTCAAATGTTTGGATGAGAGAGGGAAGGGAAGAGAAAGACTCCAGTATGACTTGAACCTAAGTTTCATCTACAACAGAAATATGAAAGTTTGGAGGATTGGAGACTTTAGTTGAGGAAAACAGCAATTTACCTTTTTCACAAGTTGAGTTTGAAATGCTTATAGGGTATCCAGGAAGGAAAATTCAGCAGTAGTTGATGATACTACTAATTCTAACCTAGAATTCAGGAGATGGATTAGATCAGTGGTAAATATAGAGGTATGGGTATGGTCTACAAAGAGCTGACAGTTGAATCTATGGAAGCTGATGAAATCTCCAATAGAGACAAGTAGAGAATGGAAGAAGGGATAGTCATAGTAAGCAATGAAAAATACCACATTAATAGGGATGGATATTCATCCAACCAAGGGGCTTTGAAAAGGATACAGACAGGGAAGATGAGAAATGAGACAACAGTTCCATGGAAGAAGGGGAGTGCTTATGAGTATATCAAAAGTTGCAGAGAGGTCAAGGAGGTTGAAGACTGAGAAATTAAGAAGTCATTGAGAAACTTGGAGAGAATAATACTAGTCAAGTGGTGGAGTTTGACAGATTGTAAGAAGTTGAGAAGTGAAGGGGTAATGAAGACATAGAGCAAACATGTACAACCTTTCTGGTTGTTTGGCTGTGCAAGGGAGGAGACATACACAATGATAGCATGAGGGGCTGGCAAGTCAAATAAGGGCTTTTTCAGGTTGGGGTAGACCAGGGCATGTCTGTGGGTAGGAAAAGAGCCAGTAGAAAGACAAGAGATTGATTAATGAGAGAAAGAGGGACAATACTGAATGAGGCAAGCTCCTAGAAGAGATGGGAGGTAAAGGTATTAAAGGATAAAGGTTGAGAGGTTGCCTCAAAAACAAAAAGGATTACCTCTCAAGTATAGGAGTAAGGGAGATACTTCTGGGTAAAGATATAGATTTTAAGGTGTGGGATAGGAAACAATGAGGGAGTTCATGAAGGATGGCCTCCATTTTCTTGGAAAAGGAGACAGTGACATCTGTAGGGAATGGGGTAAGAGAGAACACGTGGTGGTATGAGAGGCTTGAGGAAAGAATAGTAAGAGGTCCCAGCAGAGATGAAATAGTATGGATTTGAAACAGATTCAGTTGGAACAATGGGGTTGCTTCCTGCAGAAATATTTGGGATTATGGAGAAGGCAGATGGTAGAAGTGATCCAGGGTTGAGGATTGTCAAGGAATGAATTGTAGTTAAGACTGAAGGCAAGGGAATTCAAAGGTGGAGAACAATGTTCTTGGTAACTATATGGTCCATGATATGAATAGGGTAGAGAAACAGGGATGGTCTGGAACAGGGTGGGGAATCTGTGGCCTTGAGGCCACACTTGAGGACCTAGAGGGCCATATGTGGCCTCAAGATCACAAGTTCCCCACTCCTGGTCTGGGAAAAGAGGGAGAAATAGGGGCATGTGAGGCTACACTGAAGAGATCAACTAGGTTTAGGAATTTGAGAGGCAGCAGAGGAAGAGTTGGAAGGAGGGGAGATCATAGAGGGATCCTAGAATCTAGAGTTTTGTAGATGAGCTGGAGAAAGGCCCCAGAGAAAGTAAGGAAAGAAACAATTATTGATTAAGCACCAATTGCATACTAGATACTGTGTTAAGTGATTTGCAAGTATTTTTTTCATTTATCCACAACCACCCTGGGAGGCAGGTGCTATTGTTAGCTCCTTTTTACAGATAAGGAAGCTGAGACATTTAGAGGTTCTGATTTGCTCAAGGTCTTCCTGACTCAATGCCCAATTCGCTAAGCCTCCCAAATACTGTAATATAATATCAAGCAAAGGCAACTTCCCAGGTTCAAAATACCAGCATAGGTGCTCTCTATTTTATTCAGTAACAAACCCAGAACAGAGAAGATCAAAACATGACATCATTCAAAATACAGCATTTACTAAGTGTGATTAAATAATCTCCAAGGCCTACCCCACCCCAGGACTTTCCAATCATTCAATCAATTACAAAGTCTCTGTTCCAAATACTTGTCCACCCCTAGGCTATACCTTAATTAAGTCCACCACAAAGCCCCTCTTCTCAAATGGAGATTAGTTTCCAAACATAAGTAAAATACATTCATTTGCTCAACCATAGAACACAAAAAGGTCAAAAGTTCCCCACCCCTGGATCACAATTGAATCTACCCCAGAGTTACATCAAGTTTAAACACAGCACTTAATACCCAAATGGAGGTCTTTTCTTCATCTTGACACGAGGCAAGTTCTCAGCAATCTTAGTTCCTGGGGAGACAAGGCTTAGCAAGGCCATAAGATACATTGCCAGTCCCTTCATGAATTTATCCTCTGTCTGTAGAACAGTCCTAGAACCCCTGAACACATTAGCAAAGCCCTCTCCCAGGATTTCTGTAAACATACAACAAGAAAATCCTTCTTCAGGGCTTCTGAACCAACAGAAAGGCTCCCAGACCCCTGCAACAACAGCACTGTCCTTCACCAGTGGACAGTATTCATTCTGTCTGCCGGACAGTCTCCAGACCCCTGCAACAACAGTACTGTCCCTCACCAGTGGACAGTATTCACTCTCAGTACTGTCCCTCACCAGTGGACAGTATTCACTCTCTGTCTGCAGGACAGTCTCAGGCCTTCTTAACCAAATGCCAGGTTCCAGGACTTCTTCAACAGGACAGTCTTTCACCAGTGGACAAATCTGGCAAAATAACATCAAAACAGATAGACAAAGTACCAGCAAAACAGCCATGTCTCCTCAGTCCTTGGCAGCTCAGGGGGCAGGTCTCAAAAGTCCAGGGCAATTCAAAGCGGCCACCAGCAATCTCTTAGTCTCTCTCTCTCCACGAGGTGCTGCTTCCAAAAAGAACTTCCGCCTCTCTCTTGTCTCTCCAAATCTACATCACCAGCTCCTCCCAGTTCAGGACTTTCTTTTCACATCAACAAGCCCATCCCACAGGTGGGATTAACAAACTCTGGGTTTTAATACAATCAATTTGAAAACCAAGCCAATACAGGGGAATCTTTAATTGCCATTACTATCACAAATACCTAAAAACCACTCTTTATCCCCAGTGGAACCTCATATATCCTTCCATTTCTAATGGATGTTGGTGAATTCTAAGGTATGATTTCCCCTGTGAGTGGCTGAAGTAGGGCAAAGCTTTAGGTCGTGAAAATGAAAGAGGCTGATGAAATTGGGAGGCCAAAGGGAGGACCAAGTATGAAAGGTGGGTTTGGAGAGACAGACTGTGCTCTAAGTATTGACCTCTAGAGAAAGGAGGGAGAGTGACATGGAGGCCATCAGATAACTACAATTAGGGAAGATATAGATAGATAGTGTTAACCTCAAAGGAAGAGAGGTGGCTAAATGATGGTAGCAATGGAGGACAGGGAGTATATTAACTCTTCTTCATGGTCCAGTACATCAGAGCTCATAAGAGAAGCAGAAACCAGTTCTGGAGAAGTTGGTCAGGTATGCATTGCCTTCTGGAGTGTGTCAAAATAGAATGTGAAGAGATGGAAAATGAAAGGAAGTTTGCCAACAGTCACAAGTTCTGGAGCTGTCATGGAAAGAAAGGCTTGAGGACGCAAGGGGGTGAGAAGCGGTAGGATTGACTTGAATTAGACAAGAGTATGGAGAAAGGGCAGCATGGGAAGGGATATTACTGAGTCACTGAGATTAAGAGAGGGAGAAGTATAAATTTATTAGTCATAAGTACCAGTTGCTTGGGGCCTTTGCCTTTCTGGGTCTTATGATGTTGAAAGTATAATGTTCCTTCTCTGAATGTTATGAAGTTGGCAGAGGTGGCAGCAGAAAGTTCAGGCTGGAGGTCCAAGTTTGCAGAGATTGGAACTCCTCTCTGTCTGTCTGTCTCTCTTGTCATCAACTCATTAGTAATATTCCAAGATGGTAGAGTATGAAGCCAACACAGAAGATATTTCCCACGATCATAATTTTACCCATGTGGGTGCTGCCCTTCACTAATGTGTACCACAACCCCTCTACAACTCATAAATGGTTTCAAAAGCTCCTGTGACTAAACAGGAAATAAGCTTTTCTCCACTTAGCTATGCAGGCATTAAGCAAACTGAAAGAAATTTGTCACCAGTCCTATTCTCAAAGACTTTCCTTTCCATCTTTGTAAGGCCTACAAGAACTGGTTCTGTTGGTTTAGCCTTTGAGAAGGCAGAGATTCCCCCCAGTCTTTTCATGCTACAATGAGACAAGGGAGGTTTTATAATTTTGATACTCCATGTCTCCATTATCTTATGATTGTAATAGTTTATGTGTAATTCTAAGATTCTATGTATCCATGCTTTTGAAAATGAGATTCTGAGAGAGTCTGTGATCCTGATTCTGGTTCTCTATGAGTAGGTGACATTTTTCATACCCAGAAGCTACTTCGGAAGTAGAAGACCATTCTTGAGGAGATGTTGTCTACCCAAGGGAGGATATTCTCTTTGGCCTTGGCTGCCATCTGCCCATAGGAGAGAAGGATAGTACTGCTGGCCCACTTCCACTTTGGGTCCTCTTCCTCCTAGGGAGATGGGAGAAGGAAAGAACAATAGTATAGAGCCTTCAACATTGGGTTTGTCAATAGGTATCACTGTTTTTGGCCAGTGGAACCCTGAGGACCACGTATCATAGGATCACAGATTTAGAACTAGGAGGAGTTACCTTTAGAGGTCAGTGAGTATAATCCCATCATTTTACAGATTAGGAAAGTGAGGCCAGGAGAGATTAAACATTTTCCCCAATATCATGGATAGTAAAAGGCAGAGCTTTTGAACCCAGATCCTCTGACTCCAAATATAACACTTTTCCCTGGACAATATGCCCCTCTAGTAAGGAGCTTGGGTTCAGTTCCCTAATTCTTCCAGGATAGGGAAGGAGAGAGAGTCAAAAGGTAGCAGCCCATGCTAGAGCCCTTGTTTTTCCCAATTTATAAAGTGTATAGACAATAGGTCTCTCTGGATGAGTTCTAGGCCTGGGGAAAGTTATGTCATGGGGAAGGCCAGTACATGTTAGTGAGAATCCAAGCCCTTCTTGCCTGGCTGGCTGGCCCTCCACAAATCTCATTCACTGATTCACTTATCAACTGACCAATTCAACAAATATTTATTGAACATCTCCTAAGTATAGGGCCCTGAGCTCCGTGTTAAAGGAGATACACAATGCCTTCATATCGCTTAGTCAGTCAAGGAGGAAGAGAACTGATGTGGTGATTCATGTATTCATATATACAAACATTTCTTTCCTTTCTAATTTCTTCCAGGTTTTAGATTTTTTTCTTTGCTGTGTTGATATTGTCCCTCTTCCTGTGCCCCACCCTACCTATTTATTCCATGCAATATTTCTTTGTCCTTATAATCTCTTCTGGTTCCCAATTCTTTCCTCTACTGCTGCCCATCCTTTGCTCCTTTCCACTTATCCTCCTTTTTTCTATGCTGTTTTAAGGAGCAGTGACTGTCATAGGTCCTTGCATGGCAGGTAACTGTAATTTGAGGATAGTATTCCTGTTTAGAAGGGTGAGGTGGGCATTGCAGAGAATCCTGAAGGTGAGATTCTATGATACAAGAGACCCTAGGCTTTAGAGATAAAAAGGACTTGGGAGAAGAGCTAACGCAACCCCTCCCCCCCCATTTTCCAATTAGGGTAATTGTGTCTCAGAGAGGGAGACGACTGACGCTGAACATTAGACAGGTTATATGTCATAGACCTCTTGTTGTTTAATGTTCCTGTGAAGAGGAAAGGGAGAAGTGGTGGCAGAGTTCCTTTGTGGCCGCAAGGTGCAAATACCTTAATGTTAAAGTTGTTAAGGGTCCGCTTTAAAGCTCCCGTCCGACCAAACTGGTCCAGTACTGCCCAAGCATCATCCAGATGTCGTGCTGCTGTTAACCCTATGGTAAGGGCAATTCCCTATAAGGGGACAAGAGAAGTAGGGATACTGGTAAACCGAGGGTTCCCAGCACAAGGCAGATTGGTGCAAGGTCCATGGGATCTTAGAGAAAGGGGAAACTCCACGGGGAAACTGAGCTCCAGAGAAGGGAGGGCACATCATTCCCCTTAGATAACACAGTGTATATATCAGTGATAAAGGCAGGCCTAGAACTCAGGTGTCCTGAATCCCTGTCAAAATCAATAACATTTATATAAATTTTTTTCATTTTTTTCAATGCACTTCCTCCTCACAGAAGCCCTGTGAGAAAGATTACATAAATGTTATTCTTTTTTTTAAGGATAATTGTTTTAGAGATGGGAGGGCTCTTAGAAGTAACCTAATCCAATCCCTCAATTTTACAGAAGAGGAAACTGAGACCAAGGCAGGTGAAGTGAGGGCCCCATTGCCAATGCATTTTCCAATATTGAGGTGGCTAAGTAGAGCAGTGGTTAGGGTGCTGTTTCTGGAGTCAGGAAGACCTGAGTTCAAATCCGGCCTTAGATGCTTGCTAGCTGTGTGACCTTGAGTAAATCATTAAACCTCTGCCTGCCTCAGATTTGTCAATTATAAAATAGGGATAATAATGGCATCTACCTCCCAGGTTTTTTATGAGGAAAACACTTAGTACAATGCCTAGCACATAGTAGGTGTTTAATAAATTCTTGTATCATTCAACACCCTTCCCCCTTATCATTGTATAGATGAAGAAATTGAGGCTCTGAATGATGGGTGATTTTCCCATAGTAATGTGATTAAAAAAAAGACCAGGATATGAATCCACGTATTTTGACTCCAAGTCTAGGGTTCTTTCCATCACAGCATATCATGCTACATGAAACTCAGAACCTTACTAATAGTAGAATTTTAGGCCTCCATGACCAGGTGGTTTTCATGGAGAGAAGGGGAATTTTATAAGGGGACAAAGGAACTCCTGTAAGGAATAGCAAATAGTATGTAATAGATGAGCAGTTTCATGTGCAATCATTTAAAAAAGTTAATTAATTTTTAGTCATTGACATTCACTTTTATAAGATTTTGAGTTTTGATTTCTTCCCCCTCCCCAAGATGGCATGCAATATAATATAGGCTATATGTGTGCAATCATGTTAAACGTATTTCCACATTAGTCATGTTGTGAAAGTAGAGTAAGAACAAAAGGGAAAAGCCATGAGAAAGAAGAAACAAAAAAAAAACAAACAAAAAAAGAGAGAAAATAGTATGCTTCCATCTGCCTTCAGACTCCATAGTTCTTTCTCTGGATTTAGGTAGCTTTTTCCTTCATGAGTCTGCTGTAATTGTCTTAGATCATTGCATCGCTAAGAAGAGTATATATAGTATCACTTAAAGGGTGATAGTATAAGCAAATTAGGAGAGCAAGGAATAGTTTACCCATCAGATATATGGAGAACAGAAGAATTTATGACCAAACAAGAGAGAGAGAACATTATGAAATACAAAATGGATAATTTTGATTACATGAAATTTAAAAAATTTCGAAGAAAAAGAAGCCAATGCAGCCAAGAATAGAAGGGAAGCATAAAGCTGGGAAACAATTTTTGTAGCCAATGTCTCTGATAAAGCCCTCATTTCTAAAATATGTAGAAAACTGAATCAAATTTATAAGAATACAAATCATTCTCTAATTGATAAATGATCAAAGGATATGGACAGGCAGCTTTCATATGAAGAAATTAAAGCTATCTATAGTCATATGAAAAAATGCTCTAAATCACTATTGATTAGAGAAATACAAATTAAAACAACTCCGAGGTACCACATCATACCTTTCAGATTGGATAACATGACAAAACAGGAAAATGATAAATGTTGGAGAAGATATGGGAAAATTGGAACACTAATGCATTGTTGTTGGAGTTGTGAACTGATTCAACCATTCTGGAGAGCAATTTGTAACTGTGCCCAAAGGGCTATAAAAATGTGAATATCCTTTAATCCAGCAATACCACTACTAGGTCTCTATCTCAAAGAGATCATAAAAAAGGAAAAGGACTGACAAGTACAAATATATATATCAGCTTTTTTTTTTTGTGTTGGCCAAGAATTGGAAACGGAGGGGATACCCACCAATTGGGGAATGACTGAACAAATTGTGATATATGAATGTAAAGTAAGACTATTGTTCCATAAGAAATAGTGAGCAAGAAATAGGATTTCAGAAGCGAATTTGGTCCTTGCACAATGTTGCTGTTACTGTATACAATGTTCTCCTGTTTCTGCTCACTTCACTCAGCATCAGTTCATGTAAGTCCAGGTTTTTCTGAAATCCAGCTACACAGCATTTCTTATAGCACGATAGTATTCCAACACAATCATACACCACAACTTGTCCAGTCATTCCTCATTTGATGGGCATTCTCTCCATTTCCAATTCTTTGCCACCACAAAAAGAAGTGCTATAAATATTTTTGTACATGTGGGTCCCTTTTTTAATGATCTCTTTGTGATACAGGTGTAGTAGTGGTATACAATAATCTTTTAAAAAATTATACTGTTATGAAAATTCTTGTTTTATTCCATAAATTAAAAATAAAATAAAAAAAAATTAAAAATCATCCTATGTGACTGACCACTTTCTAAGGATTGGGCACTCGCTGGTTGGTTGGTGAATTACATTGGAGCATAGAGAAAACAGTGGTGGAAAGAGTTCTGGATGCAGAATCAGGAACCTGTCTGAGGGAGCACAGTGGAGATTCCAGTACTTGTACCTACTACCTCATGAAATCCCTATGAGGAAAGTGCTTTGTAAATCTTACAGCAGCACAGAGGCATGAAAAGTTATTAGATCTTTTGGGTGTAAGAATATGCCAAGTCTGCTGAATTTCCCCTGAGGGCAGAGGTGGGTTAGTAAATGTTTAACAGTTGATTCTCTAGGGAAAAAATGTAAGCAGGACATAGTATTACTATTTTCTCTGTCATTTTCTTAGGTCTAGATAATCAACAAAAGAATAAATCAAGCCTATGATTTTTAGTTTGCCTATTTCTGAGGTATTCACACTGAAAATTTAATAATATGAGCTGCTAAGAGCCACCTCCAGCATACCCCTGTCAGAAAGCCATGTGACCCCATGTGATAACTTACATCGAAGGAAGTTGTCTGCACCCAGGGGCGGCAGATATGGGATAATGGAGATGAAGTTAGGTGACCATGTATGCTTGGAATCAGGGCTTAGTTTATAAGCTTAGACCAGTCTGTAGACAGGGGCAGGCCTTATGGGGAGAGCTTAGTCTGGGGTTAGGGTCAGGCTTCAGCCTGGGACTAGGGTTAGATCTTAAGTCTATCATGATGGTCAAGACTGGTTACAGGATAAGAATTTAGTCCAGGATTAGGGCTTCATCTGTGGTTGTGTTTAGGGCTTGGGCTGTGATGGGAGTTTGAGGCAGTCATCTTTAGTTAGGGTTAGGTTTCAGTCTGTGAATGGGTCAGTATTCAGTTTATGACTGAATATTTTGGTGTATCAGAATATCAAGGATGTTTTGAGAATGTATGAATTGTTCACCGGCCTCACAGGGTAAGATGTTCACTAGAACAGCCTGGGATAGCTATTGAAATGATTACCTCTCTCTGTTGCACAGACTGATGGGATGTGTCCAGAAGTGACTGTAGGTGTTTCCTGACCATAGAGCTGTTGTTGGCTGCTCGGAGAATCATCCCATAGTAGATGAACAGGAAAACCTGAAAAAAGGTACAAGGTTAGTTATACAGGGAAGCACCACCTGATACCTGGGCTGGAAGAGGAGTAGGGGATGGGGAGCAGGAGGGGGGGCAGGTGGGTAGTAGGGGGGAAGACACTGAATCTAGAGAATAGAATGAAATAAGTTAAAGAGTGAAAATTAATCAAGTACTTAATTATAGGTCTTCCATATATATCAGGTACTGTGCTAGGTGCTGAGGATAAAAATATAAAAAAATGAAACAATTCCTAGTTAGAATGAATTCTAATGGCAGAGATAACAGGTACATGTAAAAAAGAAACATGTATACATATGTTTGTGTATAGACACATATAAGGTTAATACATACATACACGCACACACACAGAAAATAATTAAATACAAGGGCAGCTACGTGGTGCACTGCATAGAGTGCTGACCCTGGAGTCACAAGGACCTGAGTTCAAATAGGGACTCAGACCCTGGGCAAGACACTTAACCTTGTTTACCTCAGTTTTATCATCTGTGAAATGAGCTGGAGAAAAATATGACAAACCACTCTATTATCTTTATCAAGAAAATCCCAAATGGCGTCACAGAGTCGGACATGACTGAAACTACTCTCCATCACCTTCCTTCCCTAGCGTCATACTCTGCACATAGTAGGGCCTCAATAAATACTTGTTGGATTGATCTGAAAAGGCAGGACATACTAAGTGCCCACTGAGTTACTATTGCTGATATTTAAGAAT
Source organism: Petaurus breviceps papuanus (assembly GCF_028583685.1). Taxonomy (NCBI): domain Eukaryota; kingdom Metazoa; phylum Chordata; class Mammalia; order Diprotodontia; family Petauridae; genus Petaurus; species Petaurus breviceps. The sequence continues at coordinate 4,285,555 of NW_027187460.1, read as the reverse complement.
TGTAGAAGGATTCAGAGAAGGAAGAGATCAAGGTGGCCCAGAGTGCCCGGGGAAGTTCCTGCTTTAAGAAGCAGGGCTAAAGCTAGGCCTTGAAGGCTGGGTAGAATTCAGAGATGGAGAGGAATGGGGAATGGATGGCATTTGAGGAGATGCAAAGGAAGGCAATGTTGCTCATGCCAAAAGTGTAGGTTAGGCCTTGCTCCCTTCTTTAGAACCCCTCCCATTCTTAACCTCTCACCCCAACTGAGACTCATGAAGGCAGTGTGGTCTAGTGGAAAATGTGCTGGTTTAAGAACAAAAGACAATTATTGAGGTTATCTTCTTAAACCATGAAAAGACACGTGGACATGAAATATGCTACCAGTTTACAGATAGAGAACAGATAGACCCAGAGGAAAGCATGTTTTCTTTCTTTTTTCTCTTTTCTTGTTTCTATTACTTTGTTTCTCTCTTTTTATGTTACTTTCCCCCTTCTCCTTTCTTTCTCTTTCCTATTTCCCTACCTTCTTTTTCTCTTTCTCTTTCCTTACCTCCCTCGTTTTTGCCTTCCTCTCTTTTTCTTTCTTTCCCTCTCCTTTCTTTCATCTTTTTCTTTCCTTCATTCCTTCATTTGTTCCTTTCCTCCTTCCCACTCTCTTCCTTCCTTTCTTCTTTCCTTTCTCCCTGACATGGCTAATTCAGGAATTGTTTAGCACGACCATACATATATGTAATTTTTTTTTGCCTTCTCAATGGTTGGTGGAGGGGGGAGAAAGACAGAGAGAATTCATAACTGAAAACAAAATAAAATTGAATTTAAAAATGAAGAGGAGAAAACACACTGGAAGGTCAAAAAGATGCACACAGATAAGGACAACTTTAAAAGTTACCAGTTGAATCTGCTTTAAAAGAAATGCAAGTTACCTATTATAAAAGATGCAGTTTCATGTATAATCCTCTTTATTTTGTTCTATTGTATATATGTAAATGCCTATTTCATATGGTATTTGTTAAATAAGAATTTTAGTAAGAGGGAAAAAAGGGAAGGTCTGCTATTCTTGTAGTCAAACAACTTGGATTCAAGCCTTGACTCTGATAGTTACTGTTTGTGCAACCCTAAGCAGAATACTTTACCCTCCCAGGTAGTCTGTTTCCTCCTCTATAAAGTGTTGTTCTATCATTTCAATCATGTTTGACTCTTCATGACCACATTTGGGTTTTCAAAGTGGTTTGCCATTTCCTTCTCCAGCTTATTTTATACCAGATGAGGAAACTGAAGTAAACAGCGTTAAATGACTTGCCTGGGGTCTCACAGTTAATATCTGAGGTCCAATGTGAATTCAGGTCTTCCTGACTCCAGGCCCAGAGTTCAATCCACTGTGCCACCTAGCTGCCCATCTGTAAAGTGGGGGACCATTTCTACATTACCCACCCTACAGGGAAATTATGAGCAAAGTATTTTTTGTAAAACCCCAAATGCTTTATAATTATGAACTAGAATGATATGTGATGGTTCCCCCATCAGAGGTGGTTAAGTCAGAGGGCAGTCAATTTACTTTCCTTCCCAGTGTGGATCATGGCCTTAGGTGAACAGAGATGCCAGGTCCTCAGGTGGAGGAATAGAAGATGCAGTTAATGGTAGGGGAGAAAGAAGCAGAAATCTAGGAAACACACCTTTTCGGGATTTTGCTCCATGTAAGTCCGGTCAGGTTTGGTGACAGCAAGCATTAGTGACTTTGCCCATCCGTCTACTGTTAGGAACTGGACTGACCTGGCTCCTATCTGTAGGCAGATATTAAGAAGTCACTGAGATGGCAAATTTGAACCTCTCCCTTGTCTGAGCTGGGTGGGAGGGAATCAAGGGCTTCTTTTTTGTTCTGCCTCAACTAGCACCCAGACATCTCCCCAATGTCAGGTTTTCAATGACTTGAATCTTCATATTTCTCACTCTCTTGTCTTAATACCCATAATTCTATCCTTATGTCTTTTAAATTCGAGGTTTTTTTTTTCTATTTGACACATGGGACAAGGCCTTCTCAGTTTCTTCATATCCTAGTCACTGTCACAGCTAACAAATGACACCTCCTAGATGTTGTATATGTCACCCTCTCCCAGTATAAAGACTTGAGGTTATTCTTGAGGGGATAGCTTGCTTTCTACAAGAAGTACAGGGTAGGACTCCCTTCATCCAGAGATGCAGTCCCAAGGAGTCTTGTGAACTAGATGGAGGTAGATTATATTCTTTTCACATAATGGGGTAAGACTACCTTTGTTCCAAACTAACTCCTGGATGGCACAACTACTTTCTTTCTTTTTCTCCCCCTCCTCCTCCTCCTCCTCCTCTTCCTCCTCCTCCTCCTCCTCCTCCTCCGGCAGTTGGGGTTAAGTGACCTGCCCAAGGTCATATGGCTAGTTTTTGTGTTAAGTATCTGAGGCTGGATTTGAACTTAGGTCCTCCTGACTCCAGGGCCAGTGCTCTATTCACTGCACCACCTAGCTGCCCCAATGGCACAACTTCTAATGCAAGTAGGATTTGTCTTACTTTTTGGGACAGAAGTTAAAGAGTTAGTTTGGAGATACATGGTAAAAGGTCTGTGAGCTAGTTTGACCAAAGTAGTAGATGAGGCATCAATCAGGTTTTAGGGGGGTATTTTCTCTTGATTTTGCTTTCTTTCTTCCCTTTTTGGTGGCAAACCAGGAAGTAGCCTCTGGGCTATGCCCTTGGTCTTTCCCTTCTGTATGGCCATAAGGGAGAAGTGTGGCCCAACCTTGCTAGCTATCTTAGATCTGCTTGAATATGGAGTTAAATTTAGGAGAACAGGTCTGGTTACAATTGTTTTCCTTCCTCCCTCCCTTCCTCTCCCTCCCCTGCCCCCAGCCTTTTCTCTGTCCCTCCTTGTCTTTGTTTCTGTCTGTAGGTCTCATGGGTGATAGGAAGTCCACATGGTCTCATGTTCTAGCAGGCTCCACTGTTTCTAGAATAGATATCATTACTAATCCATTGGCATCCTCTTTCCAGGAATAATTGTGACATATTTATAGATTATTATTAAGGATTGTATTTACATTAAAAAAGAATTATTTTTATAGACTGCAAGCTTGTTTGTGAGCTAATCATCCATGTGCTGGGTGTTCCCATTCTATTTTTCTATTTCTTGAGAATAGAAAAAAATTGTAGATTTATTTTGTAGAATTTAGTTTCCTGGTGTTCTGTGTCTAAGCCTTAAGATTACAAGTCTTCAGAAGGCTGGGGCCATAGCAGACAGTATAACAGCTAATAGAAGTTTTATTTTTTGGGGGGGGTTCTCCCCTTAAAGCAGACCCAATGATAAAAAAAAAACACCAAACTTTTTACTGGAAGTATTCCATAAGGGATTAAGTAAATACCTGGAGGGGAGTGGGGTGGAGCAGGGAAGGGGCTATAAAAGTAGCCTGTTTGGAATGGGAAACTGGGTTATTTGGCCTCTAAGGTTCCTTTCATCTGTGAGGTTCCAGTATTCAGTTATTGCACCCCAAACCTAAGAGGATTGAGAAATGAGATAAAAGGAGATTTTGGGGAAAGCAGATTTGAGAGGACAGGGTGGCTTGCCATCTTGGTGATTCATCTAGCCTGCTCAGGTCATCCCTTTGGGGGGTTTGGTCAAAACCTCCTGGTTCTACTTGTTGTTCATACATGCGTCACCCTCATTGGCTCCAGAGCTCCTGTGCCCGCTGCCCACCCTTCCAGGAATGTTTCCTTCCTTCCTCATCCTCTACCAAATATCATGTCAGGCTTCACAGTCTTTCATGTTTAAAGGATAGGAAGCTGGAAGAAAACTTGGAAGTTATCTAGTCCAACAACATCATTTTATAAATGGAGAAGCTTGGATCCAGAGAGAGGAAGCTCACCAGGGACAGAGCTCCCTACCAAAATTTGAACTCAGCTCTTTGGCCTCAAATCATCCTTTCTATTGAACCACAGTTCCTTTTTCTTTCAAAATTCTGCTCAGGACTCCCCTTGAACTCTGGGCCTTTTATTTAGCACTTCTTCCTCTTGAAAATTGTATCCTCTACTCTCATGTCTGCATCTACCAGCTTAAAGGTTTGAAAAATGCTTTACATATTACTTCATCTGATTCTCACAACCAGCCTGGGAGGTGGGTGCTGTTATTATTCCCTTATTTGGAAGCTGAGGCATATTGAAGTTCAGTGATTTGCCTAAGGTCACATAGCTAACAAGTTTATGAGTAGGATTAGAACTCAGGTCTTCCTGATTACAAGTTCAGTGCTCTATCCACTACGGCATCAAGCTGTCTCATATTCACAAAGCAGACTTTTACCCCGACCAAGTTAACCAGGGTAGAGATTTGAAAGCCTCACATGCTTCACAGTAGGCATTTTCTAGTTTCTTGGCCTCATCCTTTTCTTCCATGGGCCTCCAAGGTCAATACACAATTGCCATCTATCTTTGACCCATGGAGCTGTGGATGATGGTGTTTCTAGGAGACTATTTTCATCATGAAGTATCAGAAGGAGCTCTGGATTCAGTTTTAGAGAGATCAGGGTCCGAGTTTCATTTCTGAGGCAGCTCGGTTGGCACAGTGGATAGGCACAGCTCCTGAAGTCAGGAAGTCTTGAGTAAAAATAAGTCATTTAGAATGGTGAGATCCTGGGCAAATAACTAAATCTTTGTCAGCCTTAGTTTCCACATCTGTAATGGGAATAGTTTTGAGGATCAATTGAGATAATATTATAAAATGCCTTGCAAACCATAGGCATTATATAAATGCTAGTTATTTTTTTCCTCCTCTGTGAAATGGGTATAAAACATGCAATATTCTCACAGGATGTTGTGAAGAAAGTAGTTTGAAGCACCATTATGATGCTAAATAAGTGCTAATTATTATTATTGTTTATATTATTAACTCTTCAGCTTGATATGTGGTTAGCTTTTCCTACCTGAATCAGCTGTTCTTGCCATTGATCTTTCTGTGTAGGAGTAAGTAGTTTATCTGTTGTAGAAAAACAGAAAAAACGCAGTGAAGACAGAGCCAGGGATTAGACTTGCCGTAGTTTGATCCCCATTTTCCCTAATATTCATCCATCCATCCATCCATCCATCCGTCCGTCCATCCATCCATCCTTAACTCCAGCCTTCCATTTCCTGCTTCCTGACTGATATCCTGACTGCTCAGCATCTCAAACTCAACAGATCCAAAATGGAATTAACTTCTCCCCTAAACCTGTTCCTCTTCCAAACTTCTTTTATCTTTTCTGAAGTATCGCCACCCTCCCATTCACAAGTTCATACTTGTCTCTTTCTTATTTATCATCACTCCTCTATATTCTAACCCACTAATAGCTACCATTATACAGCACTTACTTTGTGCCACCAACTATGGTAAGCTCTTTACAATTATCTCATTTGATCCCTAAAACAACCCTGAGTGGTAGGTGCTATTATTATCCTCATTTTAGTTGGAGAGATTGAGGCAGACAGCAGTTGTATAACTTGCTCAGGATCACAAAGCTAGTGAGGCCAAATTTGAACTCAGGTCTTCCTGACTCTGTGTCCAGACTTCTATCCAGTAAGCCACCTAGCTGCTATAATTAGCTGTAATTCTGCAGAGAGTGATCGACAATGTGAACATCAGATCAAAGGGTTTTTGACCCTGGATTTTAGACCTGCCACCCTGCGGACTGAACATTGAACTCAGTGCATTGGGAACCACTAAAGTCACATAGGAAGAAGCAAACCATTGGTGGAGATGATGCCCATCACATAGAGAAGGCTGCGATGGGGGAAAATGCCAGTTAGGAAATCTTCCTCGAGCTTGTTGAACACTAGATTCCAAGAGTGTTTGCACATAGCCAAGAGCACGTTGCTGGCGGCATCCTGATAAATATCTTCTAGTTCCTAGGGCAGCAGAGGGGGAGAGGGAAAACCTGATTAAGAGGAGCATTTGGGCCAGTCTGATGAGACAACATCTAACAGCATAGCATACACTGTATTTGATATGTGCTATCTGTAGAGTACACACAGCTCTGTAATCAATCAACAAATGTTTATTAAGCACCTACTATGTGCCAGACCACTGTGCCAGGTTCTAGAGACACAAAGACAAAAGTAAAAGGTTCTCTGCATTCTAAAGACAGAGACAACATGCACACATAGAAATGTATACAGAACAAGTGCCAAATAAATATAAAGTAATCAAATATAATCAAATATATTGGGGAGGGTGGGCATAACTTGACAGTTAGGGGGAATCAGCAAAGGCTTTGGGTAGAATGGGGTATTTGAGCACCCTTTAAGAATGCCACGAAGATAGCTAGGGCACGCAGTAGGCAGAGTGCCAGGCTTGGAGTTAGGAACATCTGAGTTCAGATTAAGCCTCAGGTACTTACTAGTTGTGTGACCTTGACCAAGTCACTTAAATTCTGACTTCCTCAGTTTTCTCATCTATAAAATAGGGCTAATAACAGGACCTGCCTCCTAGAGTTGTCATGAGGATCAGATGAGATTATATTTGTAGAGCACTTTGCACAATGCCTGGCACATAGTAGGCTCTATATAAATGTTAGCTATTGTTATTATGATTATTCAAAAAGAGAGAAATTCTGTGATATAGAAATGATACATTATCAGTATGTATATAATCCTTATCCAAAACGACACTGTGGCATAGACTTGGAGTTGGAGGACCCGGTTTTGTATCTCACATCTGATGTATACTGACTGTGGGAATATCATTTAGAGTTTCATTGTCACTGCTACCTTTATAAAACAATGTTACAGAATAGATTTAGAGAGAATTCTGTCTTGGAGAGAGAATTTCCTCATCAGAAATTCTAATGCTAATGCAAAGGTATGGACAACACACACACACATACATGCACATACACACACTTATTTACCACTGTACAGATGAGAAAACTGAGGCCTATGACTATAAAGGTGAAATTCCTTGCTCAAGAATGTACATTATTGGTACAAATGAAGTAGCTACTGGATCTCACTGCTTTCTAAGGCCAGCCATGGAAAGAGAGGCTTTTCCATCATCTTAATTTGCAACCATATTCAAGGAAGGTATTGAACTGTCTTGGTCAGAGACAGCTAAGATGGCTTTGTGGGAAGAACACTGTCCAGGACAGAGTTTCTTGCATAGGACTGGATCTGGAATTCACTTACTTCTGGGATGGCTGAAGTGTAGTGGAAAGGACCCTATAGTGCCCAGGGGTCAGAGAACATTCATTCATGTCTTGATTCTGACACATTTGTTGGTCATGGAGTTATGTGGGAGTCATTTTACTTCTTTGAGACTCAGTCTACTCCTCTGTAAAATAGGGATAGTAACACTCGTCCTATATCCTGGTGGCATGGAAAATGTTTTGTAAATCTTAAAAGTATTTACAAATGTGAATGATTATAATTTTTACTAATATTACTATTATTAGATATTACAATAATTACTAATTACTATTACTACTACTATTTCTTATTCACTCATTTCAGTTGTGTTTAACTCTTCATGACCCCCATTTTGGGGTTTTCTTGGCAAAGTTACTGGAGTAGTTTTGCCATTTTCTTCTCTACTTCATTTTACAGATGAAGAAACTGAGGCAAACAAAGTTAAATGACTTGCCCAAGATCAGTCTTCATGGCCTGGAACTCTATCCACTACACTACCTAGCATACCTACTACTAATATTACTACTACTACTACTACTACTACTAGTATGTGATTTTAAAGAAGTCATTATCTTTGGACCCTCAATTTCCTCTTCAGCAAAATAGGGACAATCATTTCTATACTAATTCACAGCACACTTGTGAGGGTTAATTGAGAGAGAGAGAGAGAGAGAGAGAGAGAGAGAGAGAGAGAGAGAGAGAGAGAGAAGGTGATTTGTAAGCTGCTGAGGATTCTTTCTCAACATAAGGAATAGTTATAATTATTTAAGTAAAAATATTTATTAAGTTCTTACTATGTTAGGCACTACAGGAGATACAAAGCTTAGAGAAGACGTGTTCTTTCTCTCATGGAGCTAGCTACATGATGGAGGGCAAGACACTTTACGTGCAGTATAGGTTGACTATACTACAAATTAATATATGACAGGTGCATTTGAAAGGTTCAAAGTGCTATCCAAACTCTGAGGGGGCAGAGAAAGGTTGTTAACTGGCTAGGGAAGACTTCCCTGAAGTTGGAATCTGAACTGGGTTTTGCTGCAGGGGTGGGATTTCAATGGGTGCAGAGAAGGGCAAATAGATTGCAAAAGCTGAGAATAATCTGAGCAAAGGTACAGAAATGGGAAAGTACACTGCATGTAGGGGCCAGAGGGTGGTCCAGTGAACCAGACCATAGGGTATGGGGAAAGAAGAGAGTTATGATATCAATCTGGAAAGGTAGGGCACCATATTGTGGAAAGCCTTGAATATTAGGCTAAAAAGTATTTAGGATTTCCTCAGTAGCAATAGGGAGTCACTCAAGGGTTTTGAGCAGGTCAGTGATTTGACCAGCATATTTAATCTGGCAGCATATGAAGGACAGACTGGAGGTAAAGGAGAATGGAGATGGGCAGACCTGCTGGGAAGCTATTATAGAATAGTCCAGTCTTGTACCAGGATGGTGACAAAGGGAACAAGGAGGAAGAAGGGATATGGCAGAGAGATATGATAGAACTTGGTAACTGAATGGATATGAGACATGAGGGAGTAGGACCAGTGATAAGATTTTTAGGATTTCTACTATGGCAGTCTAAGTAAATAGTGATATCACTGACAGAAATAGTGAAGTAAGGAAAATCAGCTTTGGGAGCAAATAAACCAGACATTTAATTTGACACAAGCCCTCACTTTGAATATCTGAAGGATTTTAATATGGAAAGAGGATTGGATTTGGTCTTCTTGGCTCCCAAAGGAAACAAATCTAAGGGCTAAGGATGGGAGTTACAAGAGGATCAATAAACAATATGAGTTGGTGTGGAATAGATTGACCATTATTCATAATTGGGTGCATGTGACCATGGGCTTTTGTTGCAAGACTCCATTACCAATGGGGCAGGAAAAGAGAGAATATTGCCTTTGTTCAATAATCCATCTCTTCCCTGCCTAGGTTACCTAACATTTCTATAGTGCTTTAAACTAGTTTATAGACCCATTTCTTCAAGTTTCCTAATGGGGTATGTTGTGCAGGTCTCATAATCTTTTTTTTTTTTTTTACTAATTCTGGAAACTGAGGCTCAGAGAGATGAGGTTAGCTGTTCAAAGTCATTTATCACCCAAGTAGCTGGAAACCTTCCTTCATTCTTGCTCTTAGCAATAGCCTTATTCTTGGGACCTCGCTCAATATATTTATATCCTGTAATGGTGGGTATCATAGACTGCAGGCTGTTTGAGAATACTCTTTCTTATTTAAACGTCATATCCCAAGAGACATGTTGAACATACAGTAGGTGCTTAATAAATGAATTTGAGCCCAGGTGTATTGATTATGAGTCCAGGTGTGTGTGTGTGTGTGTGTGTGTGTGTGTGAATGACTGTGTGAGAGTGTTTTAGATGGAGGGAAGGTTTTTTGTCTTCAAAGGTCCTTAATTAAACCTCTTACAGATAGGTCCTTACCGTGTTCTTGGTCATATTTTCCAAAGCAACCCCAATAAATCTTTCTCCCCAGTCATTCTGGATGTGTGGAGCCTCGAGGATGATACTCTCAAGGACCTGGAATAATCGGTACCTGTGTTTGGCAGAAAGCTGTAGGTGACAGAGAGAGGAGAGTCACTACAGAACAGGAATGTGACTTGACAAGGGGGAGACTGGAAGTTACTTTAAACATCAATGACTGGCTTCTGGGTAAGATTTGAAGGACTTTTCTCTGGGGAAGGCTCCTCATAGCCCAAACTTCTCCCCCATTCGTTAGACATGCCCATCATGGTGATTTATTAAAAAGAGTGCTGGGTTTGGTCAAGAGACATGAGTTTGGAACTCTATATCTTATACTTGTGATTGAGGTCCAAGTTTCTTCATCTGTAAACCTGGAATAATAAGTTTAAGATGACAGGGAATAATTTGTTGTTATTAGTGTTTCATTGGTAGAGGAAGGAAACCTTTCCTAAGAAATTTCTCTACTTCTCTGTCTTCCCGAGTAAACCCAAGCATTAAATTCCTATTGGGGAGTTCCAAACTTTTAGGGTAGTACTGGAGAGGGAAGGAGAATTATAATGACTCTTTATGGGTTATTGTGAGTCCTTTAGTTTGCTTATATATTCTGTAGTATGGAATTAAAGGTTGTCCTGTGGCTGAAATATGTTGTTAGCTGGATGCTTTTACAGAGCCTTAATGACCCAACCCATGAGTTAATAGAGATTTCTAGGGGTTACGATGATTAGGGACAAATAAGCCAGAATACATTTTAAGAAACTCCCAAGATAGAACAAGATATGCATAAACCTAGAATATGGGGCACTGGGCCACAGGTTACACATGACATGGGCCACAGATTGATCATACTTGATGCCCGTGGCAGGGAGGGGAGAGAGAGAGAGAGAGAGAGAGAGAGAGAGAGAGAGAGAGAGAGGGAGAGAGAGAGAGAGAGAGAGAAGTTGTGACAAGCCAACAGAATAACAGAATGAGCCACAGTGAATGGTGAATCCATTAAGGAGTAACCCTAAGAATCAAATAAATTGTACTATCCTGGGCAGCTAGTCTTCTCTGGCTTACTTATGATTGATACATTTAGTAAGTACATCTGAATGTACTGTTGGCTCTTGAGTATAAAGGAATGGACCTTCAGGCCTGAGGGAAGCAGTAGACATCTCACAACCAGATTTGTCCTAGCAGAGCTGACCACTTTCTGGTTTGAACTTACATGGATTATGGTATAAGGAGGAAGGTAACAAGCATTTATTAAGTACCTACTGTGTGCCATCCACTGTGCTAAACACTTTACAAATATTATTGCTTTGATTCTCCGAACAACCATGGATGCTATTATTACCTCCATTTTACAGCTGAGGATATTGAGACAGACAAAGGTTAAGTGACTTGCCCAGAATCACACAGCTAGTAAGTGTCTGAGGCATAGCCCAGGGTCAAGACAGAAGGCTAAAACCCAGAACAGCTAAGTCACAGAAATGTGTGCATGTCCTTACTATATCCTTTGTAGTATATCAATAGTAGACTTGTTAAGTAACAATTCTCTGAGAATAAGCCATATGTATTTCTCTTCCTTGGATTCATAAATGAACTATTCTAAATTGTATTGAATTGTTTCAAAACAGAGAGCTACACAAGGTCTGAGGGGGAAGGTTATTACCAAAGCAAGGGATTAGGGAAATCTTCCTCAAGGAGGCAGCCTTTGAGTTGTAATTTAAAGAATGAGTGAGAAGGACACATTTTTCAATTTGAGAAAGGAATATAGCTGAGATCAGTTAAATTTGGGGTGATAATGTGATAAAAAGGAGAGATGTTTTTGTAGGCAAACAAAAGTGTGGGATCAGAAATACCAAGTGGAAGGAGAATAACAGACAGACATTAAATATCAAACAATTGATCAAAAATCATTTGTTAAATACTGACAATATCGTCAGGCACTGTGCTAGGCTCTAGAGATACAGAGACAAAATGAAAACCTGTCTGTGCTCTCAAAGAATTTATAATCTACGGTTAGGGAAATGATGTGTTCATATACAAAAATACATACATATATACATACATAATACATACATATCTTAGGTAACTGCAAAATATGTACAAGATATTTTTGGCTGAAAAGTAGTAGTAGAGGAGGTGAAACAGAAAAGACATCAAGTAGAAGTCAATAACAAACAAAGGAGGTATCTGTGCTGAGTCTTGAAGGAAATGAGAAATTCAAAGAGGTGGAGGTGAAGGTGTGCCTCCCAGGCATGGGGTACATCTAGTGCCAAGGTACCGAGATTGAAGAGCTGTGAGTCATATGCATAGTGGGTAGTAAAAGCTGGGGAAGTAAATAAAGTTGCTAAGGAAGAATTATAGAAAGAATGCTAATAGAACCACGGACAGCACCAAGATTAAGGACCCACTAAAAAGATGAAAAAAAAAAAACCCTGAGACTTAAGAGAACTGAAGTGATTTGTTTATGGTGACAGTTAGTAAATGAGGAGCCAGGTCTTGGTCCAGGCCTTCTGACTCAAAGGCTAATTAATGCTCATTCCATGAGTCACCATCTAGAGGTCCCTCATCTAGATGAACCATACCATATGAGAACAGGGATTGTACCTGCTTTTGCCGTGTCCTGCATAATACCTTGCACATAGCTTTATTCCCATTGTGCAAATGCTGACATGATTTATGTCAGATTAATGATTATAGTTGGAAGAGAGCTTAAAGATTAAGTGGTGGGTCACCTCCTCATTTTTCAGAAACAAAATCCAAGGCTCTGCAAGGCGAAGAAATTTCCCCAACGTCACACAGTGAGTAAAGCTATGAGTACTATCTAGGTCTCTCCTGATTTTCCAAGCTGCAACTCTTTCCTGTGGGCCAAGCTGCTCTCTTAAAATGACTCCATTTCAATGTTCCTACCTCTAAGTTGTCCACGAAGTAATCGTTGATGGTCTCCAGCACCATATTCTGCTCCACCTTGGCCATGTTGTTGAGTTTCTTGATTACCATTTTCACTCGGGGTATGTTAGAACTCCCCAAGTCCTGGAGAAGCTTAAAACAGATGGCTGAAGTGGACAAGACAGGATGGAAAGGAACAGAGTTTTGATGCAACATGGTTGGGGATAGCTAGCTGAATATTAGCACTTCGTTTCTTATCATTGATACTAAGTTAGGTGATCTTCCTTATGCTCTGAGAACTGAGTTTGTGTCTCTCTCTAGCATGTCCCTTTCTGCTCTGCCATTTTTAAAAATTAAATTTTGTCTTTTAAAAAAATTGTGTTGGGGTATCCAGGTAGCACAGCGAGTAAGAGCATCGGCCCCAGAGTCGGGATGACCTGGGATCGAATCCGGGCTCAGACACTTAGAACCCACCCAGAAACACCTGGCTGTGTAACCTTGAGCAAGTTACTTAACTCCAATTGCTTAGGGGCGGCCAGGTGGCGCAGTGAGTAAGAGCGCTGGTCCCAGAGTCGGGATGACCTGGGATCAAATCCGGCCTCTGATACTTAGCACCACACCCAGAAACAACTGGCCGTCTAACCTTGAACAAGTTACTTAACCCCAATTGCTTAAAAAAAAAATAAGTGTTTATTTTCTCTCCCTTCTCCCTTCCTCCTCTTCCCAAAAAGAAAAAAAAAAACCGTTCCTAACAAATATACATAGCAAAGCAAAACAAATTCCTACATTGGCCATGTACAAAAATGCATGTCTCATTCTGCACCCTGAGATCTTAATTCTACCCATTTTGCCCAACTATTTGGGTAATTTACCAAACCATTACTAAGCTTATACCTGTCAGAGAAAGAGCAAAAGGACACATATGTACAAAAATATTATAGGATCACTTTTTGTGGTGGCAAAGAATTGTGGTAGAAAGTAAGAGAATACCCCTCAATTGGGGAATGACTAAACAAATTATGGCCTATACACATGATGGTATACTATTGTGCTCTGTTTTATTGGTAGATTCTTAGAGCTAGCAAAGAGCTAAGAGCTCTTTTCATAGATGGAGAAACTGACACACAGAAATGACTTGCTTGAGATCACATAGTGAGCTAGTGCTGAGACTAGAACCCAGATCTTCTGACCCCTAGAACTCAGGGCTATTTGAGTTACACTCTCCTGATTTCCCAGATCCACTCCAGGTTTAGAAGCTAAAACAGCTGTTGTTCATTCAGAGTTGTCTGGTGTTCTCTTGCTCTTGCATATTGTGAATGATTGTTCAATCACAGGCTCCCTAACTCTGCTTGGGCTTGAAGAGGGTGCTCAGCCCCTGCTCACTAATGAATTGAATGATCATGGATAGGGAAAAGGGCTGGAGAGCACCCTGGGGTCAGTGACTTATGCCAAAAGTAACCCAAAACTAGTCACTGACCAATATTCCAGGTTGTATGTCTTAAAGAAACCAGGTTCCTCATTTGTAACATGGAATGTGATATAAAGTTTACATGACCTAATTGACCTTTCCTTAAAGATCAAATGGCAATTCTGAGAATTAAGACCTTGCAAAAGGATTATCTGTCCTCTGGCCCCTCCTCCTCCTCCCTCATGGGGGCCCTGTGGATATGGACCTGTATTTTTTCAGTGTATGAGTTCAGTGGAGAATATGGAAATTTGTTTATGGGAATATTAAAGAATGATTGTGGTTTTAACACACACACACACAGAACAAATGAGATATCCTGTATCAATTGTCTTTTTGGTCTGAGGACATAACAGATTAATAGGTGGAAGATGTAAATTTAGGCTCAATGTGGGGAAACACTTCTGAACAATGAGAGCTCTGCAAAAGTAGAATGAGACATCTCTAGAAGTAGTGAGTTTCCTCAATAGTGGGAGTTTTTAAGCCAAGGATAGGTATGGCCACTTGTCTGGAATAATATAGAAATAACGTAGAGAGGATTCTTGCTCAGGAATAGATTGGCCCAGAGAGGTGCCCAAGGTGGGCAATACCACCCCCTGGGGGCACTGGAATGATCTGGGGACAGTAGTAGCCTCAGGTGCAATTGAGGGGTGTTGAATAAAAATAAGGGGGTTGTGGGACTATAAGGAAAGATGATAAAACAAATTTGAAAAACCATTCGTACAACCATTCATCTGTTGTGTAACAGCATTAAATTCATAGTGATTACGTTATTTTCCGAATAAACACACAAAATGCAAGTTATAACCAATCAGTGGTCAAGTCCACTGACAGGTCTTAACAAGCAAGTATTGGCAGGTGAGCATGTTGTGCATTGTCTGGAAGTCCAGCATGCATTAGCAGGAATATGTGCATGTAATGACTTTACAGTATGATACCGTATGGTTACATAATGCAATATTGTATCATCAAAATTTCACTGCAGGGAAAAATAATAAATTTACAATAAATTATTAAATTTAAGATGCATCATTTAAAAATTTATATTTTTTGAAATGATGCAAATTACAAAAAAACCCCCAACCTTTAAAAGGTTAAAGAAGGTAGATTTCGGGGCGGGGGTGTGCTGAGTAATTTTTTTTGTTGTTGTTAAAAATGGAACCGTAGGCCAAATAAGTTTGTGACTATCTGGATTGCTAAGGTTTCCCCTAGCTCTTACATTCTGTGAAATGCTTCATAGATGTCAGGTTTTATTCTTGTTTTTGTTGTTGATGCTATCATTATCATTATATATTTAATAATGATGATGATGATGATGATAGCTAGGCACTGTGCTTAGCTCTTTCCAATTATAACATCCCTGGGAAGTGGTTATGACTCTGACTCTGTAGCTCTTTGCTGCCCCTAACTTCAACTCTGGGGAGGAAATATAAAGATGAGAAGTTACAAGAACTCAACCTGAATCTCAGGTGTAGAGGCTGG
The DNA here is from genome assembly GCF_028583685.1 of Petaurus breviceps papuanus. Classification (NCBI taxonomy): domain Eukaryota; kingdom Metazoa; phylum Chordata; class Mammalia; order Diprotodontia; family Petauridae; genus Petaurus; species Petaurus breviceps. Next base: position 4,270,115 of record NW_027187460.1, on the reverse strand, counting down.
GGATGAAAGAGGCCAGGTCCTGCTTTGGGAGGTGATTGGAGTTGGCATAGATAAGGTGATAGATAACACTCAAATGTATAAGATCAATTTCTAGAGAAGCACCAACACCACAACTCTCCTCTCCCTGTACCCCTCAGGCTACTCTTTAGGGTTTTTTTTTTCTCCTTTAAGAGTGCTCTGAGTGCTTTGGATTTTCACCTGAATAGGATAGGGAATGGGTAGATCTACAGTATTATTTACCCTGAGTATCATTAACCCCTAGGATTAGGTATGGCTCTCACATTTACCAGAGATACTCCAGGTATTTCATATTCCATCAGAAAGGCTGAGGCCCCTCACTCCCCCTAAAGTGTCCTGGGGCTTCTCATAAATCCTAAGTGGCACTTGGACCCTTTACCAAAGCTGTAACTAGAGTGGGGTGACAGTGGCTTTAAAAGCGCTGAAATTTAGAGAGGAGAACCGTTTCTAGTAGGTAACCTTCCAATCATCCCCTAGTCCTTCTCACGTTGACAGCTTTCCCAATAGCAGCTTCACAGTGTACTTGAGGTCCTGCTTCCCCTAACTCCCCCCACACTCTTTCTACAGGATTTCTATATTTAATGTCATGAGGTAATATCCCAGGTGTCTGCCTAGGAAGCTAATGTGTGGTATGTGGATCTTCCGTCCACTAGAGTTGGTCTTAGGACCCATCTGCTTGCCCCTTGATGCTGTTGCCTGCCCCAAGTGGTTGAATTGTAAATTAACACCCTCCCCTCATATCCCTGGGGTTCCTCACTCTCTGAGGATGACTTAGCATTGAGGTTGGTATAGTCTCTCCCACCGTGTTATTATCTCCCATTCAGTTTCAGAACCTTGGGCACTGGATGTGTGTGTATGTGGGGGGTGATAGAAGATGTCAGGCTCACCTGCATTGTATGCTTCCTCCATGAATATTTTGTGGTCTTGTGGTACAAAGGCTGCCTGATTACTCTTGGACTTTCTCAGTAAGATGCTGGTGGGTTTGACCATACCTTCCCCACAGATGAAATCTTTAAGGATGGGTTTTTTAGGTTTGCTGATGTATTTTTTCCACTTTGAAGGGAAGAGGGAAGATAATCTAAAGTAGAAAGTAGAGCAGTGAGTGTGTTAGCATCATAAACAAAGGTGGCAGAATACATCTAGACTGGGCATCAACGATGGGTCATCAGGAGCTTCTCTTGCTCCTGTTTTAGGGAAAGTCAGCCTTGAGAGGAAGTAACATATAGCAGTAGCAGCATTACTTTTGGAGTTAGAAGGCCTGGGTACCCCAGAGATCTCACAACTAGGCACATACCTCAAGAAGGTCGATAACAAAAAGAAAGCTGCAACCCCTTCTCTTCTTCCACCAAAATATTAATAAAAATGCTTCAGTGCTAGTAAAGAACTGGAAACAAAGTAGACCCTGGTTCATTGGGTCATCATTAGACAAAGAAACAATGAATATAACAAATGCAGAGAAGCATGGGAATACTTATATGAACTGATACAAAGAAAAATAAGCAAACCCAAGAAAACTATTATAGATTATGACAAGTCCCAAATAAATGGGAATAAATAATAAATAGCCAAAGTGGAATGCTGCAAAATTGTAATGACTGAACTTGGCCCTAAAGAAGAGTTACAAGAAAGCACCACCCTTTGCTTCTTTGCAGAACTGGGCAATCATGGCGTATGGGATAATGCAAATAATACCAGACTTTAAAAAAATATGTTGTTTTGTTTTCAGAACCCATTCTGTGAATGCAAGCAAGGTGGGATTTTTTTTTAGTTCAGTTACCCTGGCTCATGCTAAATTGTAAACATCTGAAAGATTAATTTCCTTTGAACCCTGTTAATTCACAGCTGTCTGAGTCACGTAGATTTTTTCACCTTCTGGCTCTGAGCCAATTAGGTACTGAATCATGTGGACTTTGGTGCCTTCTGGTTCTGAGTGTATTAGTTGAAAGTATATATATATTCTTAGGCGACATATTGCCTCAGGGGGCTTACTTATGGGTAGGACACTTTGCCCGAACAAGTGGATGATGTTAGTAGCAGAGAGGAGACCTCTGGTATTGGAGAGGAGACCTTTCATAGATCAAGGGTGAACCTGTGCTAGCAGCCCTTCTGTCAGCAGGATCTGTGTAGACTAAAGGAATGTATGGAGTTTAGTGAGACTGGGATAGTTGTCTGTTATTTCCCAACTGTTGTATTATTTTGCTGTACCCAGAGCCCAGACTGTAGTGGCCCCTCCCTGTGTAAGGCTGGGGGAGGACAAGCTTCCCCAGAGTTGGGGTGGTGCAGACCAGAGACAGAAACTGGGAGCAGGAGCCCCTAGAGCCTGCTGTGCCTGGACTCAGGCAGGAACAGGGAGAGCTTGGAAATAGAGCCATCCCTTCCCCTGTGAGGTGAGACATGGAGAACAGAGAGCTGCCTGCATGTGAACCCTGGCAGGAGCCAGGAGTGGTCAGTAAATAGACCTGCAGGAAGAGGAGCCACAGGTCTTGGGACTTGGCCGCAGGTCAATATGAAAACTTTGCAGTAGGGCAGGAGCAGTGAGTGTGTTTCCCTGTTGCATTCTCCTGGGATGGGTTAGGACCCAGGTGGTGGAGTTGTCTATTGTGAGGTGGGGGGGGGGGAGTGCCATAACACCCAGGGACCCACCCTGTTGGCTTTCTCACCCAGCTGCCCCTCAGGACTTGGAAACAAGGGGCTATAGCAGTGTTAAGACTTGGACTCTTTGGCTCATTAGAGCATATGCGCACCTGAGAGTGCCAGGTGGGGAGGAGGACACACCTCCAAGAGGACTTTATTTGTACATTCTGTTTGGATTGAGGGGATTGTTACCTACTGTGACCTAGGGGTGGAGGGTGTTGTGTTCTCTTCTATCCCTGGGCATGTGTTGTGTTAAGGGAACACCTTGGCCCAGGATCTCCTGATTGTATAACCAAATATTTTAGAACAGTACCTGAGAGAGGAGGAGCTGGTTGCTTACTCCCCAAAGATTTTAGTCTCCAAGAATGTATAAGGTGGGGGTATGCTATGTTCTGTTATATATTGTGCTATGTTACTGAATGGTATCTTTCGTTTTAGGCCTTGTGGCCAGTCTGGTAATAAGTTGTTATGTTGTTATGGATTGTGAATGTTTTAGTTTCTTGGCTCAAGGTTTAGTTTTGAATAAATAGAATGCTTATTGTGCCTTGCGATTCGACCCTTAAAATATATTAGCAGCAGCCCTCAAGTGCGCTGTGCTGCTTGGCGTTAAAAACTACCCCCCCCATCCTATCTTTCTTCATATATTTATTGCAGGGGATGACTCTTTGGGATAAGAAGGAAGGAGAAAGATACATTAAAAAGTATGGGTGATGTAAGAACAAAAGCCATCAATAAAACTTTATTTAAAAAGAAACTAAGTCCTAGATATAAATCCTACCTCTGACCCTTAGTAGCTATGGGGACTCTGGGAAAGTTGCTTAACTTTTTGAGATTGAGTTTAATAATCTTCTATAGGGGGATAATACTTCTCCTGCCAATCTCATAGGATTATTATGAGGAAAGCTCTCTGTAGAACCTCAAGCATTGTAGTACTGGCATTCAGTATTGGGGTACTATATTTGTTGTGAGACTGACTCAACTTGGTGAAATTCTACCAGTTCAGTGTTTGACAACAAAGAGGGCATGGCAAACCCTGCCATGCTCAGACCCAATGTAGAGTGCTATTACTACAGGTCTGGGCAGCAGATTTTAGGAAGGACATTGACAAGTAAAGTCTATTGTTTGGCCTTGAGAAGAGAAGACTTAGGAGGACTCATAGCTGTCTTCAATTATTGGAAAAGCCCTTATGGAGAAGAAATATGTAACTTGTCCCACTTGACCCTATCAGAGAGCAAAAGAGAGTAATGAGGGGTGGCCAGGTGGCTCAGCGAGTAAGAGCACCAGCTCCAGTGTTGGGATGACCTGGACTCAGATACTCAGCACCACACCCAGAAATAACTGGCTGTGTAACCTTGAGCAAGTTACTTAAAAAGTTGCTTAAAAAAAAAGAGAGTAATGAAGGTAGCAAAGGGACATAGTTCAGCTCAAAATATGGAAAAACTTCCTAACAGTAGAGGGATTCCAAAAGGGGACAATTTTCTTTGGGAGGTGGTGAGGTTCTTATCACTAGGAGTCTTCAGGTTGATACAAAATGACTACTTATATATGTTGTAGAGATATTTCTATTCAGGTATGAGTTGGACTTGACCCTTGGCACAGTAGAAAGAGAACTGGATATGGGGCCAAGGGGCCTGGGTTCAAACTTCAGCTTTCTCTCACTGCCCATGAGGATTCTTTACCCTTTTTGTCCTTGTGAAGGATGCTTATCTGTAAAACAAGGGGAATGGTCTGAATGGCCTCTAAGGTCCATCCAAGCTCTGCACCTGTGATCTTGTGGTCCTCCTTTGAGGTCTCTTTCAATGGCGAGATTGAGTATGGGAAAGGCCCAAAAAACTTATTCTGTTTTGGGCTGTGGGTAGGTGCTCTGGGCTTTTCCATGGTTTCTGGTATTGGTGTGGCTTTGGCTGCTGTGTATACCTCAGGGGGTTTTGATGGCATGTAAGCACTCCCTTGAGGTTGGGGATTCTGGGCAATAGCTTAAGGATTTGTGTTGCTAGGATGGAATTTGAGTGACTGGGGGAAGGGGAGAGAACAAATTTTTTTTAAGCACCTGCTGTTTTCCAGGCATGGCAAAGTACTACATACTTTATAAATATTATCACATTTAATCAAAATAACCCTGGGAATTAGGTGCTACTATTATCCCTATTTTACAGATGAGGAAACTGAGGTTCAGTGGCTTGTCTTGGGTCCAACAGCTAGTAAGTGTCTGAAGCTAGATTTAAATTCAGGTTATTTTGACTCTAGGCCCAGTACTATATCTACTATGCCACCAGCACATATGCCATCATGTGTCCTATAGATCGGGCCAGAGTCACATATAGGACCTCCATGACTGAGCTCAACCCCTTGTCGTTAGAAAGTATTGTCCAGTGGTTGGAATATTCATAAGAGCAGGGACAAACAAAAGAAAGGCCAGTACAAGGGCTTCCCCATCAGCTAACGCTTTGGGAAAGGTCTCCCTTAATCTTTACTCAGCAATAGTAATTATTATTTGAATTTTGGTAGCACTTTGAAGAAGGTTTACAAAATTCTTTTCCTTACAACACTACTGTGAGGAGTGCAAGTGTGACCAAGAAACATTGCTTAGAGTAGTGTATAAAATGCTGCACCTAGAGTCAGGGTGATGTGGGTGTGAGTGCTGACTCTGACAACTCTTTGATCTTGGACAAATCACTTAACCACACTCTCTGGGCCTCAGCCTCTGTGTCTCTAAAGTTAACGGGTTGGACTCAATGACCTCTGAGGTCCCTTTTAGCCCTGAATCTATAGAGAATCAATTAAAAAACAAATTAAAAAGTAATTAACAGCTTTAGCAAAGTTGCAGGATATAAAATAAATCCACATGAATCACTTACATTTCTATGTACTACCAACAAAGTCCAGCAGCAAGAGATAGAAATTCCTTTAATTTAAATAATTAATTGTTTTTAAAATAATTGTTGAGAATATAAAATACTTGGGAGTCTATTTGCCGAGACAAACCCAGGAAGAGTTACAAACAATTTTTCACACAAAGTCAGATATGAACAATTAGAAAAATATTAATTGCTCATGGGTAGGCTGAGCCAATATCATAAAAATGACAATTCTCCCTAAATTAGTTTACTTATTCAGTACCACACCAATATAACTATCAAAAATTATTTTATAGACCTGGAAAAAAGTGATGGCAAAATTCATGTGGAAGGACAAGAAATTATGAATATCAAGAGAATAAATGAAAAAAATGTGAAGGAAGGTGGCCTTACCAGATCTCAAATTGCATTACAAACTACTAATCACCAAGAAATCTGGTACTGGCTAAGAAATAGACTGGTGGATCAGTGGAATTGGTTAGGTATACAATGTGGTATTTAATAAATGACCATATTAATGTAGTGTTTGATAAACCCAAAGATCCCAAGCTTTTGGGACAATTGGGAAAACTGGAAGACAGTTTGGTAGAAACTAGGATAGATATTTCACACTATATACCAAAATAAGATTAAGATGGGTACATGATTTAGGCATAAATTGTGATACCATAAACAAATTAGGGGAACATGGAAGAGTTCACCTATCAGATCTATGGATAAGGGAAGAATTTATGACCAAACAAGAGATAAAGAGCATTATGGGATGTAAAATGGATAATATTGACTATATTGAACTAAAAAAGTTTTTGCACATATAAAACCAATGCAATTAGAAGGAAAACAGAAAGCTGGGGAAATTTTTTTATAGCAAGTGTCTCTGATAAAAGCCTAAATTTCTCGAATATATAGAGAACTAAGTCGAATTTATAAGAATACAAATCATTCCTCAATCAATAAATGGTCAAAGGATATGAATAGGCAGTTTTCAGATAAAGAAATCAAAGCTATCTATAGGCATATGAAAAATGTTCTATGACCCTGGGCAAATTACTTAGCTCTGATAACACCTCCCTCTCCCCTTCTCCCCACAAAAAATACAAACAAAAAAAGAAAAATGTTCTAAATCACTATTCATTAGAGAAATGCAAGTCAAAACAATTTTGAGGTACCACTTCATGCCTATCAGTTTAGTTAACATAACAGAAAAGGAAAATGATATGTTAGAAGGGATGTGGGAAAATTGGGACACCAATGACTGTTGGCAGAAATGTGAATTGATCTGACCATTCTGGAAGGAAATTTGGAACTATGCCCAAAAAGCTATAAATCTGTGTGTAACTTTTGACACAGCAATACCACTACTAGGTTATATCCCAAGGGGATAAAAAAGGGAGAAGGACCAATTTGTATAAAAAATATTTATAGTAGTTCTTGTATATAGTGGAAAAGAATTGGAAATCCCCCATCAGTTGGGGGATGAATGAACAAATTGTGGTATATGAATGTGATTGAATACTATAAGAAATGTGCGACTATAGAGCTAGAAAAAATAGTAACAAAATTCATTTGGAAGAGCAAACGGTCCAGAATATCAAGGGAATTAATGAAAAGAAATGCTAGGGAAGGTGGACTAGCTATACCAGATTTCAATCTGTATTATAAAGCAGCAGTCATCAAAACTACTTGGTACCGGCGGAGGAATAGAGTAGTGGATCAATGGAATAGATTAGGCACACTAGATTCAGCAGTCAATGACTATAGTAATCTAGTTTGCTAAACCCAAAGACCCCAGTTTTTGGGATAAGAACTCACTATTTGACAAAAAACTGCTGGGAAAACTGGAATATAGTATGGCAGAAACTGGGCATAGACCATTACCTAACACCATATACCAAAATCAAGTCTAAATGGGTGCATGATCTAGGTATAAAGGTTGATACTGTAAGCAATCTCGGAAAACAAAGAATAGTTTACCTGTCATATTTGTGGAGAGGGAAAGACTTTATGACTAAACAAGAATTAGAGAGCATTATAAAATGCAAAATGGATAATTTTGATTACATTAAATTGAAAAGCTTCTGTACAAACAAAGCCAATGTAACCAAGATTAAGAGGGAGGTGGGAAATTGGGAAAGAATTTTTACAATCTATGTCTCTGATAAAGGACTCATTTCTAAAATATACAGAGAATTGAGCCAAATCTATAAGAATACAAGTCATTCCCCAATTGATAAATGGTCAAAGGATATGAACAGGCAGTTTTCAGAGAAAGAAATTAAAGATATCTATAAGCACATGAAGAAATGCTCTAAATCACTATTGATTAGAGAAATGCAAATCAAAACAACTCTGAGGTACCACATCTCACCAGTCAGATTGGCTAAGAAGACAAAACAGGAAAATGACAAATGCTGGAGAGGATGTGGGCAAATTGGGACACTAATACATTTCTGGTGGAGTTGTGAACTGATCCAACCTTTCTGGAGAGCAATCTGGAATTATGCCCAAAGGGCTATAAAAAAATTTCATACCCTTTGACCCAGCAATACAACTTCTAGGGTTATATTCCAAAGAGATCATAGAAGTGGGAGAAAGACCCATATAAACAAAAATATTTATAGCAGCTCTTTTTGTGGTGGCAAAGAATTGGAAATTAAGGGGGTGCCTACCAATTGGGGAATGGCTGAACAAGTTGTGGTATATGCATGTTATGGAATACTATTGTGCTATAAGAAACGAGGAGCAGATGGACTTCATATTTACCTGGAGAGGCTTATATGAACTGATGCTGAGTGAGAAGAGTAGAACTAGGAGAAATTTGTACACAATTACAGACACAACGTATGTGTGATGACCAACTTTGATAGACTGGATTCTTCTCAGCAATGCAGTGATATAAGTCAATCTCAAAAGACTCATGATGGAGAGAGATGTCTACATCCAGAGAAAGAACTAGAAAGAACTGAGTTTGAATCCAGATTGAAGCAAACTACCTGATATTTTTATTTTTCTTGTTTGGTTTTATTTCCTTTATACTTTTTCATTCCATCTGATACAATCTGTCTTTATAACCTGACTAATGTCTAATGTGAAAGTATTTACAGATCCTGTACTTGACTGTATGCTGCCATGGGAAGGGAGGGGAAGGAGGGGGACAGAATTTGAAACTCAAGGAATTGTGGAATTGAATCTTGTAAACTAAAAGTAAACAAATTAATAAAAAAAATGTGCTATAAGAAATGACAAGCAGGGGCAGCTAGGTGGTACAGTGAATAGGGCACTGGCCCTGGAGTCAGGAGGACCCGAGTTCAAATGTGGAGTCAGACACTTAACACTTACTTGCTGTGTGACCTTGGGCAAGTCACTTAACCCCAACTGCCCTGCCTTCCCCCCTCCAAATAGACCAAAAAAAAAAAGAAATGACAAGCAGAATGCTTTCAGAAAAATCTGGAAAAACTCACATGGGCTATTGCAAAGTGAAGAGGAACAGAACTAGAACATTGTACATAGTAACAGCAAAATTGTATGGTGATCATTTGTGAACGACTTAGCTATTCTCATCAATACAATGACCCAAGACTCCAAAGGATTCATGATGAAAAATGCTATCCACCTCTAGAGAAAGAACTGATGGAGTCTGAATGCAGATCAAAAGTATACAATTATTCACTTTCTTTTTTTGTGCATGGTTTTTTTGGTTTATGTTTTTTCTTTCAGAACATGACTAATATGGAAATATATTTTCATGATTGAACATGTATAACCTATATCAAATTACTTGCCATCTTGAGGAAAGAGAAAGGGAGGGAGAGAATTTGGAACTGAAAATATAAAAAAGACGAATGTTAAAAATTGTTTTTGCATGTAATTGGAAAAAATAAAATATTATTCAAAATTTTAAAAAGGAAAATTTATTTTTAATAGGCTTTGAAAACCTTTAAGGTGCTGTACAAATTCTAGCTATTGTTATAATTTTAAACTATTTGTTATGTATGCATATATTTATAGATGATGTACATATATATTTATATATATTATGTACATATATTTATATATGTATGTAGAGGTGTGTATGTGTGTGTGTGTGTGTGTGTGTGTGTGTGGCTCTGGGCTGGAGTCAGGAAGATCCAATGTAAATCCTCCCTTAGACACATACTAGCTGTGTGACCCTGGCCAAGTCACTTAACATCTCCCAACCTCAGTTTCCTCAACTGTTAAGTGGGAATAATAATAACATAGCACCTATCTCTTAGGGTTATTGTGAGGGTCAATAAGAGTATTTTTAAAGTCCTTACACAATGCTTGGCAATTCAACCTCTTCAAATTACAGATGAGGAAACCAGGGTGCAAAAGTTAAGTAACTTAGTCAAGGTCACACAGGTAGTAATCTTAATGGCAGAGTACTGGATGAAATGGACATAAATTGTTAGACCTGGGAAACTCTTTGTTCTGCTCAGTTGGATATCTCTGTTATAAGAAAGAGTCTATGGAAGTCACAATAGCACCCTGACATGTACTTGGTGCTTAATAAATCAGTACCTCCCTACCTCCCTCCCAGAGTTGTTGTGAGGATCCCATGATGTAATATTTGTAAAGGGCTTTGAAAAATCTATAAGTGCTAGCTATTACTGTTACTATTAACAAATGCTTGTTGAATTGGAAAGAAAAGCATCAATAAAACATTAATATAGAAAAAAATGATTCTAAAAAAATCTCTGCTTGGTTCTCTTCTCAGAATTGCTAACCACCATACTTTATATTAAAAAAAAAGGTATCAAAAAAAAGGTATAAAAAAAGCCACAACACACCCAAGTGTAGCCCAAACCAGATTAAAATGCAATTGGGAAATATTTAAGAAAAGTAAATAAAAATACAATAATACAAAGGTCATATTAACATGTGGTTTTTTAAATCAGCATGAGACCCACAGGGATCCTTATGTATGATTTAGTAACCCCCATTTGTATTTGAATTTGACACCATTTCATTATACTGGGGTAGGAACCTGTGGCCTCGTGGGCACATGTGATCTTCTAAGTCCATGGGTGCAGTCTTTTGACTGAGTCCCTGTTTTACAGAACATGTTATTTTATTAGGGGAATTTGTTCTCTGAAGTTTGGATTCAATCAGAGGGCCACCCAGAAGGCTACAGGTGGCCTCGAGGCCACAGGTTCCCATCCTAGTATAATGTAATGGTGTCACATTCAAATAGAAATGGGGATTACTAAATCACTTGTCTTGTCCTTCTGAGCAAGTTATCAATGATCTAATTTTCTGATTCTTCTTGACTTCTCTTTAGTCTTTGACACTGTTAATTAGTCTTTTCTCCTTGTCACTCTATTCTAGGTTTTTGTGACACTAGCACTCTTCTCTCTTGGTACACCTCCTACCTGTCTGGCAGGTTGTCAGTTACTGATGGATTGTTATCCAAGACTCACTTGATAACCAGGCATGTTCTCAAGGGTCTGTTCTAAGCCATCTTATTTTCTCTTTATATAATGCCATTTGGTGATTTCACCAGCTCCGATGGATTCGATTATCATCTCTATGCTGATTCTTAGAGTTATTTATCCAGCCCTAACTTCTCTCTTGATGTTCCATTGGACATTTTGAACTGGATGTCCCATAGACATTTTAAACTCAACATATCCCAAACTGGGAGCAGAGGTGGGGGGATAGAGCCAAGGTAGCAGAGAAAAAGCAGGGACTCACCTGAGCTCTCCCAAATTTCCTTCCAAACAACTTTAAATAATGCTTCAAGACAAATTATGGATTGACAGAAGCCACAAAAGGATCAATTGAATAAATTTTCCAGTCCAAGAAAACTTAGAAGGTCAGCAGGAAAGGTATATCACACCAGAGTGAGAGTGGATGCTCCAGGGCAGGCTACATTTCAGAAAACCAGTAGCAGGTCTTGAGAGTTAGAGTCCCTCATGATAGCAGCTGTTTCTGGGCTCTCAGCCCACAGATGGTAAAGGGGCCAGACAACCAGTGAGAGGAGATTATAGGAGTCCCTGCTGGTACTGGGTGCAGGATTATGTTGCATTGCCAATACTCGGATCTGGGTTGCAGACCTGTGTCATAGTGTCAGGGGGAGGAGGAACACTAGAACACCAGAGCATGTGGACCTAGGGGAATGGGGACCCTAGTCACAGTTCCAGATAGAAAAGAGTGCTTGTGGTTATTCACATACCAGAGCACAGGCCAGGAGAGTAGTAAACATACCTTTTTTTAGGTCATATCACTTTAGAAAAACTGAAAACTTACAGACCCCCAGAACTAGCTGCACAAAGACCTTAAAGCTTGGGACAGTGCCCACTTTACATTTGGAGCAGAGCCCAGCTTTAACATGAAGTTAAAAGTCAAGAAATAGGCTGGAAAATGATCAAAACAAAGCAACAAAAATATTGTGACCATAGAAAGTGACTGTGGTAACAAGGAAGACCAAAATACAAACTCAGAAGAAGATGACAAAGAAAAAACTTCTATATTCAAAGCCTCCAAGAAAAAATGTGAATTGGTCTCAGTCCCCAAAAACATTCCTGAAAAAGCTCAAAAGGGTTTTGAAAATCAAATAAGAGAAGTAGAGGAAAAATTGGGGAAATAAATGATGATGATGATCATGCAAGAAAATAATGAAAAAAAGAGTCAGAAGTTTGGTAAAGGAAGCATAAAAATATTTTAAAAAAGTAACATCTTAAAATGCAAAGTAGGCCAAATAGTAAAAAAAAGGTACAAAAATCCAATGAAGGAAAGAACACCTTAAAAAGCAGAATTGGCCAAATGGAAAAGGATGTATAAAAACACACTGAAGAAAATAATTGCTTAAAAAATTAGAATTGGGCAATTAGAAGTTAATGACCCAATGAGACATCAAGAAGCAATAAAACAAAATGAAAGAAATATAAGAAAATGTGAGCTATTTCATTGGAAAAACAACTGATCTAGAAAATAGATCAAGGAGAGATAATTTAAGAATTATTGAAATACTTGAAGATCATGATGAAAAAGGGGGCCTAGATATCATCTTTCAAGATATTATCAAGGAAAGCTGCTCTGATATTATTCTAGAACCAATGAGTAAAATAGAAAACAAGATAATTAATGAAACACCTCTTGAAAGAGATCCCAAAATGAAAACTCCCAGAAATATCATAGCCAAATTCCAGAGTTCCTAGGTTAAGGATAAATTATAGTAAGCAGCCAGAAAGAAATAATTCAAATATCATGGATCACAGTAAGGATAACATGAGATTTAGTAGTTTCTCCACTAAAGTATCAGAAGGTTTGGGATATAATCCTCTGGAGTGCAAAGGAACTAGGATTACAACCAAGAATTACCTATGCAACAAAACAGTATAATCCTTCAGGGAAAAAATGGACATGCAACAAAACAGAGGATTTTCAAACATTTCTGATGAAAGGACTAGAACTGAATAGAAAATGTGACTTTTGAATATAAGATGCAAGAGAAGCATACAAAAGTAAACAGGAAAGAGAAATCACAAGGGATTCAACATGGTTAAAATGTTTACATTCCTTCATGGGAAAATGACACTTGTAACTCCTAAGAACTTTCTCATTATTGGAGCAACTTTCTCATTATTAGAGCAGTCAGAAGGAGCATACATAGACAGAGGGCATGGGTGTGAGTTAAATATGGTGGGATGATTATCTAAAAAAGTAAAATTAGGGGGTGAGAAAGAGGACTACAGTGGAAGAAGGGGAAAAGGAGAAATAGAATAGGGTAAATTATCTTACATAAAAGAGATACAAAAGAACTTTTATTGTGGAGGGGAGGATGGGAGAACCTTTGAACCTTACTCTTATAGGAATTGGCTCAAAAAGGGGGTAACATACCAGTTGAGTTGGGTGTAGAAATCTACCTTACCTTCAGAAGAGTAGATAGAGGAAGGGGATAAAAGAAGAGGCAGGGCTGGATTGGGGGAGGTGTCAGTTAGAAGCAAAACACTTTTGAGGATGGACAGGGTAAAAGGAGAATAGGATAAACAGGAGGGAAATGGGATGGAGGGAAATACAGTTAGAAATCATAACTGTGAAAAAAATTTATAGCAAGTTTCTCTGATAAAGGCCTAATTTCTCAAATGTCTAGAGAACTGAGTCAAATTTATAAAAATAAGAACCATTCCTCAACTGATAAATGGTTAAAAGATATGAACGGGCAGTTTTCAGACAAAGTGATCAAAGCTATGTATAGTATCTATAGTCATTTGAAAAAAATGCTCCAAATCACTATTGATTAGAGAAAAGCAAATTAAAACAATTCTGGGGTACCATCCCATACCTATTAGATAGGCTAATATGACAGAAAAGTGAAATGGCAAATACTGGAGGGGATATAGGACAATTGAGACCCTAATTCACATTACTGAACTCATTTACTTTCCACCTCCCCCCCCCAGTTCTCCCATTTCCCCCTAATTTTCCTGTTACTGTTGAGGGCAATACCATTTTAGTCATTCAGGATTGCAGCCATGTACCATCCTTGACTTTTAACACTCACCACATACACCATGATTCAGTCATTCTATAGAACAATATAGGACTATTCCCAAAGGGTTATAAAACCATGCATACCCTTTGACTCACCAATGCCTCTACTAGGTCTTTATCCCAAAGAGATAAAAAACAAAATGGTAAAGGGCCTATATGTACATAAATATTTATAGCAGCTCTTTGTGTGGTAGAAAAGAATTGGAAATTAAGGGGATGCCTGTCAATTAGGGAATGGCTGAACAAATTGTAGTATATAATTGTGTTGGAATACTATTGTGCTATAAGAAATGATGAGCAGGATGCTTTCAGAAAACTCTGGTAACACTCCACATGAACTGATTCAAAGTGAAATGAGCAGGAGCAGCTAGGTGGTGCAGTGAATAGAGCACTGGCCCTGGAGTCAGGAGGACCTGAGTTCAAATCCAGCATGTGTTATGGGAATGTGAATTTAAGATCTTCCCTGCCCCTAGGCCCTTTGATAGGCTTAAGTGCACCTGGAGCCTCTGGCCGGAGGCTTGGTTTTTGGTATTGCTTTTTGATTGGGCAGTGGGTCAAGAGGGTTGTTACATTCTCTGAGCCAGGAGAAGGCTATATAAACCCTGATGTGAGGCATTGTTTGTGATTTGACCAGATGAGACTCTGGGAAGCCGTTGAGAGCCCCCCCTGGCTTTGAAAACCCAGATGTTGATGCTTCCCTCTCTGGTAACTGTAACTAGGTATGGATATAATGGTCAGATAGTTGGAGGCCTGTCTGCTTGAAATGTTTCTCTGTCTTCTTGTAACTTCTGTCTGTATACTCTGAAGTTTGAGGTGCTGACTTTTTCCCCTGAACTAGGTAAGTGACATGTTTGATTGATTAAAGCAAGATTGTTAACCCATTTTGAGTTGCTTTCCTTTAGAAAAGCAGATCTAAGAAACTGTGTTGGCAGCCATCCTGGGTATGCTACGGTGCTTGCTGCTACAGCCTGAGACACTTAACACATACTAGCTATGTGACCTTGGGCAAGTCACTTAACTCCAATTGCCCTGCCCTCCCCCTTCAAAAAAGCAAACAAAACATAACAAGTGAAATGAGCAGAATCAGGAGAACATTGTGCATAGTAATATCAATATTGTATGATGATTAACTGTGAATGACTTAGCTATTCTCAACAATACAATGATCCAAGACAATTACAAAGGCTTATGTTGAAAAATGCTGTCCATAGAACTGATGGAGTCTAAATGCAGATTCAAGCATACTATTAAAAGCTTACTTTTTTCTTTTTTTTTCTTTTGGTTTGTATTTTCTTTCACAACATGACTAATATGGAAATATGTTTTGCCTGACTGCACATATATAACCTACATAAAATTGCTTGCCTTCTCAATGAGGGAGGAGGGGATGGAGGGAGAGAATTTGGAATTCAAAATTTCAAAAAATGAGTGTTCAAATGGGTTTTACATGTAATTGGGGAAAAATAAAACAATAGTTTAAAAAACCATATGCAAAACTGAACTCATTTACCCCCTGACCCCCTCCCCAGTTCTCCTCTTCCCCCCTATTTGTTGTTGGACTTAACCCCCTAATTGTTGAGGGCAATACCATTTCAGTCATTCAGGATTTCAAACCATGTGCCATCCTCGACTTTTAACACACACCACATACACCATGTACAAAGTGCTGTTGATTTTACTTTCATAACATGTTTCATATATGCCCCCTTTCTCTCTTTTCTGACATCACCACCACCCTTATGTCTCATGCCTGGACTACTGTAATTGCCTGCTACTTGGTATCCCTGCTTCAAGTCTCTTCCCACTCTAGTCTGGACTCCACTCATCACAGGTCTGACCTTCCTCACTTGAGCCTCCTTATTCAATAAACTCCAGTGGCTGTCTTTTACTTCTCCAGAATCAAATAAATATACAATTCCATTTGGCATTCAAAGCCCTTTCTTAACTTGCCTCCCTCCTACGTTCCTAAAAAGAGTGGAAATTCTTACAATTTCCTCTCTTCTCATATACTCTGTGGACCAGTGCCATTGGCCTCTTGGTTATTTCCTTGTACAAAGGCACTCTATCTCTCAACTCTCCACTGGTTGTTTTCACTGTATGTCCCCCATGCCTGGAATTCTCTCCTTCCTCATCAGATCTCCCACCTTCCTTGGCTTTCTTCAAGTCCCATATAAAATCCCACCTTCTGTAAGAAGTCTTTCCTGATTCCCTCTCAGTGCCTTTCTTCAGCTGATCATCTCCAATTTATCTTGTATACATCTTATTTGTATGTAGTTGTTTTCATGTTATCTTTCTATTAGACTGTAAACTTGAGGGGCAGGATGGAGGAGAAGGGGCTGTTTTTATTATTTTTCCCCTTTCTTGGAATATCTAGCACTTAAGCATATATGGTGCCTGGCAAATTTTAGCCTAATAAATACTTGTTATATCAGACTGACAATGATTTTTCTCCTTTTGTTGATTCTTACAGGATCATCAGCAATCCTGAACTGGATTAGCATCATTTCTTGGAACACCAACAGCTTCTTCTTCCTCTGAGGGTCTGACTATTCCTTTAAGCAAAACATTCTTGTTTGTTACCTACATCTAAGCATTCAGGAACTCTTTTTCCATTTTTCCTCTGTAGTATTCTTCTCTCCACTTTGTTAACACAGATAAAGATTCCCTCTTGTTTTTTTTCCCCAGATCTTTTCTTCCTTTTTTTCTATCCTGAAGCCCCATTGACTTCATTTCTCCCTCAGTGAACATTTCATTCTCCCCAACAGTGGAGAGGTATTCTAGGAGCCCCTTGATTTTCCTCTAGGAGGGAAACCAAATCCTTATTTTGAGCACAGATATAAGTATAACTTCAGAATCTACCCAGTTTCATTATCAGCTTAATACACACACACACACACATTTCCCCATCCCTGGATTTCCTTGTGTGTTTTATCTTTCTAAAAGACAACTACTTTCACTGCCCTTTTTATTTATTCTGTTCCTTCTGGACAAAGCATACAGAGCCACAGTTTAAAATCTATAGGGATAATGTACTGCCCTTGGAATTCCATTAGTATAAAGAACTCCCAGGTGAAGATACATTTTTAAAAAAACCTGTTCAGATTGGTACTTTCTCTACAACTTTATGGTTTTGAAAGCTGTCTGGTAATTTGAGAATTTAAATGATTTGCTCAGGTCAAAGTTATATCTCTTGAAGGTGAGACTTGAGAACAAGTCTTCTTGAATCCAAGGCATTCAGGGGCTCTTCAACCACTATGGTATACCACAGTTTCCTCTGCTATGATCCTAGTGCAGTCCTAAATCCTATTATCCCATGAACTTGTCACTTTGGACATTGATTCACACTGATAGCTAGTAAGTTTCTGTAGAAACATTCTTTTCATAGAGTAGTTTGGATACCCTAGGGTGATGTTAGAAGTTAGAAGGTTGTCATTGGAGAAAGTTCTGGAAATACTAAGAGACTGGGGAACTAGAGACATATGTCCATATGTGCCTCCCTTCACAATCTTGCAGGGACTACAACGTTTTTTGGGTCCTCAGTAGAATGGAGTGAGGGAAGGACTTATATCAGTTGGAGGAGGATTTACCTGGATTCCTCAGACATGGCTGGGGAAGGGGGGAACTCTGTCCACACAGCAGGAGTCAAGAGAGAATGGCACTCTCTTTGGGATGCCTTCTTGCCAATGCCCAAGAGGATGTATTAGAGGGCATCAAAACCCCGAACATATGGGGTCAGTTAAGCCTGTCTTATTTAATAACAACTTCATTCAAAAGTTAATGTATTTAGAAGACATATTTACTTGACTTCCCTTTGAGCCTGACTGCTATGACATTACTGATGAGGTCATAATGACCTTTCAAGCTGAAGGGAATCTTGGTTTCGTTGAGCCACATAATATCTTCCTACTATGTTTTGGGCTGTGTGAGGAACCACGTCATTATGGGCAAGAGTCATTCTCCTCCACACTTTTTTTTTTGCCTTTTGGAAGGCAATTGGAGTTAAGTAACTTGCTCAAGGTTACACGGCTAGTTTTTTTTTGTGTGTGTTAAGTGTCTGAGGCTGGATCCGAACTCAGTTTCTCCTGACTCCAGGCCCCGCACTTTACTCACTGCACCACCTAGCCACCCCAACACTTTTTCTATTATTGCTATAAAGGTGCTGCAGGTAGTGACTTCATAAATTATAGAATCAGAGGGCCTAGGCTTGAACACCAGCTTCTCTTCAGCCTGTCACCTAAATAGCCTTGGGCAAATAGTCTTACTCTCTGGAGCTTACTTTGTAACAAATGAGGAAAACACAGATGACTTAGATAACTTCTGTGGTCACTTCTAGCTCAATAGCCTATGAATAAGTAGGTAGGAGCACCTGCAATATATGATTTGAAGCTCCTTGTGACCCAAAACCTTGAACTCCCTATGCCCTGGCATCCAGACCCCAGCATGTTCCAGCTGTCTTTTTCTCCCTATCCTGTCACTCTCCTTTAGATTAGGAAAAAGAGGTGGGAGCTTCCTATCCAAAAGTCTTTCTTAAAACACAAATGTGAGTATTATTGATGAGGGTGGAGGAGATAACAAGTTAGGTGAATTTTTCATAGACCAACATGCCACATATATGTATATAGATACACATATAATAATACATATATCTATATATGCATGTGCCTATATGTGTATATATGTATATGTATGCATGTATGTACATATATGTTTTTTCTATCGCTATATCATCCATCTATCCATTGATCTATCTATCCATCCATCAATCTAACCATCTATCCATCTATCTATCCATTCATCCGTCTGTCTGTCTATCTATCCATCTATCTATAACCTATGTGCAGCCCCGAGACACAACAATGAAAAATGACCTGGGTTAGGAGATACAGCATGAATGAATAAACTATGTCTGATAGAAGTGAGAGTGATAGTAGCAAAAAAGAGACCATGACAAAGTACTAGGAAACATTTGAGATTGGAGCGATCACTTTCAGCTGGGCATCTGGGAAGGCTTTATGTCAATTCAGTATCCACAACATTTTTCATGTCTTGCTTTCTGTTCTTGTTGACTACCTTGGGGTCTCTCTCCCCTCTTTGAATACTCAGGTAGTCACACTCTCCTTTCTTCGGTAGGTTTTCATGGCACTGCTTTCAGATCTCAGTCCTTATACTCTTCTTTACTGGGAGGGGATGCATGACCCCCATCCCCAGTAGAGAAGCCTAAGTAGCTTTCTCTATGGTCTTCTCTCCATACTTTCTTGGTCATACTATATTAACAGCAATATAGGCTGAATTGGATATTTTTAAGTGCATTTTCCATAGCTATCTCGAGCTCAGCATATCCCACCTAGGTGGTATTGTATCTGAATAATGAATTTGAAATCACTAGGACCTGAGATGTACAGGAACAATTTCACTCCACCCCTCAGCCTCAGTTTCCCCATCTGTCAAAGGGGGATTATAATAACACCTACCTCCCTTGCAGTGTTATTTTGTAGAGATCAAGCAACCATATGTAAGGTGTTTTATAAGCCTTAAAGCGCTACATATAAATGCTAGCAATTGTCTAAAACAGTGCTCATTATTTTTTCCTTTAAACCTGTTGTTCATTCAATTCAGATGTGTCCAACTCTCTGTGATCCCAATCTTTGTGATTGGGTTTTTCTTGGCAAAGATACATGAGTGATTTGCTATTCTTTCTCTAGTTCATTTTACAGATGGGGAAACTGAGGCAAACAGGGTTAAGTGACTTGCCAAGCTGGTAAATGTTTGAAGTGCCACCTTGCTTCCTGAAACCTCCAAACCAGCCCTCTTCCTAAATTCCTATTTCTGTTAATTGAATCACCACTTTCAACAGAAATAATACCCTCAGATTCTTCTTCACTCTCCTCTTTCATAACTTCCCTTATCTTGCCACATTTTGATGATTGTACCTTCACAGCACCTCTCACCTCTGTCCATATCTATACCCCAAACAAGATCGTTATTGTTCAGTCATTTTTCAGTCATGTCTGACTCTCTGATTCCTTTTGGGGTTTACTTGGCAAAAATACTGGCATGGTTTGCCAGTTCTTCCTCCAACTCATTTTACAGATGAGGAAACTGAGGCAAATAGAGTTAAGTGACTTGCCCACGGTCACACAACTAGTAGGTGTCTGAGGCTGGATTTGAACTCAGGTCTTCCTGACTTCAGGCCTAGGGCTCTATCCATTGTACCACATAACTGTCCTCATATTTGGTTCTCAGCTGGACTTTTTTTTTAATAGTCTCCTAATTGGTCTTCCAGCCTCCTTTTATTTCTCTCTTTTCCACACAGATGCCAAATATTTATCTGTAAAATTGGCGGAGATTAGAAGCTCACTCTAGAAGCCTCTGTGGCTCCCTATTTTTTTTCCTGTAGAATCAAAATCCTTTAGTTTGGCATTTAAAGTCATTCACAATCTAGCCCTAATCTTTCTAAACTGATTGTACATTATAGTATATATCTGTGTTTCAGTTAAACTTGAAACTGTTCTCTATATATGATGTTCAGTCTTTGTACTGGGGGTCAAATCTCGGTTTGGATGACACCATCCTCCAATGGAGAGCTTTCCTAGTCCCTTTGGTCGAAAGGTTCTTAAAGTTTTTAGTGTTTTGGACCCCTCCCCACTTAGGCAGTCTGGTGAAACTCATAAATCCCTTCTCAGAACAATGGGTGTTGCTTATATTCATAATGGAAGGAAATGGGAATTTTCATTTAGAGGTTAGTGAAAGGAAAGATATAGTTTTTCCCCACCCAAGTTCCTAGAACCTCTGAAATCTATTCATAGTTCCCAGATTAAGAAATCCCTAAGTTATTAATACTCTCCTCCCATTAAATTTTTGAATTACTTGTATTCACTTGTCTGGATACATGACGCTCGTTTCTTCCCAATAAAATGTAAGTTCTTTGAAGGCTTCAGGGACTATCTTCTTTGTTTTTACCTAAGAGTAACAATGCCTGGAGGGCAGCTGGAAGGCTCAGTGGATAGAATGATGGACCTGAAGTCAGTAACACTAGAGTTTAGATCTGGCCTCAGACAGTTACTAGCTGTGTGACCATGGGCAAGTCACATAACTCTATTTACCTCCATTTCTTAATCTGTAAAATGAGTTGGAGAAGTAAACGGCAAATCACTCCAGTGTCTTTGCCAAGGTAGACCCTCCTGTAGACCCTATAGACCCCTAAAGGGGGTTTATGAAGGGTTGAATATAACTGAACAACAACAGTGCCTGGGGATGGGTAAGTGAGCAAGAGCATCTGAGCCTTGAAGAACAAAGAATGTTGGTGATTCAAAGGGAGATACAAAGATACTAATGTGGAAACTGAGGCTCAGAGAAGGAGGAAGCATCTGATTCCAAAGGGAATATAGTAGTAGTTGAGCTGTAATTTGAACCCTGAGCTTTTGACTTCAAATTCAAAGATCTTTTTGCTAAACTGCAAATGTACTCAGCTCCAGTCATGGAAGATGCTCCCGCTTTCTGATTTCGATTTCATAGAATATTCCTGCCCCTCCACATTCTCTAGACAAACTGAACTACTTTCATTGAAAACACAAGGCACACCATCATATATGATAATGATCCCTTTGTTCGGACTGGTCCTGTGAAGTTGAACTCCTTAGATCCAATACTTCAAATCAAATATCGCCTCCTGCAAGAATCCTTCCTTGAGAACTGATGTCAGGAATGACCTGGATTCCCAGGTGGATATTGTAAAGGTATTGTACTATCCAATGTCACAAACATTTAGCTTATGGCTAGAAATTGAACACAGGCCTGGAAAGTATGCAAAGTTCAGAGCTTTGTCCATTACCCTTTATTGCCACTGTCTGATCTCACTGGGAGCTCTTCATATGGGCTGAGGGCTTACCTTATCTAACATCACATCCTCCCCAAGTACTTACATAGTAGATTCACAGATCATAGATTTAGAATTGATAAGAAAACCACATGCCTGAAAGAACCGTCATTGAGTCTAAACCTCAGTTTTGAATGCGAGGAAACTGAGATGCAGAGAGGTTGAATTAATTGCCCAAGGTCATACAGGATAGTCTATGAGGTAGGATTCAAACTTGGGTCTTTTTGAGCACTTTATCTACTTGTGACTTCTAGCTGCTAGATTAAAAATTTGCTGGCTGAATTGCATGAACTCACATACGTGAAGTGTGTCTTCTTTATCATGCCCTCCTTCTTCAATACAACTAACACAGAGCTAGGTACTCAGATGGTGCTCAGTGAAAGCCAAGTTAAAGTGAATGATTTGTAAATCCAATGGAGGTCAAAAAACTTCTCTTTAGAAGATGAGATTTCAAATCCAGACAGCAGAGGGCAGCAGAAACACAGGAATAACGTTCCACGTGCACAGAGCCCCACAGTTTCTTCTATAGCTGGCTCAACTATTTGGTTCCATCGTGACAGGCTACATCATTTAGCATTGCTACATCAGAATGTCTGAAGTGTTAGATGCAGATGGTGGACTTTAATTTTCATCTAATTGAAACCACTTGTTTTACATTATTTTAAGGCAAAGAAAAAGTTCCATTGGCGAGGAATCAGAGTACAATGGGAAAGGGCACTGGTCATGGGGTCTGGATTCAAAACCTGCCACTTACTACTAATGTGACCTTAGTTTCCCCGTCTATAGATGTGGGTAGTATCATGCAGTGGATAGATAGAGTGCTTGAATAGATGTCGAAGAACTAGGTCAGTTTTGCCTTTGCTAATTACTAGCTGTGTGATTCTGGGTATGGTCACAAACTCTCTGAGCCTCAGTTTCTTTATTTCTAAAATGAGGTAGTTGAATTAGATGGTCCCTAAATTGGCTTCTAAAGTCCCTTACAAGTCTATATGATCTTTGTAATCACTTTCATTTCTTTCCCCCAGGGTGATTTGGCCAGTATGTGACTTCTTTGGGGAGTCTTAAAAAAGAAAATTGACCAAATGATACTAAAGGTTATAATGACCTTGCTTAGGGTGTATTTTGCTACCCACAGCTAGGCAATAAACTTTAGGGGCAAGAATCATGGGAAGGGAAAAAGGGAAGTGGGGACAAGAATACATCACCCAGTTTATGCAGGGGCCTTTCTTCCTGGTTATTCTTCCAGGTCTTCTGTGGGGACATCTAGGCAGTCCCACACAATATGGTCACACTGAAATGAGGAAGCTGAGTCCAGGTGTTTTATAGGAGAGGGTTGGGGACTCCCACTTAGGAATATCTGATTGGCTTCCTGTCTCTGAGGTCATAGGCAGGCTTGCACCAATAAATGAACTTGGGTGGAAGATAGAAGTTTCTAGCAAGAAAGATTCCAGACATGAGGGAAGGGGAGTGATCCAGAGAAGGGGTAGTGGGTATCAGGTAAGAAGAGGGATTTATCCAGAGCTTGTACCATTAATGGACTAGGTCCCTTTCTAAGACAGAGATTTTTCAGGCTATTTCCAAAAGTTTATCTTTTAAAGAATCTATATGATTATTTCTTTGATGGCATCAATGAATCCTGACACACCAATGTAATTCTTGCACTTTTCAGGTCTGGAGATGAGTTTGCTACAATTCCTCATCAAGATTTTAAAGATCTTATTGCAGACATTGTTTCTAAAGTCAGACACTTTGCCCACCTGATTTCCATTTCTTTCTTAGAAATAGTAAATTCTGAAGAAGCTGCTCTTGGTGGTGGGTCCTCCAATATAAAGAAAAGTTGGAGATCCTTGGAATGGTTAGACTGTAGAAGAGAACACTAACAGATTACAGGAGTTAGAGCTGGAAAAGGGACCTCAGAAGTCTGCTAGCTCAACCCCTTTATTTTACTGATGAAGAAACTGAGACCCAGAGAGAAGTTCCTTGCCCAAGGTCACATAGGTAGTAAATGAAAAGCCTGGGATACAACCCAGGTCCTCTGATTCCACACCTTTTGAACCAAACTACACTTCTTCCCATTCAAACAAATGTTTGTTGAATTAATGAATGAATAATGAACCTGCAGCCTTTTGGGAACTTGGGATGGAAGTGATAGGAAAACCAAATGCCTGAATGCTGATCGGGAATGGGATAGAGGTAGCCAGGGAAATCAGGGAAGTGAGAACATATCATTCAAGCAGCTCTGAAGGCGAGGGCAGGCTGGGATATGGGAATACTGGCAGCATGAGAGAACATTAGGCTATTAAAACTGGAAGGGACCAAAGAGATCATTAAGTCCGAATCTGCCATTTTTACAAAGTGAGAGCAGAAATGATTTGCCCAAAATCACACAGCTAGTTTGTGAGTCAGGCCTTTTGATTCCTAGTAGAGTCAAAGGCCCCTTTCAGTTCTGTCAATCTTTGGTTCTGTAAGAATGTTATAGGCATCTTGGAGCAAGCAGGGACTCTTAAGATCAGAGGATCATAGAGTTGGACATGAACTTCAAGGTCATCTAGTCCAATCTCCTAATTCTATGGCTAAGGAAACAGAGGTCTAGGAATACTAAGCGACTCACAGTCTCATTGGTAGTAAGGGCCAGAGTTGGGATTATAACTCGGATCCCATTACTTCAAGTTTAGCACCCTTCCCAAGACCCTATGTTGTCTTGTGTCATTCAGCCCAACTTATAAAGAAGAAGTAATATTCACTACAATATCCCTAACAATTAGCAATAATTGTTATTATTATATGGAGGTGCCTTCACCTGGGTACCTCCAGGTGGGGAATTCACCTCTTTTTCATAAGGCATCCCATTGCACTGTTGAATAGTTCTTCTAGTCTGTTTGACCTAAAGCTGCATGACTGTGGTCAAGTCTCATAGTATGTTGATCTCAGATTACTCATCTGCAAAATGGGAATAATAATAGTGACCTTTCTGCCTGTGAATAAAGCTTATAGAGCACCATATGACATTTGGGACTATCCTCCCTCCCCTCTTATTGAATTCTTACTCATTCTTTTTTTTTTTTGCCTTTTTGGAGGGCAATTGGGGTTAAGTAACTTGCCCAAGGTTACACGGCTAGTATTTTTGTGTGGGTGTTAAGTGTCTCAGGCTTGAACCCAACTTGGATCCTCCCAACTCCAGGGCCAGTGCTTTACTCACTGCGCCACCTAGCCGCCCCTATTCTTACTCATTCTTTAAAGCCCAACTCAAATGCTGCTCCCTCCAGGAGGCCTTCGCTGACCTATTCCTGCTGGTAATGATCTCTAGGATCTTGCATAATACTCAGTTTGCCCCATTTCGATGGGATGCACTTACAATATTGTGTAATATAGTAATTGTGTAATGTAGTATACAAGTCATATCCTCCATGAGACTAAGGGGGCAAGGATTGTGTCTTATCTAAACTTTGGATCTCACTTGGCACTTTGAACAATATTCTATACACAGTTGGTGCTTAATAAATGAGTGGACTTGCAGTCAGGAAGACCCTGAGTTCAAATCCTGCCTCAGACACTTATAAGATGTGCAACTATGGGCAAGTTACTTACTCATTTCTCTTATCTGTAAAATGAGGGATTTGGATTCAATAGCCTGCCTCTAAGGTTCCTTTCAGTTCCATATCTGTGATCCTATGAACATAAATGTAAGCTCTTATCTGTAATACCTATTATTGCTGTTGAATCTCTTCAACAATAATGGTTTCTTTTTTTTCCTTTGCTAGGGTACTTTGGGAATGGCTTCAGAGTCCCAGAAAGAAGGAAGGAGAGAAATAAAGCATTTTAAACACCTACTATGCACCAAGCATTGTGCTAAATGATTTACAAATATTACCTTATTTGATCCTCACATTAACCCTGAGAGGTAGGCACTATTATTATCCCCACTGAAGAAACTGAGGTTGTTACTTGACCAGAGGCACTCACCTAGCTAGGTAACTGAGGCTGGATTTGAACTCATCTTCCTCCCTGCAGGCCCAGGCCTTTACTATGCTGCGAGATACAACTACAAGGTAAGTTGGGTGACAGAGAAAGGATCAATACAGAAGGAAAAAAGGAGAAGGGGAGGCTTCAAAGCACTGTCTAGTAATTATCAATCCTTGGCTGAAAAAAGAATTCCTAGTGAAATGCTTTTTAACCCCTAGAGATGAGGACTGCACTCTGGGCCCAAGTTGATCCAGGGGTTATAAAAGACTGAGTTGTATTCACAAATTCTACTAGCGTAAATGTATTTCACTACTGATGGGCTCCTGTTTGGAGCCATAATGAGAAAAAGTCAATTACACTACACAACGCCCTTGAGGTCACCTTGTAATTGCCAATCATGGCATTCCTATGAAAGAACCAGGAATGACTAGGCTGCTGGGAAACAAAACTGATGATTTTCCCCCTGCTCCTCCTCCTCCTCCCCATGCAAAGATCTTAGTTGATGTCTCGCATCACTCTTTGGCTTCCTCAATATTTAATAAAATGTTGAACTCAGAGGGCTGCATTCCAAATGTACAGAACTGCAGATGAATGCTCTCTGAATGACATGGCTATTTACTCCCTGAAGTCTAGCCAGGCTGGGAAGAAATCGGTTTGAAGTTGTCTCAGTCCAGAGATAGGAGGGAGGCAAGGTCTGGGACAAAAGGATCAGAAAGGGATTAGCAGTGGGATCGAAAGGCATGAGTATAGGGGGATGGAGACTGGAGGCTGGATGGACCAGGCAGTTTCTATGCTCAAGAAATAAAGAAACTCCAATAACTCTCTCACCATAGGCAGAAATGCAGAGCCTCCTTGGAGAAATCCCATAGTGAAAGAGTTTTGAGAAATGAATTACTTATTCTATTCATTTTAGTCTTTCATTCTGGTTCAGGGAGAGATATAGGAACTGGGAACTGAATCTTTGATTTCATTGGCATTGGGAACTGATGGACAAAGGATCTTCCTTTACCAAGCAAGTTGGCACCTTGTTAAGAGTCTTAGAGATTGGGGCAGCTAGGTGGATAGAACACTGGCCCTGGAGTCAGGAGAACCTGAATTCAAATCTGACCTCAGACTCTTACTAGCTGTGTGACCCTGGGCAAGTCACTTAACCCTGATTGCCTTCAAAAAAGAGTCTTATAGATTTAGTGGCTTACCTGGGGTCAGACAGCCAGCATATGGAGAGAGGACTTGAACTCAGGCCTTCTTGGCTCTAAGGTTCACCTCCTATCCACTACACCACATTTCCTCTCAGACACTGATAAAATCAAAATAAAATCAGTTCTGCCTCCTTCAGAACCCATCAGGATAGCCCCTGTCTAAGGAGGATTTCTGATTTTGGAATCTTCTGTCTGCTTTGTTTCCTTTTCTTGGTCATGTCACCCCTCTGTCACTTGACCCCTGGGCTTTTGCCACAGTAGGACTCTGCAACCAGACAGAGGAGTTTTCGTCCCAAACGCTGGGGTTTTCTCAGCTGCTGGAGGTATTAGATGGGTGCCCTCTCTGAGGTCTCCACAAGCTCTGGCAAGCTGGACACACACCCCAGGACCTCCATCCTAGACTGCAATCCAGATCCAAGCAGGTTAAAGCAAGAGCGATTACCCCTTAGACTGGTGCATGGTCCCCCTATACTCTGCAGGCCAGGAGCTGAAGCCGCCATGTGGTGCTGGCTGGCTGTGCTGGAGTCTCAGTGGCTTCTCACCCTGGAGGCAAAAGCCATGCACTCCCACTTACTGGGTTCCAAAGTCCAGACTGCACTGACCTCTCACTTTGTCCTTTGCATCTATGTGTTGATTATTCTGGAAATGGCCACAGCTGTTGCTGATCTGGAATCCCTCCTGCCCGTGGCTGGTCAGACCCGCCTTGGGGCTAAAGCCTCTGTGTGGGGCTAGGCTCGGCTCCCAGAGCACTGCACTGGCCGATTCCTGCCGGCTTGCTGGGCTGTCCTCAGTGGGAGGTTAGCTTTTCTGTGTCATTTTGTGGGTTCTGCAGCTTCAAAGTTTGTTTAGAGTCCCCTTTTTACACGGATTGGGGAAAGTGGAAGCCGGAGCAGCAGGGAGGTCAAGCCTCTGGGAGGTCCTGCTTCTACTCCGCCATCTTCCTTAGGCTGGATTTGAACTTGAGTCCTCCTGACTCCAGGGCCGGTGCTCTATGCACTGTGACATCTAGCTGCCCCCATGTTTTTTTTTTTTTTAAGAGCTCTTTGTTGGGATCTCTCCTTTATCTTTATCGCATTTAACCTTTAATTATACTAGTGTTCATGTCTTACTCCTGCTTAAATCTTTAGCCAGAAGTGGTCATGTTTCCCCTTTTCAGAGCTCCTATGCTAGGCCCTGGGTATACAAAGAAGAACAAAACAGAGTAATACCTGCTCTCAAGGAGTTACATTCCACTCAGAATGGGGGACTAGTGGAATACAACATGTGAACTGGTTAAGTCAATACAAGATGATTTGAGGTGTGTACAAGAGGTTTAACAACCCCTTTGGGGTAGGGGTTGGAATCGATGGTTGCTACAATCCCTTTCATTTGTTAAATATTATGATGGTGATTCTGTGACTAGCATCCTTTATGGACTAAAGGGCTCACTGCTCAGCACCTCTACCCCTCCCCATTCCCTTCCAGACACTTTAAAGGAACAACAGAACACTTTCATCCAATAAGGCTTAGTCAAAACCAAACCCAGGTCCAGCCACCCACCAGTACCTCTGCTAGTCAGGAGGATGTCTGCCCACCATCCTCCATCAGCCCATCACTGAAGAAACCCAGGCTAGCAACTTCGGGGATACCCTTCAGCAAAAATGACCTTCTGTAGCCATCTGCCATCCCTAATCCTTCTGCCAGTCAAGTCAAGTCAAGTCAAGAAGCATATATTAAATGCTTGCTACATTCCAGGTGCTATTTGCAAAACTGTGTGCATGTGTATATATATGTATAAGTAGGTATATGTACACACACATATACACATATACATACATATGCACACATGCATATATGAATAGTTCCTACCTTCAAGGAGCTCATAGTCTGTTGGTAAGGAGTGGGGGCAACATGTAAATACCTATGTACATATAAGATATATACAGGAGAAATTGGAAGTAATCTCAGAGGGAAGGCACTAGCCTGAAATGAGACCTGGAAAAGCCTCTTGCAGAAGGCAGGATTTGAACTGTGTCTTGAGGGAAGACAGGAGGTCGATGTAATGTATTCTATGCATGGGGGATAGCCAGTGCAAAGGTAAGGAGTTGGGAGATAAGGGAATAGCAAGAAGTCCAGTGTCATTGGATTCTATGGGAATAAACATTAGAAAATTAGAAATAGCTATGTTATGAAGGGCTTTGAAAACCCAATAGCATATTTTAAAATGATTTGGTGCTGGAGGTAATAGGGAGCCAGTGGAGTTTATTGAGTGAGGGTTGTGTGTATATGTGTGACATGGTCAGACCTTAGCTTTAGGAAGACTATTTGATCAACTGAATGGAGAATGGAGTGGAGAGAGCATTGAGGCAAGTAAAACAACTAGATCGCTATTGTAATAGTCTGTACCAGTAAAAAACCTGTACCAGTTTGGTGGCTAGGATAGAGAAGGGGAGGTGTGTGAGTGATGTTGCTAAGGCAACACATTAGCTATGGGCAGTGAGAGTGAGGAGTCAAGGATGGGTTACCAGCTAAGGTGACTGGGAGGAGGGTGGTACCTTGGACAGCAGCAGAGCATTATTCTTCCCACTCCTAAAACTCCTCGTTTCTCTCTAATTTGTTTCACTCTAATTTGATACTCCCCCAAACCATGGCATATTAGTACTACAGGTATTGTTACCCTTAATTACCGATGATAATAGGACACATATTTAGAGCTCAAAGGGACCTGAGAGGCCATCTGGACTTATCTACCACTGGTCACTTAGGAGAAAATTGTCCTAGCCCCCTCCTCCGTTTTCTTACCCTCATCCCCCTCAGTCTTACCCAATTGGGACCCAAAAGTCCCACTCCAATCCTTCCCACCCCTTCTGGAATTCCTGTTCCATAATGAACAATTCTCTGTTTATAACGAACAAACTCCTCCTCATTCTGGATTCTTTTTCTCGCACATTTTCCATTTATTATTCCCTTACTAAGACCTGACTCATCTCTGACACCACTGCTTCCCCAGCTTTCCTCTTCAACACAAAGTGTACCTGCTCTTTCCAGCCCTTCAAACAAGCTGGTTTGAATATTCCTTGAAGTTAGAATATTCCTTGCTCCCAACATCATTTTAAGACTCTCCCTTTACCTTCTTTACTTAACGTTTTCTCTTATGAAATACACTAAAACATTTCCCACCTGTTCTGAATGATAATAGCTGAGATAAACCAATTCCCAGGTCATTCTCTCCCCTTCCTCAAGTAGTTGAGTACCTGGCTCATAATCTTCCTCTACTCATCAGTTCCTGCCCTTCAGCTTGGAGGCTTTAATATCTACTTAGATGAGTTATCCATCTATAAATGTTCCACTTCCCTAATAAGAAGCTCTGCCATTCCCCCATCTGACCATAGCCTCCTTTCATTCTACCTCCCTTAACCCTGTTTTTCTGCCTAATTCAGACCTCCAATCCCTTTAACTCTCAGAATTTTCTCAGACTATTATACCTGCTCTGATTTCACTTTCCTCCATCTTGCTCTCAGTCTTAGAGTTAGCCATTTCAATTCCACATTCTCCTCTGCTCTATGTAAATGTGAGCCCTGGATTAACCACCATCTACTTCCACTTCTACTCAATAGCTGCTCAACAAAATGAGAGGAAGTCTCACAACTCTGTTAACTGGGTACATTACAAATTCATGTTATCAAAACTCAAATGGGCTCTCACTGTAGCAAGACATCTCTTTTATTCCTCCCTACCTCACTCCTTGCAGAAACTATTCCAAACCCTCTCTTCCTTCCTCAGACTTCACCTTTCCACTTCTTCCTCCCTTCCACACTCAATCAAGAACCTTGTCTTGTTACTCAGAAAATGGAAACTGATGTGAGCTGCCTCTCCTCCTCTCTTCCTCTTAAAAGTTTTTGACATTATCTCCCACTCTTTCCTCCTTCTCCAAGTCTTTGACAAAGAGATGGTTATTATTTGTACTGAGGTCATCCTCTCTATAACTGCATACAATCATCTCCACTCTTGTCTTCTCCAGCATATTGCATCCACAATCATACTTCCTCTCTCTTAAAATTTTTTTTACTCTTAAAATATTCAGCATTTTATTACTTTCAAACACATATAGTAGTTAGAACTAGAGTTTTAAAGTATAGCAAATTAGGTCCTTAAGGTAATTGACTTAACAAATAGATAAGAATGATTTGTATCTAGCATATTAATTCTTTTGTAAATAAATAAGTGCTTTTAATATATTTGAAAGTGCCTGACAACTTATCTTAAATAATTAGGACATTCCCTCTAGGAACTTGTTTATACTATTAATTATATTTGCTTTTAAAAAAATTATTTTTAACTTAAAAATATTGAGTTCCAAATTCTCTCCCTTCCTTCAGCTCTTCCCTCACCCATTGAGATGGCAAACAATATATCAATTTCATTTGTGAAATGGTGGTAAACATATTTCCATACTAGCCATGTTGCAAAAAAAAATCAAGAAAAGTAAAGAGTAAAAAAAGCATGCTTCAATTTGTAGTCAAAATTCATTGTTCTCTCTCTGCAGGTGGATAGCATTTTTCATCAAGAATCCTTTGGAATTATCTTGGATCATTGTATTGATCAGAGTATCTACATATTTCATAGTTGATCATTATTAAAATATTGCTGTTACTGTGCACAATGATCTTCTGATTCTGCTTATTTCGCTGTGTTAGTTTACATAGGATTTCCCAGGTTTTTCTGAAACCATCCCCCTCATCATTTCTTAGAGCACAGTAGTATTCTATCACAGTCATATACTACAATTTGTTCATTCTTCAATTGATAAACATCCCCTCAATTTCCAATTTCTTGCTACCACTAAAATACTAAAAATAGCTTCCCTTGATATATCTTTTTGT
>NW_027187460.1:4206414-4237791 GCF_028583685.1 Petaurus breviceps papuanus | reverse complement strand
TTCCCTTCCCTTCCCTTCCCTTCCCTTCCCTTTCCATCTCTTTGAGATACAGACCTAATAATGATATTTCTGGGTCAAAGGGTATAGCCCATTGGGCATAGTTCCAGATTGTTCTCCAGAAAGGCTGAACCACTTCATCACTTCACCAATAATTCATTAGTGTATTTATTTTTTCACATCTCTTCCAGAAATTGTCATTTTCCTTTACTGTAATGCTAGTCAGTCTGATAGGTATGAAAGAGTATCTCAGAGTTGCTTTAATTTCATTTCCCTAATCAATAGTAATTTAGAGCATTTTTTCATATATCTATAGATAGCCTTGATTTCTTCTAAAAACTGCCTGTTCATGTTCTTTGACCATTTATCATTAGGGGAATGGCTCTTATTTTTATGAATTTTACTCAGTTCTCTATGTATTTGAGAAATGAAGTTTTTAATTAGAGGGACTTCCTGTAAAATTTTTTTTGATATTTCTTCATTGTCTAGCAAAATGTAGTCTCCCTGATTATCTCTTTTAATTGGACATATTGTTGCTTTTACTTTGTCTGAGGTCATGATTGCTACCTATGCCTTTTTTTTTAAACTTCAGCTGAAGTGTAATAGATTCTGCTCTAGTCATTTATTTTAACTCTGTGTCTTTCTGTTTTAGGTGTGTCTCTTGTAAACAACATAGTGCTGAATTCTGGTTTCTAATTCATTATGCTATCTATTTCTGTTTTATGGGTAATTCCATCCAATTCCCATTAAAAATTATAATTATTGTGTATTTTCTTCCATTTATCTGTCTCTCTTTTGCTTCTGACCACTGCCTCCCTTAATCTACCCTCCCCTTTATCATGCCCACCTTCTGTTATACCCTTCTCCTCCTATTTTCCTGTTGGGTAAAATAGATCTTTATACTCAACTGCTCTCTCTCTCTCTCTCTCTCTCTCTCTCTCTCTCTCTCTCTCTCTCCCTCTCCCTCTCCCTCTCTCCCTCTCCCTCTCTCCCTCTCTGTCTGTCTGTCTCTCACCATCTTTGCACTCATTCTCATGAGAGTGAGGTTGAAACATTGTCTTCTACCCTCCCATTTCCCCCTCCATTGTAAAAGCTCTTCCTTGAGTGCCTCTTTTATGTGAGATAATTTTCCCACATCCTTCCTCTTCCTTCCCCTCTCTCTTCAACATTGCTTTTTTCTTATCTTTTCATTTTTTTTGAGAACATAATTGAATCACACCATGCCCTCTGTTTATGTAGATTCCTTTTAACAAACCTGATAATGATAAAGTTCTAAGGAGTTAAATGTATCATCTTCCCATATAATAATGTAAACAATTTAATCTTATTAAGCCCTTATAATTTCTCTCTCATAATTGCCTTTATGCTTCTCTTGAGTCTTGTGTTTGAATGTCAGATTTTCTATTTAGCTCTGGTGTTTTCATCAGGAATGCTTGAAAATCCTCTATTTCATTAAAAATTCATTTTTCCCTCTGAATGATTATATTCAGTTTTGTTGGGTAGGTTATTTTTGACTGTAATCCTATCTCTTTTGCCTTCCAAAATATCTGATTCCAAGCCCTCTGCTCCTTTAATCTGGGAGCTTTTAAATTTGTATGATCCTGACTGTGGCTCCACTATATTTGAATTGTTTCTTTCTGGCTACTTGCAATATTCTCTCTTTGACCTGGGAGCTCTGGAATTTGACTAGAGTATCTCTTGGAGTTTTTATTTTGAGATGTCTCTCAGGAGGTGGTTGGTAGATCCTTTGTATTTGTATTTTATCCCCTGGTTTTAGGAATCAGAGCAGTTTTCCTTTATAATTACTTAAAATATGATGTCTTGGCTCTTTCTTTGATCCTGCCTTTCAGGCAGTCCAGTGATTCTTAAATTATCTCTACTTAGGGCATCTAGGTGGTGCAATGGATAGATCACTGGCCTTGGAGTCAGGAGGACCCTAGTTTAAATCTAATCTCAAACACTTAATAGCTATGTGACCCTGGGCAAGTCAATTAACTCCAACTGTCTTCCAAAAAACAAAACAAAACAAAATGATCTCTCCTTGACCTATTTTCCAGGTCAATTGGTTTTCTGAAGAAGTATTTCACATTTTCTTCTTTTTTTTTCTTTTGATTTTGTTTTATTGCTTCTTAATGTCTCATGGAGTCATTAGTTTCTAGTTACACAATTCTAATCTTTAAGGAATTATTTTCTTAATTGAGTTTTTGTGCTTCTTTTATCATTTGGGTAGTTCTGTTTTTTTTTAAAGGTATTATTTCTTCAGTATTTTTTTTGTGTCTCTTATACTAAGCTGATTGTTCTTTTTTCATAATTTTCTTGCATCACTCTCATTTCCTTTCCCAAATCTCAGGAATTTTTGTTGGGTTTGTGTTTATTTTGCATTTTTTGAGACTTTGCTATTAGCCCTTTTCATGTTTTTGTCTTCTGAGCTTGTGTCTTGGTCTTTCCTGCCACTATAGTAGCTTTTAAGGGTCAATTTTTTGGATTATTGTTTGCTCATTTCCCCAGCCCATTTCTTGACTTTGAACCTTACATTAAGGTTTTCCTTTGCTTAACTGAGGGTGAGAGGCACTGTGCTAAGCTTCAGTCTTTTTCGTATTACTGTTTTCAGAGCTAGTTCTGGGAATCTGCAAGTCTTTGGTGCTTCCAAGTTGGTATGATCTGGGGAGAGGTGTAATCGTTGTTCTCCTGACTTGTGTTGTGTTCTTTATCCAGGAAGGGTCTTGTTCCTCTGCAGCTACAAGTGCTAATGCTTTTCTTGGCCCTGGAACTGTAATTAGAACCCCTCTTCTTTGTGACTCACCACAAACACTCCTTTCTGCCTGGAAATGGGATCTAGAACTGCATATAGGCAATAGAGTTGCCAAATTGTACCTAGTTCTGAGCCTGGTGCCAGCTTAGGTTTCCCTGTAATTTCCTTTTGACCAATTGTTGGACCCATTTACCTTTCTGAACTGAGAGCTCCTAAAGCTCCTGCAGCCACTATTGCTGCCACTTCCAAGGTCTGCTGTTGGTGCTATGGCCATGTGTGCTTGTGTGCTCCTGCCCCCACATCATATACCTGCTGATTTCCTAAGTTGTCTTAGACTGCAAAAATGTCTCACTCCAACCTTTTCTTGACTCTGCTGCTCCAGAACTGAATTTGAGGCATTGTTTTAAAGTTATTTAGAGAGGAATGTTTTTATGGGGAATACCAAAACCTAAACTCTTTTCCAGTGGTATACCAGAGAGCTGACTGTTAAATTTTCAATTCATGCAATTATACCTTAGAAATCAAGAAACACTGTAAGTTGGGATTTGATTATTGTTTTGCTGGATGTCTAGACTTAAAGAATATATTAGAAAAAATTTTTATACTGCAGATTAAACTTAAAAGTGTGTGCTAGTTGTTGAGCACTTAGCACACAATTGGTCTTTTCTTAGTCTTCATCCTTCTTCATTTGTCTTCTGCATTTGCCATTGACCAATCTCTCCTGCATCGTTTCTCCTTTCTGGAATTTTGGGAAACTGTTCTCTTCTGGTTTGTCCCCTACTTCTCTGACTACTCTTTCTCGTGGTCCCTAACTATGGGTGTTTCTCAGGGTTCTGTCCAAGCTCTCTTCATCCTCTATACTCCTGGTAAACTCATCAGTTCCTATGGGTTTAACTATCATTTCTATCTAGGTGACTGATAAATTGATTGGTTGGTTGCTGTTCTTTGTTCTCAAAGAGGACCAAAATGACATCACAATGTTGGAATCCAGGTAGAGTGTATACAGCTCTCCAAATACACATTTGGAGTGGAGATGTCTCTACATTTGTGAATTTCACATTTCTTTTGAGCTACTGCAATTCTGTTTTGCTCATAGAGTACAGTACTTTCTTTGATGCAGGCACATCATGCTGGGCAGTCCTTTGTCAGTGTCTTCCATGGCTCATATTTTATTCCAAAAATCTTCAAAGAGACCTTGAGAGTGTCCTTGAATCACTTCTTCTGACCTCTATGTTAGTGCTCGCCTTTTGTCAGTTCTCTGTAAAATAGTCTTTTGGGCAAATGTCCACTTGGCATTCAAACAACATGGTCAGTCCATTGGAGCTACACTCTCTGAAGCAGAGTTTGAATGTTTGGCAGTTCAACTCGAGAAAGGACCTCAGTGTTCATACCTCATTCACACCTTATCTTGCCAGGGGATCTTCAGAATCTTCCTAAGACAATTCAAATGGAGGTGATTCAGTTTCCTGGTATGGTATTGGTAGACTGTCCAGGTTTCACAGGCATACAACAATGAGGTCTGCATGACATCTCTTTTAGTTTGGTAGTCAGTCTAATACCTCTTCTCTCCCATCCTTTACTTTGGAGACTCCAAACAATGATCTAGATCTGACCGTGCACGTGTCAACTTCATCATCTATGCAGACATCTCTGGAAAGTATACTGCCAAGGTAAGTGAACTTATTATATACAGTATTCAAAATTTCTCCATTTACTGTAGCTGATGGTTCTATTGTGGTGTTGGTTGGTGCAGAACCTGTGTTTTCTTGATTTTAATTGTTAGGCCAAAATTAGCACAAGCAGCAGAGAATTGATCCATACTTGGTAGCATCTCAGCTTCAGAGACTGCATTGAGTGCATAATCATCTGTGAAGAAAAAATCATGCACCAACTCTCCCTCCACTTTAGTTAAAAGACATTACCTAGATTAACACACATACACAGACACAGACATACAGACACACACAGACACACACAAACACACACACACACACGTACACACGCATGCAGACACACCAAGTCTTTCCCCTGAGCTTTAGTTCTGCATCACCAATTGCCTGTTGGACATTTCAAATTTGACATCCCAAAGACGCCTTAAACTCAATATACATAAAACTAAACCCATTTCCTTTCCCCTAAACCTTTTCCCAAACTTTCCTTTTTCTGTTACAGTCACCACCATCCTTCTAATCTCCCAAATTTGTAGCCTCAGCATTATCCTGGACTCCTCATTTTTCCTTACCCCACATATTAAATAGTTATGAGTCTTGCCATTTCTACCTTCACAACCTTTCGAGCATTTGACCCCTTCTCCACTTATATAGCTATCACCTCATTTCAGGTTCTCATCACCTCTAGTCTAGATTATTGTAAAAGCCTTTTAATTGGTCTACCTGCTTCAAGCCTCTCATCACTGTTGTCCATCCTATACAGGGTACCAAAGTAATTTTCGTTAAGTGCAGATCTGACCATATGACTCCCCTATTTAAAAAAAAAAAAACTCCAGTGGCTTCCTGTTATCTCCAGGAAAAAATGTAAATTTCCCTGGTTAGCTTCTAAAATCCTATGCAGTCTGTCCCAAACCTCTTTTCCAGTTGAATGGATATTACTCCCTCTCTAGCAATCTGCAGTGTAGCCACATTGGCCTTCTCTCTGTTCCTCACATATGATATTCCATCTCTCTGGCTTTGTACCACTGGTCCCACATGCCTGGAGTGCATTCATTCCTTTACCTCTGCCCCATAGAATCTCTCTTCCTTTAAGATATGTTTCAAACTTGGGGGCAGCCAGGTGGCTCAGCAAGTAAGAGCACCAGCCCCAGTGTCGGGATGACCCGGGATCGAATCCGGGCTCTGATACTTAGCACCACACCCAGAAATAACTGGCTGTGTAACCTTGAGCAAGTTACTTAACCCCAATTGCTTTAAAAAAAGGTATGTTTCAAACACCACCTTCTGCATGAAACCTTTACTGATCCACCAACTGATTTTCCCTTCCCTCCCAAACTCATTAGTATTTAACTAGGGGTGTATGGGGGTGTGAAAGGAAGACCAGCACCTTTGGTGTGACGGCTTGCTGAGCTGTTTTTGGGGCTGCTCATCTACTTTTGGTTTCTACTTGGCACTCAACTCTCAGTTGTGGCTTGAAGAAACTGTAACATGCTCAGAGGCTTCAACTTGGTAAAACTGTCAGGCAGATGGACTAAACCAAATTGAGGGTATCCAACAAGCCTTAAACCTGTTGGCATGTTAGGGGATGTCTACCCCAGGCATACGAGGACTTCCCCTGGTGGAATGGGTGGATGAGAACATTTTTTTCCCCAGTGGCCATTAAAGTGGCTGAAAAAGGTGCTGTGGAGCATAGAGCTTGGTCAGACATTGAAGACACCAAGGTCATCCACCTCTGTCCTGCCACTGGACTTTAAAGATTCTGGAAGAGAGAGTGAGGCCGACAGCTTTGCCCACCTCTACTTCACCTAATACCAGTTCATGTGTAAGTCAAGACATCACCCCATGATGTCATTGGTTCTCTTTGAAAACAAAGGACAAAAAATAGTATTTAACTACTTTCTCAAGTTAGTATTTATTAGATATATTTATGCTATCTACATTTTTATATGCTATCTATATTTTAACACAATTTGCTTACAAAATTAGAATGTGATTGAGTAGGGATTGTTTCATTCTTTGTTCTTGTACTCCCTGCTTCTGGGGTACAGCTGGTTCATAGTTGTTGCTGTTGCTTGGTACATACTAAATATTTAATAAATATTCAGAATTGATGAATTGATTCCATCTCTTAAATACTATGTAATTCTTTGAGAGGGAAAGAGGCCATTAAACACTGTGGGGATCAGGGAAGGCTCCATGGAGGAGTTGGTCCTTGAGCTGCATTTTGAAGGAAGAGAAACATTCTAAGAGGCGATTATGAAGAGACAGTTTGTTCTTGTTATGGGGACAGTTTGTATAAATTATGGTGGCAGGAGACTGTAAAAGTTCAAGAACAGCTTATAATCCTGTTTGCCTATAACACTGTGTACAAGGAGGGAAATAATGTGAAGTAAGTCTGGAAAGGTAGGTTTAAAATAGACTGTGTAGTGCCTTCACCGTCAGGCTGAGGAGTTATATTTTGTTCTAGAGGCAGAAGTATACCTGGGATATCTTGAAGTGATTCTAGGGGACTGATTGTTAAATTTCCAATGGGAGCATTTACACTTTGAAAATTGGCAATTGCTATTAAGTCAAGATGATTTATTGCTTTGTTGATCATCTAGACTTAAGAAAGTGATGAAGAAAAGCTTGATAATACAGATTAAACTTAAAAAAAAAATGTCATGTATATTCACCCCATCCAAAGAGAGCTGCTTGTTAAATACTTTCAGGAAACATCCCTGCCTAGAAGCAATAGGGAGCGACTGAGGGTTTTTGAATAGAGGAGTGAGAGGAGCACTTGTGCTTTAGAAAGATTATTTTGTCTTCTATGTGGAGAAGAAAGAGAAGAGACTAGAACCAGGAAGACCATTTAGGAGGCTGTTGTAATAGTTAAGGTGATAAGGTCAATGAATTAGGTTTAACAACTACATAGATGTAAAGGAAGGCATAAATAAGAGAGATATTTTGAAGTTAAAATAGATAATCCATTTTGCACTGATTGGCTCAGAGCTGTCCTTCAATGGAAAGGACATTTTCTACAGGCATTTGCAGGTATAACAAAGAGGTCATTCACTTTTTGGGGTGCCATGAAGAACATTCATATGCTTCTAATGGGATTTGAATCAGTCTCTGAAATCCTTCCAACCTTGGGATTATGCGATTTTATTGTAGAATTTATAAACTCTGGGTGGTTCTTATCTCAACTCCCACTCTCACTGGCAAGTTGAGTTCCTAGAACAAGGCTATATCTTTTCCTCAGGGTACTAGGAGTACCCCTGAGAGGCTAGGGTATCTTTCTAATCCTATCAACTTTAACTCCCATTCTGGTGAGTTCTTCCCAATCCTAAACCTCAGTGATTAGAACTCCAATATTTTTTAGCCAATTAATATCAATTAACTTTTACAAAGGATTACTTACTGACAAGATAAAGCAAGAACATAAATATAAGTATCCCCTGCCCCATCCCTGCCAGGAACACAATCTCAATCCTTATGTCACATCAGTCCCTAGGAAGTAGACTAAATCTTAAAATGCTTCCTACAAAGAATTTCCTCCACCAAGTTCACTTCACTAAGTTCACATACAGCATAGTTGATGAACATCTCTGTGTGCATCCATTGCTAGGTTGGGTCAGGGAGGTCATTTGGGGTTTCTTTCCTCGCTGAGCTTAGTCATCTCAAAACTCTGGCATAGACTCTCTTCCTGGACCCCTGTAGCAGCAAGCACCCCAGCGTCCCCAGGGTCACTGCCACCACAGGTTCTTGGATCTGCTTTGATAAAGGAAAGCAACTCAAAATGGGTTAACAAGCTTACTTTAATCAGTCAAATATGTATCATTTACCTAGTTCAGGGGAAAAAGGTCAGCACCCCGAACTTCAGAGTATACAGACAGAATTATCAAGACAGAGAAACAGACCAAGTAGACAGTTTCCAAACTGTCCAACCATTACATCTATACCAAATCAACATCTGGGTTTCAAAGCCAGGGGGCTCTGGACAATGGCTTCCCATAGTTTTCATCTGATCAAATCACAGAACACTTCTCAAAATGAGCCCCAAAACAAAGCTACACATCAGGGCTTATATAGCCTTCTCCTGGCTCAGAGAATGAAACAACCTTATGGACCCACTGGCCAATCAAGAAGTATCTACTGAAAAACAAGCCTCCCACCCCAGGCTCCAGGTATACTTTAGCCTAGAGGCAGGGAAGATCTTTAAATTTGCATTTCCATTACAACCCCTCATGCTTTCCTGGCCTTTTGAAGTTATCAAGGTCACACTCCAGTATTTCCAATGTTTCTTTACATAAGACAGGAAAGGATGGACACCACAAGGACAGAAGTAACAGTAGCAACATATGCTCATGGTTTCACGACAATCTAGTTTGGAAAAATAGGCCTCTCTCTCTTTCTCTCTCTGTCTTTCTCCCTCTCTCCTCTCTTCCTTTCTTTCTTCCTCTCATTTGTCTTCTTTTCTCTCTTCCTCCCTCCCTTACCCCTCTCTCCCTCTCTCTTTCCCTCTCCTTTCCTTCTCTCTTCCTTTCTCTCTTACCTGTCTTCCTTTCTTTCTTTCTCCCTCTCTTTCTCTCTCTCATCTCTCTCCCTGCCTCTCTCCTCTCTTCCTTTCTTTCTCTCTCTCACTTGTCTTCCTTTTTCTCTGTCTGTCTCTCTCTCCCACACACACACACACACACACTCTACCTAAAGGCTTACAGCAATTATAGCCTCCTCATAGCCTCTTCACTTGAAAGCAGCCAGGCAGGAAAGAGATTGAGTTATCTCTAGGTCATAGGAGAGAAGTATATGACAGATTTTATGAAGGTAAAGAATGAGGTGGAGTGAGAGAGTAAGGAAATGAGGATGGCACTGAGATTATAGGCTTGGTTCACTGCAAGGATGGTACTGCCCTTGACAATAATATAGAAAATCCAAAGAGGGAAAAAAGATAATGAGTGATATGTTAGAAATGTTGAGTTTGAGATACCTATGGGAAATCCCCTACAAAATATCTAATAGACAGTTGGAGATGTAGTACTAGAGCTAAGGAGAGAAACTAAGACTAATATCTATATATCCGACAATCATTGGCATGGAGGAACTGATGAGATGACCAAATGAGAGGATGGAGATAAAAAAAGAGAAGACCTTGGATAGAGCCTTGGAATACATATATATATATATATATATATATATATATAGTTAGAATGAGAGCTGGAGGAAGATGAAGCAAAGGACCCTGAAAAGGAACCATCATATTGGTAGGACAAGAACCAGAAGAGACTAGTGTCATGGAAACCCCAAAAGGAGAGACTCTCCTGGAGGAGAAGGTAGTCAACAGCATTAAAGACTGTGGAGGGGGCTCAAGGATAAGGACTGGGATAAAGTAATTAGATTTGACAATTGGGAGAGCATTTGGACATTTAAATCATAAAGTGGGAAGCCAGATTGCAGTGGGTTTAGAAGAGAGTAAGTCAACAGGAAGTACAGGTACCAAGTCTTTTCCAGGAGTTTAGCCCAGAAGGAGAGAAGAGATATAGGACAATAGCTAGAATGGATGGTAGGATACAAGGAAGGGATGAATCATGTTTGCAAATGGGAAACAATGTCAGTGTTTCAGAAGAGCAAACCTGAAGTCAGAAGAGCCAGGGCTTTAATCATTTTGACAGGCTTTGTCACTATGAGACCTTGGATGAGTCAATTAACAACAACACAAATGACATGTCTATAGTACTTTAAGTCTATAAGACCATAGATTCAGACCTAGAAAGAACCTTGGAGGTTTTCTAGTCCAATCTCTTCTTTTTATAGGCAAGGAAACAGAGTCTCAGAGCAGTTAAGAGATTTGCCCAAATGTAATGTAATTGCCAAGGAAAGACAACTTCCCAAGGTTCAGAATACCAGCATAGGTGCTCTCCATTTTATTCAGTGACCAACCAAGAACAGAGAAGATCAAAACATGACATCATTCCAAATACAGCATTTACTAAATGTGATTAAATAATCTCCAAGGACTACCCCACCCCAGGACCTTCCAATCATTCAATCAATTACAAAGTCTCTGTTCTAAATACTTCTCCACCCCTAGGCTGTACCTTCATTTGGTCCACCACAAAGCCCCTCTTCTCAAATGGAGATTAGTTTCCAAACATAAGGTCAAAAGTTCCCCACCCCTGGATCACAATTGAATCTATCCCAGAGTCACATCAAGTTTAAACACAGCACTTAATACCCAAATGGAGGTCTTTTCTTCATCTTGACACAAGGCAAGTTCTCAGCAATCTTAGTTCCTGGGGAGACAAGGCTTAGCAAGGCCACAAGATACATTGCCAGTCTCTTCATTAATTCATCCTCTGTCTGTAGAACAGTCCTAGAA
Source organism: Petaurus breviceps papuanus (assembly GCF_028583685.1). Taxonomy (NCBI): domain Eukaryota; kingdom Metazoa; phylum Chordata; class Mammalia; order Diprotodontia; family Petauridae; genus Petaurus; species Petaurus breviceps. The sequence goes on along the minus strand of NW_027187460.1, from coordinate 4,227,017 downwards.
CCCCTGAAAACATTAGCAAAACCCTCTCCTAGGATTTCTGTAAACATACAACAAGAAAATCCTTCTTCAGGGCTTCTGAACCAACAGAAAGGTTCCCAGACCCCTGCAACAACAGCACTGTCCTTCACCAGTGGACAGTATTCACTCTCTGTCTGCAGGACAGTCTCAGGGCTTCTTAACCAAAAGCCAGGTTCCAGGACTTCTTCAACAACAGAACTGTCTTTCACCAGTGGACAAATCTGGCAAAAGAACATCAAAACAGACAGACAAAGTACCAGCAAAACAGCCATGTCTCCTCAGTCCTTGGCAGCTCAGGGGGCAGGTCTCAAAAGTCCAGGGCAATTCAAAGTGGCCACCAGCAATTCTCTTAGTCTCTCTCTCTGCCTCCACGTGGGTGTTGCTTCCAAAAAGGTCTCTTCTGCCTCTCTCTTGTGTCTCTCCAAATCTATATCACCAGCTCCTCCCAGTTCAGGACTTTCTTTTCACATCAACAAGCCCATCCCACAGGTGGGATTAACAAGCTCTGGGTTTTAACACAATCAATTTGAAAACCAAGCCAATACAGGGGGAACTTTAAATGCCATTACTATCACACCAAATCATGTGAGAGCTGAGATTTGAACCCAGGACCTATGTCTCCTGACCTGGTGTTCTTTCTGTTGAATCATGCTGGCTGCCACATTTACAAAGTACTTTGTTCATAACAGTCCTTTGAGGTAGGTAACCCAAGGATTATCCTTCCCATTTCACAGATGGAGAAATTGAGGTTCTGTACTTAAAAGTGGCTTCCATGCTCAAGGTTATGACAGCTTGTGTGCAGCATAATCAGATCATGAATTCAGGTATCCTAATTTCAAGTCCAGTGACTTTTCTGTGATATTATGGTGCCTCTTCTTCATTTGTAAAACCCAGATAATCATTGAGAAGTAGTAAGCAGGGTAGATCAGGAAGGAAAATCAGGAAAGAAAGAACCTGGAGTGAAGAGATTGCTAAGTTCCAGTATTAGTTGTGACAGTTAATAAGTGTGTAACCTGGGACAAGTCCCTGTTTAAACTTGAAAACATGATGGGAAGTTTGAGCTATTTAATGTGTTTATTTCATAGCTTCCCTGATTCAGAGTCTGCCCATTATGTATCTTATTTTTTGTTTGTTTTTTTTTTTGTCATTTTTTTGGAGGGGGAAAGCAGGGTAATTGGGGTTGTGACTTGCCCAAGGTCACACAGCTAATAAGTGTTAAGTGTCTGAGGCTGGATTTGAACTCAGGTCCTCCTGACTCCAGGGCCAGTGGAGTCATTGCGCCACCTAACTGCCCCAATTATTTACCTTTTTACCCTTCCTTTTGCCAAGTAATTTTTGTAGAAGGCACTTCACATATTGATGGACTGATTCCATTTTCTTCCATACTATTTAACAAACATTTATTAAGCACTTATTTGCCCTGATTGGTGATAGGTGCCTGGGAGGTGACAGAAGGTATACACAAACTCCCTGCTCTCAGAATGTTCCCAGTCTGGCTGAGGTGATAAAAATAATAATCGCAATAATAATAGTGATATTGATAACTAGCATTTATATAGCATTAAGTTTCACAAAGCATACCTCATATGATCCTCCCAATAACCCTGGGAGGTAGGTGCTGTCATTTTACTCATTTTACAGATTAAGAAACTGAGGCAAACAGAGGTTAAATGACTTCCCCAGGTAAATGTTGCTAAATCAGGATTTGAACTCAGATTTTCCTGACTCCAGGTCCCATGAAATAAAACTCACACAAAGGGAATTTGAGAACAAAGGCATCAGAGTGGGAATTAGGAGCTAGAGTTTGAGTTCAGGCTCTTGCAGCAACTCTCATTGTGACTTTGGGGATCTATCTTCCTTTCTCTCTGGGCCTTAGTTCTCTCATCAACAGAATGGGAGAGTAGGAGTAGTAATTAGAAGAACTCTTTCAGCTTGAATGCTCTATGGTTCTATGATGTGAATACTAAGGAAATGTGTTCACAAGGGTAGGATTATGCGATTCAGCATGTGTACCTAAGTGCTGCTGGTGATTTTGGTGGAAAGGAATGTTCAGAGAAGAGTGAGATTTATCTGAGAAAGCATTTTGGAGCAGATGCATTGAGATGTAAAATTCTTTTCTACCTACTCTTTCTTCTGAGTTTTTTCCATTTTTCCCCAAGTTTGAGGTCCTTATTTAGAGGGAGTCAGGTGTCATAGTGGATAGAGCCCTGAACCTGGAGTCAGGAAGACCTCAGTTTAGCCTCAGTGTCTTACAGTGTGTGACCTTGGGGAAGTCACTTATCTCTGTCTGCCTCAGTTTCTTCACCTGTAAAGTGGGGATAATAATAGCACCTATCTCCCAAAGTTGTTGTGAGGACAACATGAAATAACACTTGTAAAGTGCTTTGTAAACCTAAAAGTTCTATTTAGAAATGCTAGCTATTATTATTAATATTATTATCTGTGATATGAGAAGGTTTGTATTTATGATCTCTAAATTCTTTTTCAATTATAACAACCAAATAGGATTCAGAGTTAGAAAGCCCAGGTTCAAACCCCAGGAGTGCTACTTCTATTAGGTGACCCTGTCCATGTCACTTCCATATGTAAGATGGGGACCCCGAAAAACCCTAAGACTATGTCTCTGAAAGTAACCTGACCCTCCCTCCAACCCCCCACTCTGCCAAAGAAAATCTTCCCTTGTTGCCGGCCTGATGCTGTAATTCCCTTATCAGAGCAGACTCAGGGATACTGACCCAAGAACTCTCTTTTTGGCACCAGATTCCTGAGGTGCATGCCTCTGACAATTCTCTCAACATCTGGTAAACTCCCTCTGCTTTCCCATCCATAACTCCCCAAAATACCTGGACCCTTTGGCTTAAGTGTGTAGATTCATTCCAGGTGACTCTGCCTTGGCATTATTGGGGTCCCAGTACCCCAAACTAATGCCCCCAAACCTCTTCAAAGTCATTCAAAACATTTCCATATTGGCCATATTGCAAAAGAAAACATGGACAAAAACACCCAAGAAAAACAAAGTAAAGAAAGTATGCTTCAATCTATATTTAGAATGTATCAGTTGTCTGGAGATGGAGAGTATTTTTCACCACATGTCCTTTGGAATTGCTTTGGACCATTGTCTTGATCAGAGTAGCTAAGTCTTATGCAGTTGATCATCCTACAATATTGCCTGAATAATAGGTAGGAGAACAATGTTTCCTGGTTCTGCTCACTTCACTTTGCATGAGTTCATAAAAGTCTTTGTAGGTTTTTCTACAACCATCCCCCTTTTTATTTCTTATAGTATTTCAGCACAATCATATACCACAACTTATTCAGCCATTCCCTAATTGATGAGCATCTCCCCTTAAGTCCAATTCTTTGCCACCACAAAAAGAGTTGCTATAAATATTATTGTACAAATAGGCCCATTTCCCCTTTCTTTTATCTTCTGGGATACAGACTTGAGAGTGGTATTATTGGATTCAAGGGTATGCACAGCATTATAATCCTTTGGGTATAGCTCCCACTTGTTCTCCACAATGGTTAGATTAGTTCACAGCTCTACCAGCAGTGCATTGGTGTCCCAATTTTTCCACATCCCCTCCAACATTTGCCATTTTCATTTTCTGTCATGTTAGCTAATAGGTGTGAGGTAGTTTCTCAGAGTTGTTTTAATTAGATTTCTCTAATCATTAATGATTTAGAGTATTTTTATGTGGCTATTTATAATTTTGATTTCTTTTTCTAAAAACTATATGTTCATATACTTTGACCATTTATCATTTGGGAAATGGCTCTTATTTTTAAAAATTTGGCTCAGTCCCCTGTATATTTGAGAAATGAGACCTTTATCAGAAAACTTGCTGTAAATTCCTCATCCCTTAGTTTACTATTTTCCTTCTAATGTTGTCTGCATTTGTTTTGTTTGTGCAAAAGCTTTGTAATTTCATGTAATCAAAATTATCCATTTTACTTCTCATGATTTTTTTATATCTCTTGTTTGGTCATAGACTTGTCCCTTATCCCTGTATCTGACAGATATATTTTTCTATGCTCCCATAACTTACTTATATCACCCTTTATGTCTAAATCATTTATCCATTTTGAACTTATCATGGTATACTGTGTGACATATTGCACACCTGAAATATTTCTGCAATTTATAATCTTATTGAGTGGGGCACTGAGGAATGATTTGCTCAAGATCTCACAACCAATATGTATCCTAGCCAGGACTTGAACTTAGGTCTTCCTGACTCAACTCCATGGCTGTCCCTCTAGCTCCTCTGCCAGACTGCTTCTCCAATACCAGGTATGTGTAATGGGGAACATGGAAAAGCAAGGGAGTACCTGAAATGGAAACAGAGAGAGAAACTGCAAAGGGTTTATGTGAAAGGATATAAAGGAAAAGGTCAGTTGGGATGCTTGAGTTCTAGGCCTAATTTTGACATGACCTGGGAGCCCAGTGGAAGCTGTGATGATTTCTCTGTCTCTTGGCTTCAGTTTTCCTACTTGTGAAATGGAAACAATGAACCCAGCCCTCCCTCTTTTCCAGGGGTATGAGGAGATGCCTGAAAGTGTTCAAAGTATCAAGTGATATGCAGGGATATTTGTTGGAAGCTTTTCCCAAATCTCCTTCTCTCCAAAGACTTCTGCCATATGTCTCAATACTCCTCACTGAAGAGGTAAGGGAAATGTGGGAAAATAGCTATGGGTCTCAGTCCCTGGGGGAATCCCATGGGATCTGACAGGAGCTGGATCTCTTCACTAAGGCAGGAGAAGACATAGCAAGCGTGGCAGCGGGCACAGAGAAACCTGAGGGGAAATCTTACTGTTGCTATGGTGATGGGACATCCTCAAAAGGAGCAAATCCCTCAAAGAGATCCAGGTCCCCATCCCCCAATCTGAGCCCCTGTCAGATTAATCAGGGCCTTGTGCTGTTTTGAGGATTACTGAGACAAATGGACAGATTAGTAAACTGGGGGTGGTGTGTGCCATGTGTGTGTTTGGTGGGGTGGTGGTAGTGGCGTTGGATCTGGTCTATTATAATGAACTCTCCTAAAACTCTTTCCTCTGGTCCTAGACTGTACCCTGGCCCTGAGCCTGGTCTCTGGCTGAAATCAGACCCTGACTCTTGTCTGAGATAGAGCACTGACCCAGGATTCTGCCTGGGCTCTGACTGATCCCTAATTCTGGTCATAGACCAAATTCTAACCCCAGACTGAGCCCTAACTATGGACTCAGATTAAACACTAAGTATGGATCCAGCCTGAAGCCTGACCCTAGTCATAGACAGACCCCTGTCTATGAACCCAGACCTAGCTCTAACCCTCAGGCCTAACCTTACAGACTTATAGTGGATATGGTAGGATGCCAAACTTGCCTCTTTTACCCATTTCTTGTCCTTGAATATTAATGAAAGACATAAACTATAAGGAATGAATTTCTAATAGAATTTCAGGGACCCTGACAGGTCTGTTGGCAAGATATTTTGGTGGCAGAGGAATCTTTCTGGTTTCTTTAGAGCCACAAGTGACTGCCAGGCCTGCACTTGCATTAAGACTCAATTTTAATTCTGGATTGGTCATTGTTTTACTGTGTGACCTTAAGCAAGTTAATACTCAGCTCTGGGCCCTGGTTTCCTAATCTCTAAAATTAAAGGGTGTGTATTAGAAGATGTCTAAGGTTGGGCATTCTAGGAACTAGGACCTTTCCAGGTGTGATATTCTATGCTCTAAAGTTTTTTTTTCCAGCTATGATATGCCATGTCTATATTCTAAAGCTCCATTCAGCCCTGTCATTCTGTCTTGTTTTCATGTCTCTTCCCAGTTCTGACATTTCAGGGACTGCTGACAGCTCCAGCTTGGGAAGGAAGCAGCCTGGAGGGACATCAGCCAGGCTCATCTCCCCAGGCCCCAGTAGATGTCACTGGAAGCCTTCAGACTGATCCCAGCCTGAGTAGATTAGCGAGATGAGGAATCCTGGAAAGTGGGTGGGACAGTGGTGGATGCAGGAGCTAGGGAGCAAACACTGCTGGTCTAGTCCTTTCTCTACCCACAGGTGGTATTTGAGTCCTTTTCATCTTCCTCTGAAAAGACAGAGGGAAAGGGAGACAGGGGATCAGGGCGAGGAGTGAGCCAGGGCTACAGCTTCACACGTGTGGGAACCTATGGCCGATGTAGAGGAGAGAGGCCAGGCTTTGAGAAAGTCCTTGCCCTCACGCAGCCCCCTCACCCAACCCAACAGGGGTTAGAATAGAATAGCATCCATGTGGTACAGTGGCTAGCACTGTAAGGGAATATCAAAGTACCAGGGTCTATTCCCATGCTGCCATTAACTTGCTGTGTGACCTTGGGCAATGTCGCATACCCTTTAGCCCTCAGTTTTCCCCTTTTGGAGCTCCCAGATCTCTTTGATTTCTCTTCCTCTTGTTGCTGTTGCTTATTTATATGGACGATCTATCTAGGCTCTTTCTCCACTGTCCTTCCTGCCTTTTGATCCCAGCACATGATGGGGTACAGCAAAGCAGTCCTTTCCTGAGGTTGAGGACAGAGCCTGAGGTCTGTATGGGAAGGAAGGGGAGGTTCCTTAATGGGGGAAATACAGAGGACCCAGGACAGAGCCCCATGGCACCCTCATAGTGAGAGGGTGTGATCTGGAAGAGGATCCGGCCAGGGAGACTGAGAAGAAGCACTTGAAAAGGTAGGAGAACCAGGAGAGAGGGTGCCCCAAAATCCAACAGGGAAGAGAGTCTGAAGGAGAAGGTAATCAACAGTGAACAGGACTTAGGATCATGAGATATAGAGAAGGGACCTTAGAGGTCCTCTAGTCCAAGTCTCTCATTTTGTAGAAGAGGAAATTGAAGCCTGGAGAGGTCAGGAGGTTTTTCCTAGGCCTGATAAATTACAGAGATGGGACCACAATTCCATTTTTCTGGGGGGAAGGGGACTATGTGCCAGGCACTGTGCTAAGTGCTTTACAAATATTTTCTCATCTGATGGTCACAACAACCTTGGGAAGTAGGAGCTAATATTATCCCATTTTACAGATGGAGTTTGAGTGATTTGTCCAGAGTCACATAGCTAGTAAGTGTTTGAGGTTAAATTTGAACTCAGGTCTTCCTGACTCCAGGGCCAGCACTCAATCTACAGAGGCTACCTAGCAGTCTCAGCTTATTCTTGTTTTGAAACAATATAATATTAGTTTACCTTTGAATAGTACTCTAAGGCTTATGGGGGTTTTTCCTCATTATAATCCTATAGAGGAGGAATTGGTCTCTGACAAGCTGATTTCTCCCAGAAAGGATGTATTTGCAAATGATGATTCATTAAAAGTGCTAATATGTTACCAAGATGATCCCAGTACCAGGTATAAATGTTATTCTCTGATGGAATTAGAGAAGGTGTTACACGTTTTTTACAGCTAGAGAAACTGAGGCTTAGAGGTCCAGTGACTTGCCTGAGATCACAAAGCTAGTATGTATCCATGTCAGGATTGGAACCCAGGTCCCTGAACTTAAAATCCTGTGCTCTTTTAGCCTCATCACACTTGAGTGGGTGTCCAGTCTCTCTTCCCAGATTTTGAGTTTCCAGAGGTCAAGGACTAGGTCTCCTTCTCCTATCTGCCTTCATCCTCTTTCCTTCCCTCCCCCCAGGACTGGATTTGGAGGCTGAGCAAAGAAGCCTAGATCAGCATGCTGAGTGGTTGATTGATGCCTAGACCTTGGGGTCAAGGAGCTTACCCTGTAATACACATATAACTATGACAGGAGGGAGAGGGAGATAAATGCAAAGGGGGATCCAGGCAAAGTCTTAGGAGAATGCAGAGGAGGGAGAGATCCCTCTGACCTGGGTCTTATCTGTCTTTGTTTCCCTAGCCTTGAGCATAGCGCTTTGGTTCCAACTGAGTATTTAATAAATGTTTGTTTAAGGGAATTGAAAAATGTCTTAATAATTAGAGCTGTTCTATAGTGATGGCTGCCTCAGGAGGTAGTGAGTTCCTGTCATAGGAGTTCAGAGTTCATCAGCATCACTTGTCAGGAACCTTGGGAAGGGGGGGTGTCCTACTCAGGACTAGATGATGGGGGCCCTCTTAGCTCTGTTATCTCATTAGTCAATAAACCATCAATAAGTATCTGTTAAGTGCTTCCTATGTGTACTAAGTATTAGGGATATACAGAAAAGCTAAAAATCAATCTCTGCCCTTCAGAAGATTACACTCCAATGGGAGAGACAGCAGTAAATAAAAGGGGATATTCCGGTGTTTTGTGGTGGCTTTTCAGTTGTCTGACTATGACTCAATTTGGAAGTCTTCTTGACAAAGATATGGAGTGGTTTGCCATTTCCTTCTCTAGCTCATTTTCCAGAAAAGGAAGCTGAGGTAAACAGGGTTAAGTGACTTGCCCAGGGTCACACAGCTAGTAAGTATCTGAGACTGGATTTGAACTCAGGAAGATGAGACTTCCCGATTCCAAACCTAGTGCTCTATCCATTTGGCCACCTAGCTGTCCATATAGAGTATATGGGAGGTCATCCCAGAAGGGAAGGCACTAGCAGGTTAGAAAGGCCTCTTGAAGGCTGGATTTCAGCTAAGTCTTAAAGGAAGTCAGGGATGCCAAGATGTGGAAGTGAGGAGGGTGGGAGGCATGGGGGAGGTCAGTGCTAAGACCCAAAGATGAGGGATGGAGTGTCATCATTCTAAGGGCACCAGAGCATTTGAATCCATCATGGATTCGACTTCCATACTATCTTTCATTCATCCCTTACACTCCACTTCTCCAGCTACCACTCTACTTTGGGCCTCAACATCTTTCATTTGGACTATTGCATTGGTCTCCTCTTTGGTTTCCTAGGCTTGTCTCCTCTTTCTCTAATCCACCCTCCAAAGAGCTGTCAAAGTGGTTTTCCTAAATTATAGGTCTGACCTTGTCACTCCCTTGCTTAATAAAGCCCAGTGATTCCCTATTGCCTCCAGAATCAAGTACAGACTCTTGTTTGTCATTTAAGCTCTTTTCAATCTGGCTGCCATCTTCCTTTTCAGGTTTATTATGTCTAGCTATGTCTCCTACATGATATTCCATATTTTTTCCTGTACCTTCAAAACTCTTTGTCTCCCATCTGGAGTGCTTGCCTTTTTGCCTCTGCCTTGTGAAATTCCAGGTTTCCTTCAAAGATCAGCTCAAGGACCATTTTGCAGGAAGACTTCCAGATGCTCCCAGATACTATTTCTTTTACCTCCAAATTGCCTTGTGTTTATAGTACTTATACTTTATTGCTTACATATAAATAATGCATTTATATATGAATATATTTATAAATATACATTTTATATGTATATGTTTAAGCTTTATTGTTTATACTTATGGTGAACCCCCTGATAGAATACTAACACCCTGAGGACAAAGGTTATTTTATTTTTATATTTGTATTTCCAGTACTTCCTGGAATGTAGTAGGCACTTAATAAGTGCTTGTTAATTGACTTATCGATCTACTGACCCTTTCCTTTTCACTTAAAAGTATGTTTGGGTCTTCCTAATCATTAAAAAAAAGAAATATTTTTTTCTTGAATCTTCTGCTCGAGTCACATCTCTCTCTTCCCATTCGTGGCTAAACTTCTCAAAAAATATTGTCTGTAGTAGATACACCAGTCTTTTAATCTCTCTCTTTCTCTGTTCTTTGGTCCCTTATATACCCAATCTTGTCCCTACAGTGCTACTTACATCGATGTCCCTAAGGTTACTTAATGAGCTAGGGTCACAGAATCTTAGGTTCCTATAGCTAAAAGGAACATGAAAGGCCATCTACTCCCACCTGTATCTGAACAGAAATTCCGTCTACACTATCTCAGACAAATAAAGACTGTTAGTGATGTCAAAACCACCAATTGCCAAGGTTTTGTTCCTCATCTCTACCATTGATTGTCTCCTGGGTATTAATGAATATGTTTTCTGTTGTTCTTTTTATCCCTTCTGGCTTTCCTGTTACTTGCTCTGGGTATATAGTTTGGAAACAGTGTCTGGGGACTTTTCCTCTTTCTCATCTTGTAGATTAAAGTTCTTTTAATTAGCCAATTTGCAAGCAAATACCTTCTTCTTCGGCCTCATTAGGTGTACTCCATCCCTGGTCAAGAGCCTGACATTCCTATGTCTTGGTCTTTAGTCTAGAAAGCCAATCTCATTCTCTGAAAACATCTCTTAGTCAGTTGTCCTCTATTTGTTTTTTCCATTTTAGTGATTTTTCTTTCTCCATCTCCCTTAGAATTTCATTCAAAGTTTTCCTGATCTGAGAGTTCATTGAGTTTCATGTCAATTGTATTTCTTTTCAATCTTTTCAATCTTTGTCAGCTGTCCTCCATCCTTTGTAAAGAATTCATCGTGCTGATGTTAAAAGTCATGATATGGGGATCAAACCCTTTTTCTTAAAACCATCTATGAAATTAATGATTCACTTCCTGTACTGTGTTTTTCAAAGTCAGGAAAAAGGAACCCAGGTTAAAAAGCTTCACTTTCCTGACCTTCCAAATCAGCAAATCCAATGGTTTTTTTCTCAGTCCTCATCCTCTACAAGACTGTTAGCTTCCTCCACTCAGTGACCATGCCTTATCTCTACTTTTTATTTATCTACAATTCTGGGAGCTGTACTCTGTACATATTGGACCCCCAAATAAATGTTTGTTGATTTAAATTAAGTCAAGTGCCCTGGCTTTGCAGCTAACTTGCGTGTGATCTTGGGTCTCTATAAAAGGAGGGGATTGTACTTGATGGTCTCTTAGGTTTCTTTTATCCCTGAAATTCTCTTAATTTTCTTTCCTAACTCTTTTGCAGTCTGTTTCCATCTTCTCAAAATCAGGAGCAACCAGTCAGGTAAATAAGAAATGTCTTTAGAAATACTTAAAAAGGTCTGCTGGCTCCTTTTCTGCTTGCTGGGGGGTGGGAGGGGGCAAGATGTATAATCCTAGCATGACTAATAGCCTGATCTACCTGAGAGGAACTGGCTCCTCTGAAAAGCTCTGAGACTCCCCCATCCCCTTCCCAATGTTGTTTTCGTAATTTTTCACCACCAAAAAAATTATAATACAAGGCTTTTCTCTTCCACTCTCTGGAAATGAGACTTTAAAAATAATTCAAAGGCGGTCAGCAGGCAAGACAAGGGATTATGAAGTGAGAAGGCTGCCAGTGTAGGTGGGGAAAAATGCAACAATTAGCACGATCCAAAGGGGACTTGTATTGTTCTGGAGGACCTGTACTTGGAGTCAGAAGACCTGAGTTCGAATCCTAGCAGTAGGATCTGGGCAAATTACTTCCTTAGAACTTCTATTTCCTCATGAAGGGTTTTTCTAAGAAAAGTCCTTTCTAGACCATAAAGCTTTAGAGAAATATGAGGTTTTGCTATTATAATATTCGTTGAACAGGAGAAGGGATGGAAAAGTGGATGGAAAGCTTGGCTTGATGGTCAATCCTGTGTCTGATGCCTACTGGCTGTGTGACTGTGGACAGTCTCTTAAGTTCTCAATGCTCAAGGCAACTCTCTGAAACCATAGGATCCCAAGGTTATTGATTTGGAACTGGAAAAGACTTTAGAGGTCATCTAGTCCAATCCCCTCATTGTAGATAAGGAAACTGAAGTCCAGGGAGAGAGGGGAAGGGACTTGCTTAAGGTCACACATGTATTAAGTAACAGAGTTGGGGCTGGAATACAAGTCCTCTGCTTCCCAAAGCAGGGCTCTTTCCAGTGGAAATGACCTTCCTAGCCACCTTGGAGGAGAACCTGGACTCTTGAAGATCATGTCAGCAGAGCAGAAGTCCTAGCAGGTCCCACCAAGATGGAAAGGCTTAAGGTCCTGGCCCAAGGACGGCATGTGTTATTCTTATAGGAGGGAATATCAAGCAAGGGCCAGATGAATACTCTAGGCTCCTATGGCTGGATCTGGAGTCAGAGGACAAAGTTTAATCCAGCCTCAGACACTTATTAGCTCTGTGACTCTAGACAAGTCATTTAATCCCCTGGGCCTCAGTTTCCTCATTTTTAAAATGAGGGATTTAGACTTGTTAGCCTAGATCTGATTCTGATCTAAATCCTTGGGCTTGGGGGAAGGAATGGGGAGAGAGGTCAGGGCAGGATTTCTGCAGGAGCTGAGCCTTAAAAGATGGGAGGATTTGGAGAAGCAGTGTGGGGGAGGAGGGAGGCAGGTATTAGATTTGTTTTTTTAGCTTGGTTCACGTCTCTTTAACTGTGAAGTTCTCTTTTAGCTTTGGCTCAGAATTCCCTTCCACTGTCATCTCCAGGGTGCCCAGGTAAACAGGGACTCCCCCCCAAGCATCCCACCCCCAAGAGGCTTCTGCCTGTCTACATGGCCTCTCCTTGTTCTGGAGACCCTGGCTCTGGCCGGCTGCCCCAACCTCCCGCCACTCCGGGTGTGACAGGTCTTTAGGAAGGGTGGGCTCGTGGCACATTGGGAATGGGTGTGGGGGGATAGAGCCATGGAATCACAGGACATTTAATTGGGAAGGGAGAGAGTTTAGAGACCACTTGGCCCAAATGACTCATCTTACAGAGGGCCAGGGAGGGCAAGTGTCTCATTGAAAATCACCCAGCCATCTAGTGGAAGAGGAAATAGAGGAAGGAGAGAGGAGGAAAGGAAAACAGGAAGCTGAGAAGCAGGACCAATTCTGGACAAAGTTGTGCAGATCACAAAGTTAGTATCTTTTCTCCTAAAACTCAGGCTCCCAATTTGCCCTCCTCCAGTATACTGAGCCACCCTGATGTGCTAATGGGAGAGGACGAGAGTGGCCACTTTAGACTTCTCTCCCAGCCCGGGCCCTCCCTCCCCTTCCAAGGAACACACCTGCATTTTCGAGGGCCTTCTGGAGACAGCATCCCTGTGGGATAGTAGAAAGAACACTGGGTTTGGCATCAGAAGACCGGGGTTTGAATCCTGGCTCTGAATTCTTACTACATGTGTAGTAAGTAACTGCACCCCTCTGGGAGTCAGTTTCCTTATTTCTGAAATGAAGGGGTGAGATTAGGTGACATCTTCCCGATTCTCTCTGATCCCAGGCTTGGCGTGGCGTGGCAGGCTAGGACAACATTGGAGTGGGGGTGGATAGGTGGGGGGTAGCATATGTTGAAGTGGGGGGGAGGAAGGGGTGGTCATGACCACACATCACATTGTATAAGGTGATCACCACCCTGGGGTGGATCCAGCTCTGGCCAGTGGGATGTGAGGACAGGCCTAGGGGAGCAGATCTGGGAGGCCTGGGGGCAGAGCAGAGAGGGATTCTTGGAGGGTGTGGAGATGGGACCTGGGAGGTCAAAAGGCAGCTCTTCTTTGGCTTAAGTCTTGAAGCTATTCAAATGGAAGGGTAACAAATGGTTAGAGCCCTGGCCTTGGAATCAGAGGGTCTCTATTCAAGCTTAGGTTCCCACACTTCCTAGCTGAGAAGCTGTGGAAAAGCCATTTTGCCCTTTTCAGCCTCAGTTTTCTCATCTGTAAAATGGATGCCAATACTCCTCGACCTTCTTACTTCTGAGATTGTTCTGAGAAAAGCATTTTAAAAGAATGTGTTACAGAAATGCAGTGCTTTACTTCAACCCAATTTCATCTGGGCCACATATCCATGAAGTGAGCAGGGCAGCTATTATATTCCCCTGCCATTTTACAGATGAGGAAACTAAGGTGAAGGGACTTGCCCAAGGTCATACAGCTGGTGGCAGAGTCTGGATATGAACCCAGGTCTCTCCGCTTTTAGTTCAGTGTTCTTTCCCCTGTACCACACTGCCTCTCCCACTTCAGTTTCCCCATCTGCAAGATGGGGATAATCATCTCTGTCCTGTAGCCCTTGCAGCAAGGATCATATGAAGTCCTAGATGGGAGAGCACTTAGATGGGGTAGTGAAAAGAGCCCTGAATTTGGAGTCAGAGGACCCAGGTGTGAATCTTGGTTCTGCTATTAACTGTGTGACCTTGGGTAAGTCACTTTCCCTTTTTTGACCTTGGTTTATTTTTCTGTAAGATGAGAGGGTTGGGTGAGATGCTCTCTAAAGGTCCCTTACAACTCTGAATACTATGAAAGTCTAATATTCTGTAATGGGTATGAGGTTTTAGGGATCAGTAGCTTGCCCCTTCCTGGCCGACCCTTGGCTCTCCACCCATGCTTCCCTCAGGTCCTGCTGCCCCCCAAGAACCCCCGTTCCCGGACATTTACGGTGGTGATGCCCAGCTCTGGGAGGCTCACTTCCGTGGCATTGGTCGGGCCTACCGGGCACTGGGCAAGGAGGATGACTTCGCCATCCGGGTGCTGACTGAGGACTTTACACTCCCCTTCCCTTATGCCTGGCCACCTGGACCTGACCCTGCCCGGGGTCCCCTCTTCTATGACCCCCAAGACAGGACGGGCTTTGACTTCCTCCTGCGGCCTGGGGCGCCTCCACCAGCCTTGCTTCGCCCTCTCCATGCAACAGCCCAAGCCTTCCTACGAAAGCGGCGACTGGAACAACTGGCCTTGAGTTATGCCAACTCGGGCAGTGGGGCCACCCCACACCCCGGAGTGGTCCTCCTGGCCCCAGCCCCAGGGTCCAATAAATTCCCTACCTCAGGACTCCCAGATGGGAAAGGGCCCAGGCCTGGGCCCCCACTGGTCTAAAGCAGGGCACCATGTAGTGGAGGCATTGGCCAGCTTGCTCTAATGTCTTCTGGAAAATGAATAAATAGTTTTGCTTCCTATTGTGTCTCTGAGCTCATCTTGGATTTCAGAACTTTAGAGGGACATCAAAATAGAGATTATTAGAGGTGGATGGCACCTTGGAACATATGGAAACATAGAACTTAGAATATTTGAGGTGAAAGGGAATTGGTAGCATACAAGGTTAGAGCTGGAAAGGACCTTACAGACCATCTTGTGTAACTTCCTCCTTTTACAGATAAGGAAACTGAGAACAGGCAAAGAGACTTGCCTCCACTCCCCCAGGTAGCAAGCAGCAGAACCAGGATTTGAACCCAGGTTCTCTATGACTCTAAACTACATCATACTGCCTCTTAAATTTTCCTTTGCTATTGAGATCACTCACTGGTCTGACTGACTGGCACTAAACTACCTGAGACATTCCATGGCACCATAGACAGTTTGTGGGGGCATAGCTGGTAAAGACTTAAGAAATCTTGTGTCCCAACCCTTCCCCTCATCACCTTCCATTGAAGTTACAGGAAACCCTTAGATAGTATCTTCAGCTCCTGCTTCACTGCTTGCTTCCAGTGACCGGGAGGTCATTATCACCTAACAGGTCATCTCATTGAGGAACTGCTCTCACAAAGGTTTTCCTTATGTTGAATCAAAATTTATTTCCTGAAACCCATCTCTGCCCCTCTCCCTGCTAACCTCTAAGAAATAATTCTGCCCTTGGAAATGGTATACAATGAGACTCAGCATCAATTAGGATCTAAGACTTTCTTTAAAAAAATTTTTTAATTTACTTTTAGTTTGCAACATCCAGTTCCACAATCCCTTGAGTTTCAAATTTTTATTCCCCTCCCTCTCCTCCCCCATGCCATGATGGCATGCAATCAAATATAACATCTACAAATACCTTCACATTAAACATCAGTCAAGCTGTAAAGAAGGATTATAACCAATGGAGTGAACAATGAGAAAGAAGAAACAAAGCAAAACACAAAAGAGAGACAGAGCAAGTACTTTGCTTCAATCTGCGTTCAGACTCAGTAGTTCTTTCTCTGGATGTGGATATCTCTTTCCATCATGAGTATTTTGGAGTTGTCTTACAACCTTGCTTTGCTGAGAGGAGCCCAGTCTATCAAAGTTAGTTGTCATACATACAATGTGTCTGTAATTGTGTACAAAGTTCTCCTGGCTCTGCTCTCTTCCCTCAGCATCAGTTTATATAATTCTCTCCAGGTTATTATGAAGTCCATCTGCTCCTCATTTCTTATAGCCCAATAGTATTTCATTTCATTCATATACCACAACTTGTTTAGCCATTCCCCACTTGATGGGCTCCCCTTGATTTCCAATTCTTTGCCACCACAAAAAAAGCTGCTATAAATATTTTTTGTAGATATGCATCCTTTTCCCACTTCCATGATCTTTTTGGGATACGGCCCTAGAAGTGGCATTGCTGGGTCAAAGGGTATGCATTTATTTATAACCCTTTGGGCATAGTTCCAGATTGCTCTCCAGAATGGTTGAATTAGTTCACAACTCCACCAACAATGCATTAGTGTTCCAATTTTTCTACATCCTCTCCAGTGTTTATCATTTTCCTGTTTTGTCCTCTCAGCCAATCTGACCGGTGAGGTGTAGTACCTCAGAGTTGTTTTTATTTGCCTTTCTCTAATCAATAGTGATTTAGAACATTTTTTCATATGCTTATAGATGTCTTTAATTTCTTCCTCTTAAAACTGCCTGTTCATATCCTTTGACTGTTTATCAATTGGGAAATGACTTGTATATAGATTTGACTGAATTCATTGTATGTTTTAGAAATGAGGCCTTTATCAGAGACACTGGTTGTAAAAATTTTTTTCCCAATTTTCCACTTCCCTCTTAATGTTGGTTACATTGGCTTTATTTGTACAGAAACTTTTCAATTTAATGTAATCAAAATTATCTATTTTGCATTTCAATCTAAGACTTTCTTGTTGTCTCTGGAGTAGTGGAAAATACACTAGATTTGAAATGAATAGAGAGCTAGGTTCAAATCCCAGTCCATATCCTTTTAGGATCATTTCATTTAAAGGTAAAAGTGACTTCAGAGATCACAGAATTTGAGAGATGGAAGGAGCTCAGAAACCATCAAGTCCAAATCATATTCAAGGGAATCCTTACTATGATTAAGCTTTTTCCTGAAGACCTCCAAGGAGGGGGGACCCTTACATTTACCTCTTTACAACATCTAACCATTGCTCCTGGTTCTGCCCTCCGGGGATCTAATCTACTGCCTTCTCCTTGTGAAAGCCCTTCAAACACCAACTGTTCAATATGGTTCCCTTCTTCTACAGGGAAAGCCAGGGTTTAGCAAGGTGATTTGACTTACTGAAGGTCTCAGAATTAAGCGGTAGAGCTGGGATTCTAGTTCTGTGATCATTGGCCAATCCCATCACCCCCCCCCCACCCCCCAGCCCCAGCGTACAAAATGGGAACAGTAATATTTGCACTACCCACTTCCCATTCTTCTTTGTGAAGAATCACAATCTTCTTTGTGAAGAATTTGACTCTGGCCTCTTGCCCTCCAGGTTTAGCACAACATCAGTGTGGTTCCTTTTGTGCTCACATTTGTCTGAATTCTCATTTTCTCCTTCTAAGTACCCACACTGTCTCGGTTTGTCTCTCTTAATTTAATTCTGTTAAGTTCCATTTCTATGTCACTATCTCTTCAACAACAATGTGAGACTTGAAGAGCAAATATTATGCCTATTTTTACAGATAAGAAAATTCTACAGAGAAGTGGCTGTCCCTTGTTTTTAATTTTTTTTTTTAAATTTTTATCTATCTGTTGGGCCATAAGGGAAATGATTGGAAAATTGGCTCAATCATTGTAGCTTTTAAAAAATTGTTTGTTTTCCAGCAGTCATGATCACATAGGGGGACACAGAGGGAAAAAGAAGGATAAGTTCTACTCAAGGATGGGTTGGTCTGAAGGGGAGACCACTTCCCTTGCCCTTGGGAATTTTAGGATCTGAGACATGATTTGTTTCTTGATCTCAGGCAGTTCTGGAACTATAGGGGAGACAAAGCCTCTCCCTATAAGGAGTCCTTGGTCTGAGGGAACACTTGACTTTGATGGGAGACTTAGGACTCATCCCAGAACCTTAACAATTCTGGTGCTACCCAATGTAGCTCAAGTTGACTCTCAAATCACATTTTAAAGATATTCATTAGGGCAGAAACCCTTGAATATCAGGATGCAGTTAAAGGAAAAGACTCCAGGACCCTTTCTATGGAGGGAGTGAGGAGGGGAGGAGACAAATACCCTGGGGCACCAAGAAGCCGCTGTCTGTGAGGCTCTTACTAGTCGAGAGACAGGAGAGGAGTCACTTTGGGGAAGACCTAACCTGGGGTGTGGTTGTTAGGGCACAGGTGAATGAGAAAGCTGATGATCCAATTGATTCTTAATTGAACTAATTATTCTTGTTTTGTTAGCAAGCTCTGTTATTTTTAGGTGTTGGCAAGGCCCTCTATATTCCAGTGACCTAGGGCGAGACTCTAGTCATCCTCCCTAGTTTTGGCTTTGATTCACATAAATTAAAGTGAAAGGAAAACACCCTCAAACACCAACGCTACTGTCCAAAGATAAATATAAAGATGCTGAGTAACCTGGGAGGCAGTTAGGCCATAGCGTGCCCATTAGTTCACTTGGATGCACTAATTGGAGCTAATGGGAGAGAAGTTAGAGACTAAACAGATTAAATTGTTACTCAATTATCTGTATATCTCAATTCTCCATGGAATTCTGCAAGAGTACCATCAAACCACAGGGAAAGCAGCATTTAACCAGTGACCCATGAATGGGCTCTGCTGGACTGACCATTTCCTGAGCAGGGAAGGAGCGTTTTAGGGACATTGACTTGTTCAGGGTAGGGTCAGATGGGTGAGGGCTAGTGAAGGGATCATGAGGTATTGAACTTGATGAAGAAAAAACTCAGGGACTCTTGACTGCTGTCTTCAGATAACATAGGGCAGAGGGAGTTGGTTTGTGTGGTCTCTAAAAGGACTGGCTGAGGGAAGTTACAAGGAGAGAGATGTTGGCTCAATATAAAGAACTCTCTAATGATCAAGAGCTATTCTACAGAGGAATGAATTATTTCAAGAGATAGTGAGCTCCCCATCAGTGGGGGTTTTCAAGACAGCTAGGATTTTTGGCCTGTTTTGGATAGGCCTTCAAACTACTTTATTTCTAGAGTGGAGAAAGCTTCATATTTAAAAGGGTAAGAGGCATATTTATTTGTTCACTTCTTAGGCCTTTTATCTTAGAAGAGAGTGATGAAGGCCTGTGTTATACATAGAAAGAATACAATGACCCCTTGTGATAAAATGGGATTCTGTGATGGAATTTTTTTGATGATGTTGGTAATGGAGCAGTAGATTCATTTTTGAATGATTTAAGGAAATTTAGTGATAAGAAAGCATCATGTAGGCTAAGTAGATGGGCCAGGGAGGCACTGATTGATTGTGTTGGGGTCACTACTTGGATGGTGTATGTACCGAAGGAATACTGCAGTGTTTTACCTGGCCCACAATGGCACCAAAAGAAACCACTGGGTGTGGGGAACCAAAAAGCTATGAGACTGGTAGATCACAGGAATGGCCCAGACATAGCATAATTGGATGTCAGTATGCATTTGACAAAATTACTCATGCTATTTCTGTGGACAAAATAGAGAAATGAGACCCTAGTATAGTGTCTGGGGATGCTTGGGAAATGTTGGCTGACTTTCATGATATTGATGGTAGGGCAGCTAGGTGGATACAGAAGTGGTCAAATAGACCCAAAGATCAATAGATGGATGTCAACCAGATGGAAAGAGGTTCCCAAGATTTATCATTGGTCCCGCTAAGTCCAAAGCATTTATCAGTGATTTGTTTAATAGTGGTGAGGTACCATGATGCTATGATGTACTAGGGAGTGGGACTGTTACTCCTTTTGAAGCTTGATGCCACCCTTGTGTGGGTCAAGCAGCTCCTCTCATCTACTTCTTTGGGCCCAGGCTTGGTTTTCTCTGCAGACACTCCCTTGGCTCCTTCTTCTCAGTCAAGAGGAGTGGTTTTCCTTCCACACTGAGGAAAACAATGTGAAGGTAAGTGGCAAAGGTCCTATCTCCATTAGCAGCCACAGAAACCCTATCTCACATCTCAGCTAGACCCCTAACTCATTGCCTGGATAGAAATCATGGTATGTGTCCCTCCCGCCTTGGGATATTGTAAAAGATGAATCATGATTCACTTTTCTTCAGTTCCAAGCCTCCAGATAGAAAAAAAATCATGCTCTGTCAAAGTACTGCAGTTATTAAAATCTTTCCTCTACCAGAAATTCCCTTTTGGCTCTTCTCAGCTACATTTGGGTAATGAAACACAGTTTAGCAATGCAATGGTTAACCACATTTGTCATAAAGGATAAAGTCAAAAGGAAGATTAACAAATTTTTAAGAAGTAAAGGTAAGCCTCCTTTCACCCTTAGGAAAGTATTAGATTTTTGTCATCTCTGGAGAGCAAAGGTGAGAGAGGAGAGGCAGAGAGAGAGAGAGAGAGAGACAGAGAGAGAGAGAGAGAGAGAGAGAGAGAGAGAGAGAAAGAGAGAGACAGAGAGAGACAGAGAGAGAGACAGAGAGAGACAGAGAGAGACAGAGAGACAGAGAGAGAGAGAGAGAGACAGAGAGAGAGAGAGAGAGAGAGAGAGAGAGAGAGAGAGAGAGAGAGAGAGAGAGAGAGAGAGAGAGAGAGAGAGAGAGAGAGAGAGAGAGCGAGAGAGAGAGAGAGAGAGAGAGAGAGAGAGAGAGAGAGAGAGAGAGAGAGAGAGAGAGAGAGAGAGAGAGAGACAGAGAGAGACAGAGAGAGACAGAGAGACAGAGAGAGAGAGAGAGAGACAGAGAGAGA